>NC_083314.1:66346795-66692500 GCF_963455315.2 Globicephala melas
CCTAACCCGTACGCTAACACTAGCCCGCGCCCTCACACTCACGCTCACCCTAAAGTGTTGTCGTACCCTCATCTAGACCCTAAACCGTCCCTTTCCCCTAACCCTAACCCTAGCACAAACCCTAACCCTAAAACTTCCCCGAAGCCTGACCCTCACCGTCCCCGAATCCTAACCCATACGCTAACACTAACCCGTGCCCTCAGACGCATGCTTAACCTAAAGCATTGTCGTACCCTCACCTGGACCCTAAACCGTCCCCGTCCCCTAACCCTAACCCTAGCCCGAACCCTAAACCTAACCCTTCCCCGGAGCCTGACACTCACTCGTCCCCTAATCGTAACCCCTACGCAAACACTAACCCGTGCCCACAAAAGCACGCTCCCCCTAAAGCGTTGTCGTACCCTCACCTGGACCCTAAACTTTCCCAGTACCCTAACCCTAACCCTAGCCTAAACCCTAACCCTAACACTTTCCCGAAACCTGACCCTCACCCGTCCCCTGATCCTAACCCATACGCTAACGCTAACCCGCGCCCTAACACGCTTGCTCCCCCTAAAACGTTGTCGTACCTTGACCTGGACCCTAAACCATCCCAGTCCCCTAACCCTAACCCTAGCCCGAACCCTAACTCTACCACTTCGCCGAAGGCTGACCCTAACCCGTCCCCTAATCCTAACCCATACGCTAACAACTACCCGCGCCCTCACACGCACGCTCCCCCTAAAGCAATGTCGTACCCTCACCTGGACCCTAAACCGTCCCCGTCCCCTAACTCTAACCCTAGCCCGAACCTTAACCCTAACACTTCGCCTAAGCCTGACACTCACCCGTCCCCTAATCCTAACCCGTACGCTAACACTAACCTGCGCCCTCACATGCACTCTCGCCGTAAAGCATTGTCGTACACTCACATGGACCCTAAAACGTCCCCAACCCCTAACCCTAACCCTAGCCCGAACCCTAACCCTAAAACTTCGCCGTAACCTGACCCTCACCCGTCCCCTAATCCTAACCCGTACGCTAACACTAACCCGCGGCCTCACACTCACGCTAACCCTAAAGCGTTGTCGTACCCTCACTTGGACCCTAAACCGTCCCCTTCCCCTAACCCTAACCCTAGCCCGAACCCTAACCCTAACCCTTCCCCGAAGCCTGACCCTCACCCGTCCCCTAATCCTAACCTGTACGCTAACACTAACCCGCACCCTCACACGCACGCTCCCCCTAAACCGTTGTCGTACCCTCACCGGGACCCTAAACCGTCCCCGTCCCCTAACCCTAACCCTAGCCTTAACCCTAAACCTAACCCTTCCCCGAATCCTGACCCTCACCCGTCCCCTAATCCTAACCCGTACACTAACACTAACCCGCGCCCTCACACGCCCGCTCCCCCTAAAGTGTTGTCGTACCCTGACTTGGACCCTAAACCGTCCCCGTCCCCTAACCCTAACCCTAGCGCGAACCCTAAACCTAACCCTTCCCCGAAGCCTGACCCTCAACCTTCCCCTAATCCTAACCCGTACGCTAACACTAACCCGCGCCCTCACACGCACGCTCCCTCTAAAGCATTGTCGTGCCCTCACCTGGACTCTAAACCATGCCAGTCCCCTAACCCTAAACCTAGCCCGAACCCTAACCCTAACCCTTCTCCGAAGCCTGAACCTCACCCGTCCCCTAATCCTAACCCGTACGCTAACACTAACCCACGCCCTCACACACACGGTCCCCCTAAAGCGTTGTCGTACCCTCACCTGGACCCTAAACCGTCCCTTTCCCCTAACGCTAAACCTAGCCCGAACCCTAACCCTAACCCTTCCCCGAAGCCTGACCCTCACGTGTCCACTAATCCTAACCCGTACGCTAACACTAACCCGCGCCCTCAGGCGCATGCTCAACCAAAAGCATTGTCGTACCCTCACCTGGACCCGAAACCGTCGCCGTCCCCTAACCCTAAACCTAGACCGAACCCTAAACCTAACCCTTCCCCGGAGCCTGACCCTCACCCGTCCCCTAATCCTAACCCGTACGCAAACACTAACCCGCGCCCTCAAACGCACGCTCCCCCTAAAGCGTTGTCGTACCCTCACCTGAACCCTAAAACTTCCCAGTCCCCTATCCCTAACCCTAGCCCGAACCCTAACCCTAAACCTTCCCTGAGGCCTGACCATCACCCGTCCCCTAATTCTAACCCGTACGCTAACACTAACCCGCGCCCTCAAACGCACGCTCCCCCTAAAGCGTTGTCGTACCCTCACCTGGACCCTATACCGTCCCCGTCCCCTAAACCTAGCCCGAACCCTAACCCTAACCCTTCCCCGAAACCTGACACTCACCCGTCCCCTAATCCTAACCCGTACGGTAACACTAACCCGCGTCCTCAGACGTATGCTCAACCTAAACGTTGTCGCACCCTCACCTGGACCCTAAACCCTCCCCGTCCCCTAACCCTAACCCTAGACCGAACCCTAACCCTAACCCTTCCCCGAAGCCTGACCCTCACCCGTCACCTAATCCTAACACGTACGCAAACACTAACCCGCGCCCTCACACGCCCGCTCCCCCTAAAGCGTTGTCGTACCCTGACCTGGACCCTAAACCGTCCCCGTCCCCTAACACTAACCCTAGCCCGAACCCTAAACCTAACCCTTCCCCGAAGCCTGACCCTCACCTGTTCCCTAAACCTAACACGGACGCTAACACTAACCCGCGCCTTCACACGCACGCTCCCCCTAAAGCGTTGTCGTACGCTCACCTGGACCCTAAACCGTCCCCGTCCCCTAACCCTAACCATAGAGCTAACGTTAACCCTAACCCTTCTCCGAAGCCTGACCCTCACCCGTCCCCTAATCCTAACCTGTATGCTAACACTAATCCACGCCCTCACTCATACGCTCCCCCAAGAGCGTTGTCGTACCCTCACCTGGAACCTAAACCGTCCCCATCCCCTAACCCTAACCCTAGACCTAACCTTAACCATAACCCTTCCCCGAAGCCTGACCCTCACCCGTCCCCTAATCCTAACCCGTACGCTAATACTAACCCACGCCCTCACACGCACGCTCCCCCTAAAGCGTTGTCGTACCCTCACCTGGACCTTAAACCGACCCCGTCCCCTAACCCTAACCTTAGCCCGAACCCTAACCCTAACCCTTCCACGAAGCCTGACTCTCACACATGCCCTAATCCTAACACGGACGCTAACACTAAACCCCGCCCTCACACGCACACTCCCACTAAAGCGTTGTCGTACCCTCACCTGGACCCTAAACCGTCCCCGTCCCCTAACCCTAACCCTTTCCCGAACCCTAACTCTAACCCTTCCCCGAAGCCTGACCCTCAGCCGTCCCCTAATCCTAACCCGTACGCTAACACTAACCCGCGCCCTCACACGCACGCTCCCCCTAAAGCGTTGTCGTACCCTCACCTGGACCCTAAACCGTCCCCGTCCCCTAAACCTAACCCTAGCCCGAACCCTAACCCTAACCCTTCTCCGAAGCTGACTCTCAACCGTCCCCTAATCCTAACACGGACGCTAACACTAACTCACGCCCTCACACGCACGCTCCCCCTAAAGCGTTGTCGTACCCTGACATGGACCCTAAACCGTCCCCGTCACCTAACCCTAACCCTAGCCCGAACCGAAACCCTAACACTTCCCCGAAGCCTTACCCTCACCCGTCCCCTTATCCTAACCCGTACGCTAACACTAAACCGCGCCCTCAGACGCATGCTCAACCTAAAGCGTTGTCGTACCCTCTCCTGGACCCTTAAACCGTCCCCGTCCCCTAACCCTCACCCTAGCCCGAACCCTAACCCTAAACTTCCTTGAAGCCTGACCCTCACCCGTCACCTAATCCTAACCCGTACGCAAACACTAACCCGCGCCCTCACACGACCGCTCCCCCTAAAGCGTTGTCGTATCCTAACCTGGACCCTAAACCATCCCAGTCCCCTAACACTAACCCTAGCCCGAACCCTAACCCTAACACCTCCCCGAAGCCTGACACTCACCCGTCCCTTAATCCTAACACGTACGCTAACAGTAACACGTGCCCTCACACGCACGCTACTCCTAAAGTGTTGTCGTACCCTGACATAGACCCTAAACCGTCCCCGTCCCCTAACCCTAACCCTAGCCCGAACCCTAAACCTAACCCTTCCCCGGAGCCTGACACTCACTCGTCCTCTAATCGTAACCCCTACGCAAACACTAACCCGTGCCCACAAAAGCACGCTCCCCCTAAAGCGTTGTCGTACCCTCACCTGGACCCTAAACTTTCCCAGTACCCTAACCCTAACCCTAGCCTAAACCCTAACCCTAACACTTTCCCGAACCCTGACCCTCACCCGTTCCCTAATCCTAACCCGTACGCTAACACTAACACGCGCCCTCGCACGCACGCTCCCCCTAAAGCGTTGTCGTACCCTCACCTGGACCCTAAACCGTCCTCGTCCCCTAACCCTAACCCTAGCCCTAACGCTAACCCTAACCCTTCTCCGAAGTCTGACCCTCACCCGTCCCCTAATCCTAACCCGTACGCTAACACTAACCCACGCTTTCACACGCTCGCTCCCAATAAAGCGTTGTCGTACCCTCACCTGGACCCTAAACAGTCCCCGTCCCCTAAACCTAACCCTAGCCCGTACCGTAACCCTAACCCTTCCGTGAAGCCTGACACTCACCCGTCACCTAATCCTAACACGTACGCAAACACTAAATCATGCCCTCACCCGACCGCTCCCCCTAAAGCGTTGTCGTACCCTCACAGGGACCCTAAACCGTCCCCATTCCCTAACTCTAACCGTAGCCCGAACCCTAACCCTAACACTTCCCCGAAGCCTGACCCACACACGTCCCCTGATCCTAAACCATAGGCTAACACTTACCCATGCCCTCACACGCACGCGCCCCCTAAAGCAATATCGTACCCTCACCTGGACCCTAAACCGTCCCCGTCCCCTAACTCTAACCCTAGCCCCAACCCTAACCCTAACCCTTCGCCTAAGCCTGACACTCACCCGTCTCCTAATCCTAACCCGTACGCTAACACTAACCCGCGCCCTCACATGCACTCTCGCCGTAAAGCGTTGTCATACACTCACATGGACCCTAAACCGTCCCCGTCCCATAACCCTAACCCTAGCCGTAACCCTAACCCTAAACCTTCCCCGAAGCCTGACCCTCAACCGTCCCCTAATCCTAACCGAACGCTAACACTAACCCGCTCCCTCACACGCACGCGCCCCCTAAAGCAATGTGGTACCCTCACCTGGACCCTAAACCGTCCCCATTCCCTAACCCTAACCCTAGCCCGAAGCCTAACACTAACCCTTCCCCGAAGCCTGACCCTCACCAGTCCCCTAATCCTAACTCGGACGCTAACACTAACCCGCGCCCTCACACGCACGCTCCCCCTAATGCGTTGTCGTACCCTCACCTGGACCCTAAACCGTCCCCGTCCCCTAACCCTAACCATAGAGCTAACGCTAACCCTACCCCTTCCCCGAAGCCTGACCTTCACCCGTCCCCTAATCCTAACCCGTACGCAAACACTAACCCACGCTTTCAAACGCTCGCTCCCCCAAAGCGTTGTCTCACCCTCAACTGGACCCTAAACCGTCCCCGTCCCCTAACCCTAACCCTAGCCAGAACCCTAAACCTAACCCTGTCCCGGAGCCTGACCCTCACCCGTCCCCAATCCTAACCCGTAGGCTAACAATAACCCGCGCCCTCACATGCACGCTCCCCTTAAATCGTTGTCGTACCCTCACCTGGATCCTAAACCGTCCCCGTCCCCTAACCCTAAACCTAGCCCAAACCCTACCCCTAACACTTCGCCTAAGCCTGACACTCACCCGTCCCCTAATCCTAACCCGTACGCTAACACTAACCCGCGCCCTCACATGCACGCTGCCCCAAGAGCGTTGTCGTACCCTCACCTGGAACCTAAACCGTCCCCGTCCCCTAACCCTAACCCTAGCCCTAACCCTAACCCTAACCCTTCCCCGAAGCCTGACCCTCAACCGTCCCCTAATCCTAACCCGTACGCTAACACTAACCCGAGCCCTCACACGCACGCGCCCCCTAAAGCAATGTCGTACCCTCACCTGGACCATAAACCGTCCCCGTCCCCTAACCCTATCCCTAGCCCGAACCCTAACCCTAACACTTCCCCGAAGCCTGACCCTCACCCGTCCCCTAATCCTAACCTGTACGCTAACACTAACCAGCGCCCTCACACGCCCGCTCCCCCTAAAGCGTTGTCGTACCCTGACCTGGACCCTAAACCGTCCCCGTCCCCTAACCCTAACCCTAGCCCGAACCCTAACCCTAACCCTTCGCCGAAGACTGACCCTCACCCGTCCCATAATACTAACCCGTACGCTAACGCTAACCCGCGCCCTAACACGCTTGCTCCCCCTAAATCTTTTTCGTACCTTGACCTGGACCCTAAACCATCCCAGTCCCCTAACCCTAACCCTAGCCCGAACCCTAACTCTACCACTTCGCCGAAGGCTGACCCTAACCCGTCCCCTAACCCTAACCCGGACGCTAACACTAACCTGCACCCTCACACGCACGCTCCCCCTAAAGCGTTGTCGTACCCTCACCGGGACCCTAAACCGTCCCCATTCCCTAACCCTAACCCTACCCAGAACCCTAACCCTAACACTTCTCCGAAGCCTGACCTACACCCGTCCCCTAATCCTAACCCATACCCTAACACCTACCCGCGCCCTCACACGCACGCTCCCCCTAAAGCAATGTCGTTCCCTCACCTGGACCCTAAACCGTCCCCGTCCCCTAACTCTAACCCTAGCCCGAACCTTAACCCTAACACTTCGCCTAAGCCTGACACTCACCCGTCCCCTAATCCTAACCCGTACGCTAACGCTAACCTGCGCCCTCACATGCACTCTCGCCGTAAAGCGTTGTCGTACCCTCACTTGGACCCTAAACCGGCCCCTTCCCCTAACCCTAACCCTAGCCCGAACCCTAACCCTAACCCTTCCCCGAAGCCTGACCCTCACCCGTCCCCTAATCCTAACCCGTACACTAACACTAACCCGCGCCCTCACACGCCCGCTCCCCCTAAAGTGTTGTCGTACCCTGACCTGGACCCTAAACCGTCCCCGTCCCCTAACCCTAACCCTAGCGCGAACCCTAAACCTAACCCTTCCCCGAAGCCTGACCCTCAACCTTCCCCTAATCCTAACCCGTACGCTAACACTAACCCGCGCCCTCACACGCACGCTCCCTCTAAAGCGTTGTCGTGCCCTCACCTGGACTCTAAACCATGCCAGTCCCCTAACCCTAAACCTAGCCCGAACACTAACCCTAACCCTTCTCCGAAGCCTGAACCTCACCCGTCCCCTAATCCTAACCCGTACGCTAACACTAACCCGCGCCCTCACACGCACGCTCCCTGTAAAGCATTGTCATACCCTCACCTGGACCCTATACTGTCCCCGTCCCCTAACCCTAACCCTAGCCCGAACCCTAACCCTAACACTTCCCCGAGGCCTCACCCTCACCCTTCCCCTAATCCTAACCCGTACACTAACACTAACCCACGCCCTCACACGCACGCTCCACTTACAGCGTTGTCGTACCCTCAACAGGACCCTAAACCGTGCCCGTCCCCTAACCCTATACCTAGCCCGAACCCTAACCCTAACCCTTCCCCGAAGCCTGAAACTCAACCGTCCCCTAATCCTAACCCGTACGCTAACACTAACCCGTGCCCTCACACGCACGCTCCCCCTAAAGCGTTGTCGTACCCTCACCTGGACCCTAAACCGTCCCCGTCCCCTAACCCTAACCCTAGCCCGAACCCTAACCCTAACCCTTCCCCGAAGCCTGACCCTCTCCCGTCCCCTAATCCTAACCTGTACGCTAACACTAACCCGCGCCCTCACTCGTACGCTCCCCCAAGAGCGTTGTCGTACCCTCACCTGGAACCTAAACCGTCGCCATCACCTAACCCTAACCCTAGACCTAACCTTAACCCTAACCCTTCCCCGAAGCCTGACCCTCACCCGTCCCCTAATCCTAACCCGTACGCTAATACTAACCCGCGCCCTCACACGCACGCTCCCCATAAAGCGTTGTCGTACCCTCACCTGGACCTTAAACCGACCCCGTCCCCTAACCCTAACCTTAGCCCGAACCCTAACCCTAACCCTTCCCCGAAGCCTGACCCTCACCCATCCCCTACTCCTAACACGGACGCTAACACTAATCCCCGCCCTCACACGCACGCTTCCACTAAAACGTTGTCGTACACTCACCTGGACCCTAAAACGTCCCCGTCCCCTAACCCTAACCCTTTCCCGAACCCTAACTCTAACCCATCCCCGAAGCCTGACCCTCACCCGTCCCCTAATCCTAACCCTGACGCTAACACTAACCCGCGCCCTCACACGCACGCTCCCCCTGTAGCGTTGTCGTACCATCACCTGGACCCTAAGCCGTCCCCGTCCCCTAACACTAACCCTAGCCTTAAAGCTAACCCTAACCCTTCTCCGAAGCCTGACCCTCACCCGTCCCCTTATCCTAACCCGTACCCTAACACTAACCCACGCTTTCACACGATCGCTCCCCATAAAGCGTTGTCGTACACTCACCTGGACCTTAAATCGTCCCCGTCCCCTAACACTAACCCTAGCCCGAACCCTAACCCTAACCCTTCCCCGAAGCCTGACCCTCACCCGTCCCCTAATCCTAACTCGTACGGTAACACTAACCCACGCCCTCAGACACATGCTCAACCTAAAACGTTGTCGTACCATGACCTGGACCCTAAACCCTCCCCGTCCCCTAACCCTAACCCTAGCCCGAACCCTAACCCTAACCCTTCCCCGAAGCCTGACCCTCACACGTCCCCTAATCCTAAACCGTACGCAAACACTAACCTGCGTCCACACACGCCCGCTCCCCCTAAAGCGTTGTCGTACCCTGACCTGGACACTAAACCGTCCCAGTCCCCTAACCCTAACCCTACCCGAACCCTAACTCTAAACCATGCCCGAAGCCTGACCCTCTCCCGTCCCCTAATCCTAACCCGTACGCTAACACTAACCCGCGCCCTCACACGCACGCTCCCGCTAAAGCGTTGTCGTACCCTCACCTGGACCCTAAACCGTCCCCGTCCCCTAACCCTAACCCTAGCCTGAACCCTAACACTAACCCTTCCCCGAAGCCTGACACTCACCCGTCCCCGAATCCTAACCCGTACGCTAACACTAACCCGCGCCCTCAGACGCACGCTTGCCCTAAAGCGTAGTCGTACACTCACCTTGACCCTAAATCGTCCCCGTCACCTAACCCTAACCCTAGCCCGAACCGTAACCCAAACACTTCCCCGAAGCCTGACCCTCACCCGTCCCCTAATCCTAACCCGTACGCTAACACTAACCCACGCCCTCATACGCATGGCCAACCTAAGGCGTTGTCGTACCCTCACCTGGACCCTAAACCGTCCCCGTCCCCTAACCCTAACCCTAGCCCGAACCCTAACCCTAACCCTTCCCCGAAGCCTGACCCTCACCCGTCACCTAATCCTAACCCGTTCGCAAACACTAACCCGCGCCCTCACATGACCGCTCCCCCTAAAGCGTTGTCGTACGCTGACCTGGACCCTAAACCATCCCAGTCCCCTAACACTAACCCTAGCCCGAACCATAACCCTAACACCTCCCCAAAGCCTGACACTCACCCGTCCCCTAATCCTAACACGTACGCTAACACTAACACGTGCCCTCACACGCATGCTCCTCCTAAAGTGTTGTCGTACCCTTACATGGACCCTAAACCATCCCCGTCCTCTAACCCTAACCCTAGCCCGAACCCTAACACTAACACTTCGCCGAAGCCTGACCCTCATCCGTCCCTTAATCCTAACCCGTACGCTAACACTAACCCGCGCCCTCACACTCACGCTCCCCCTAAAGCGTTGTCGTACACTCACCTGGACCCTAAACCGATCCCGTCCCATAACCCTAACCCTAAACCTAGCCCGAACCCTAAATCTAACCCTTCCCCGGAGCCTGACCCTCACCCGTCCCCTAATCCTAACCCGTACGATAACAGTAACCCGCGCCGTCACACTCACTTTCACCCTAAAGTGTTGTCGTACCCTCATCTAGACCCTAAACCGTCCCCGTCCCCTAACCCTAACCCTAGCCCGAACCCTAACCCTAACCCTTCCCCGAAGCCTGACCCTCACCCCTCCCCTAATCCTAACATGTACGCGAACACTAACTCGCACCCTCACAATCACGCTCACCGTAAAGCGTTGTCGTACCCTCACCTGGACCCTAAACCGTCCCTGTCCCCTAACCCTAACCCTAGCCCGAACACTAATTCTACCACTTCGCCGAAGCCTGACCATAACACGTCCCCTAATCCTAACCCGTACGCTAACACTAACCCGCGCCCTCACACGCACGCGCTCCCTAAAGCATTATCGTACCCTCAACTGGACCCTAAACCGTCCCCATCCCCTAACCCTAACCCTAGCCCGAACCCTAACCCTAACACTTCCCCGAAGCCTGACCCTCACCCGTCCCCTAATCCTAACCCGTACGCTAACACAAACCCACGCCCTCACATGCACGCTCACCCTAAAGCGTAGTCGTACACTCACCTTGACCCTAAATCGTCCGCGTCACCTAACCCTAAACCTAGCCCGAACCGTAACCCTAAAACTTCCCCGAAGCCTGACCCTCACCCGTCCCCTAATCCTAACCCGTACGCTAACACTAACCCACGTCCTCACACGCACGCTCCGCCTAAAGCGTTGTCGTACCCTTATCTGTTCCTAAACCTTCCCCTTCCCCTAACCCTAACCATAGCCCGAACCCTAAACCTAACACTTCCCCGAAGCCTGACCCTCACCCGTCCCCTAATCCTAACCCGTACACAAACACTAACTGCGCCCTCAAACGAACGCTCCCCCTAAAGCATTGTCGTACCCTCACCTGTACCCTAAACCTTCCCAGTCCCCTAACCCTAACCCTAGCCAGAACCCTAACCCTAACCCTTCCCAGGAGCCTGACCCTCACCCGTTCCCTAATCCTAACCCGGACGCTAACACTAACCCGCGCCCTCACACGCACGCTCCCCCTAAAGCGTTGTCGTACCATCACCTGGACCCTAAACCGTCCCCGTCCCCTAACCCTAACCCTAGCCTTAACGCTAACCCTAACCCTTCCCCGAAGCCTGACCCACACCCGTCCCCTAATGCTAACACGTACGCTAACACTAACACGCGCCCTCACACCCACGCTCACCCTAAGCGTTGTCGTACCCTCACCTGAACCCTAAACCGTCCCCGTCCCCTAACCGTTAACCTAGCCCGAACCCTAAACCTAACCCTTCCCCGGAGCCTGACCCTCACACGTTCCCTAATCCTAACACGTACGCTAACACTAACACACGCCCTCACACGCACGCTCCCCCTAAATCGTTGTCGTACCCTCACCTGGATCCTAAACCGTCCCCGTCCCTTAACCCTAACCCTAGCCCGAACCCTAACCCTAACACTTCGCCGAAGCCTGACCCTCACCCGGCCCCTAATCCTAACCCGTACGCTAACACTAACCAGCGCCCTCACACTCACGCTCACCCTAAAGCGTTGTCGTACCATCACCTGGACCCTAAACCGTCCCCGTCACCTAACCCTAACCCTAGCCTTAACGCTAACCCTAACCCTTCTCCGAAGCCTGACCCTCACCCGTCCCCTAATGCTAACCCGTACGCTAACACTAACCCACGCTTTCACACGCTCGCTCCCCCTAAAGCGTTGTCGTACCCTCACCTGGACCGTAAACCGTCCCCGTCCCCTAACACTAACCCTAGCCGGAACCCTAAACCTAACCCTTCCCCGAAGCCTGACCCTCATCCGTCCCCTAATCCTAACCCGTACGCTAACACTAACCAGCGCCCTCACACGCACGCTCAACCTAAGCGTTGTCGTACCCTCACCTGGACCCAAAACCGTCCCCGTCCCCTAACCCTAACCCTAGCCCGAACCCTAACCCTAACCCTTCCCCGAAGCCTGACCCTCACCCGTCCCCTAATCCTAACCCGTACGCTAACACTAACCCGCGCCCTCACATGGACGCTCAACCTAAAGCATTGTCGTACCTTCACCTGGACCCTAAACCGTCCCCGTCCCCTAACCCTAAACCTAGCCCGAACCCTAACTCTAACCCTTCCCCGGAGCCTGACCCTCACCCGTCACCTAATCCTAACCCGTACACAAACACTAACCCGCGCCCTCAAATGCACGCTCCCCCTAAAGCGTTGTCGTACCCTCAGCTGTACCCTAAACCTTCCCAGTCCCCTAACCCTAACCCTAGTCTGAAACCTAACCCTTACAGTTCCCCGGAGCCTGACCCTCAGCCGTTCCCTAATCCTAACTCGTACGTTAACACTAACACGCGCCCTCACATGCACGCTCCCCCTAAAACGTTGTCGTACCCTCACCTGGATCCTAAACCGTCCCCGTGCCCTAACAATAACTCTAGCCCGAACCCTAACGCTAACACTTCGCCGAAGCCTGACCCTCACCCGTCCCCTAATCCTAATCCTAACCCGTACGCTAACACTAACCCGTGCCCTCACACTCACGCTCACCCTTACCTGTTTCTAAACCGTCCCCTTCCCCTAACCCTAACCATAGCCCGAACCCTAACACTAACCCTTCCCTGAAGCCTGACCCTCACCCGTCCCCTAATCCTAACCTGTACGCTAACACTAACCCGCGCCCTCACTCGTACGCTCCCCCAAGAGCGTTGTCCTACCCTCACCTGGACCCTAAACCGTCCCCAACCCCTAACCCTAACCGTAGACCTAACCTTAACCCTAACCCTTCCCCGAAGCCTGACCCTCACCCGTCCCCTAATCCTAACCCGTACGCTAATACTAACCCGCGCCCTCACACGCACGCTCCCCCTAAAGCGTTGTCGTACCCTCACCTGGACCTTAAACCGACCCCGTCCCCTAACCCTAAGCTTAGCCCGAACCCTAACCCTAACCCTTCCCCGAAGCCTGACCCTCACCCATCCCCTAATCCTAACACGGAGGCTAACACTAAACCCCGCCCTCACACGCACGCTCCCACTAAAGCGTTGTCGTACCCACTCCTGGACCCTAAACCGTCTCCATCCCCTAACCCTAACCCTTTCCCGAACTCTAGCTCTAACCCATCCCCGAAGCCTGACCCTCACCCATCCCCTAATCCTAACCCGTACGCTAACACTAATACGTGCCCTCAAACGCACGCTCCCCCTAAAGCGTTGTCGTACCCTCACCTGGATCCTAAACCGTCCCCGTCCCCTAACCCTAACCCTAGCCCGAACCCTAACCCTAAAGCTTCCCCGAAGCCTGGCCCTCTCCCGTCCCCTAATCCTAAACCGTACGCTAACACTAACCCGCGCCCTCACACGCACGCTTCCCCTAAAGCGTTGTCGTACCCTCACCTGGACCCTAAACCGTCCCCGTCCCCTAAACCTAACCCTAGCCCGAACCCTAACCCTAACCCTTCTCCGAAGCCTGACCCTCAACCGTCCCCTAATCCTAACACGGACGGTAACACTAACTCACGCCCTCACACGCACGCTCCCCCTAAAGCGTTGTCGTACCCTCACCTGGACCCTAAACCGTCTCCATCCCCTAACCCTAACCCTAGCCCGAACCCTAACGCTAACACTTCCCCGAGGCCTGACCCTCACCCTTCCCCTAATCCTAACCCGTACACTAACACTAACCCGCGCCCTCACACGCACGCTCCCCCTAAAGCGTTGTCGTACCCTCACCTGGACCCTAAACCGTACCCGTCCCCTAACCCTAAACCTAGCCCGAACACTAACCCTAACACTTCCCCGAAGCCTGACCCTCACCCGTCCCCTAATCCTAACCCGTATGCTAACACTAACCCACGCCCTCACACGCACGCTCCCTGTAAAGCGTTGTCGTACCCTCAGCTGGATCCTATACCGTCCCCATCAGCTAACCCTAACCCTAGCCCGAACCCTAAACCTAACACTTCCCCGAGGCCTCACACTCACCCTTCCCCTAATCCTAACCCGTACGCTAACAGTAACACACGCCCTCACACGCATGCTCCCCCTAAAGCGTTGTCGTACCCTCACCTGGACCCTATACCGTCCCCGTCCCCTAACCCTAGCCCGAACCCTAAACCTAACCCTTCCCCGAAGCCTGACCCTCACCCGTCCCCTAATCCTAAGCCGTACGCTAACACTAACCCGCGCCCTCAGAAGCATGCTCAACCTAAAGCATTGTCGTACCCTCACCTGGACCCTAAACCGTCCCCGTCCCCTAATCCTAACCATAGCCCGAACCCTAACGCTAACACTTCCCCGAGGCCTGACCCTCACCCTTCCCCTAATCCTAACCCGTACGCTAACACTAACCCGTGCCCTCACACGCACGCTCCCCCTAAAGCGTTGTCGTACCCTCACCTGGACCATAAACCGTACCCGTCCCCTAACCCTAAACCTAGCCCGAACCCTAACCCTAACCCTTCCCCGAAGACTGACCCTCACCCGTCCCCTAATGCTAACCCGTATGCCAACACTAACCCACGCCCTCACACGCACGCTCCCTGGAAAGCGTTGTCGTACCCTCACCTGGACCCTATACCGTCCCCATCCCCTAACCCTAACCCTAGTCCGAACCCTAACCCTAACCCTTCCCCGAAGCCTGACCCTCAACCGTCCCCTAGTCCTAACCCGTACGCTAACACTAACCCACGACCTCACACGCATGCTCCGCCTAAAGCGTTGTCGTACCCTCAACAGGACCCTAAACCGTGCCCGTCCCCTAACCCTAAACCTAGCCCGAACCCTAACCCTAACCCTTCCCCGAAGCCTGACCCTCAACCGTCCCCTAATCCTAACCCGTATGCTAACAATAACGCACACCCTCACACGCACGCTCCGCCTAAAGCGTTGTCGTACCCTCACCTGGACCCTAAACCATCCCCGTCCCCTAACCCTAACCCTAGCCCGAACCCTAAACCTAACCCTTCCCCGAGGCCTGACCATCAACCGTTCCCTAATCCTAACCCGTACGCTAACAGTAACCCACGCCCTCACACGAACGCTCCCCCTAAAGCGTTGTCGTACCCTCACCTGGACCCTATACCGTCCCCGTCCCCTAACCCTAGCCCGAACCCTAACCCTAACCCTACCCCGAAGCCTGACCCTCACCCGTCCCCTAATCCTAACCCGTACGCTAACACTAACCCGCGCCCTCAGACGCATGCTCAACCTAAAGCATTGTCGTACCCTCACCTGGAGCCTAAACCGTCCCCGTCCCCTAACCCTAAACCTAGTCCGAACCCAAAACCTAACACTTCCCCGGAGCCTGACCCTCACCCTTCCCCTAATCCTAACCCGTACACAAACACTAACCTGCGCCCTCAAACGCACACTGCCCCTAAAGCATTGTCGTACCCTCACCTGTACCCTAAACCTTCCCAGTCCCCTAACCCTAACCCTAGCCAGAACCCTAACCCTAACCCTTCCCAGGAGCCTGACCCTCACCCTTTCCCTAATCCTAACACGTACGCTAACACTAACACACGCCCTCACACGCACGCTCCCCCTAAATCGTTGTCGTACCCTCACCTGGATCCTAAACCGTCCCCGTCCCTTAACCCTAACCCTAGCCCAAACCCTAACCCTAACACTTCGCCGAAGCCTGACCCTCACCCGGCCCCTAATCCTAAACCGTACACTAACACTAACCCGCGCCCTCACACTCACGCTCATCCTAAAGTGTTGTCGTACCCTTATCTGTTCCTAAACCGTCCCCTTCCCCTAAACCTAACCATAGCCCGAACCCTAAACCAAACCCTTCCCAGGAGCCTGACCCTCACCCGTCCCCTAATCCTAACCCGTACACAAACACTAACCTGCGCCCTAAAACGAACGCTCCCCCTAAACATTGTCGTACCCTCACCTGTACCCTAAACCTTCCCAGTCCCCTAACCCTAACCCTAGCCAGAACCCTAACACTAACCCTTCCCAGGAGCCTGACCCTCACCGGTTCCCTAATCCTAACCCGGACGCTAACACTAACCCGCGCCCTCACACGCACGCTCCCCCTAAAGCGTTGTCGTACCCTCACCTGGACCCAAAACCGTCCCCGTCCCCTAACCCTAACCCTAGCCCGAACCCTAACCCTAACCCTTCCCCGAAGCCTGACCCTCACCCGTCCCCTAATCCTAAACCGTACGCTAACACTAACCCGCGCCCTCACACGCACGCTCACCCTAAAGCGTTGTCGTGCCCTCACATGGACCCTAAACCGTCCCCGTCCCCTAACCCTAACCCTAGCCCGAACCCTAACCCTAACCCTTCTCCGAAGCCTGACTCTCAACCGTCCCCTAATCCTAACACGGACGCTAACACTAACCCGCGCCCTCACACGCACGCTCCCCCTAAAGCGTTGTCGTACCCTCACCTGGACCCTAAACCGTCCCCGTCCCCTAACACTAACCCTAGCCCGAACCCTAACCCCAACCCTTCCCCGAAGCCTGACGCTCAGCCGTCCCCTAATCCTAACCTGTACGCTAACACTAACCCGCGCCCTCACTCGTACGCTCCCCCAAGAGCGTTGTCGTACCCTCACCTGGACCCTAAACCGTCCCCAACCCCTAACCCTAACCGTAGACCTAACCTTAACCCTAACCCTTCCCCGAAGCCTGACCCTCACCCGTCCCCTAATCCTAACCCGTATGCTAATACTAACCCACGCCCTCACACGCACGCTCCCGCTAAAGCGTTGTCGTACCCTCACCTGGACCTTAAACCGACCCCGTCCCCTAACCCTAAGCTTAGCCCGAACCCTAACCCTAACCCTTCCCCGAAGCCTGACCCTCACCCATCCCCTAATCCTAACACGGAGGCTAACACTAAACCCCGCCCTCACACGCACGCTCCCACTAAAGCGTTGTCGTACCCACTCCTGGACCCTAAACCGTCTCCGTCCCCTAACCCTAACCCTTTCCCGAACCCTAGCTCTAACCCATCCCCGAAGCCTGACCCTCACCCATCCCCTAATCCTAACCCGTACGCTAACACTAATACGTGCCCTCAAACGCACGCTCCCCCTAAAGCGTTGTCGTACCCTCACCTGGATCCTAAACCGTCCCCGTCCCCTAACCCTAACCCTAGCCTGAACCCTAACCCTAAAGCTTCCCCGAAGCCTGGCCCTCTCCCGTCCCCTAATCCTAAACCGTACGCTAACACTAACCCGGGCCCTCACACGCACGCTTCCCCTAAAGCGTTGTCGTACCCTCACCTGGACCCTAAACCGTCCCCGTCCCCTAAACCTAAACCTAGCCCGAACCCTAACGCTAACACTTCCCCGAGGCCTGACCCTCACCCTTCCCCTAATCCTAACCCGTACGCTAACACTAACCCGCGCCCTCACACGCACGCTCCCCCTAAAGCGTTGTCGTACCCTCACCTGGACCCTAAACCGTACCCGTCCCCTAACCCTAAACCTAGCCCGAACACTAACCCTAACCCTTCCCCGAAGCCTGACCCTCACCCGTCCCCTAATCCTAACCCGTATGCTAACACTAACCCACGCCCTCACACGCACGCTCCCTGTAAAGCGTTATCGTACCCTCACCTGGATCCTATACCGTCCCCATCAGCTAACCCTAACCCTAGCCCGAACCCTAAACCTAACCCTTCCCCGAAGCCTGACCCTCACCCGTCCCCTAATCCTAAGCCGTACGCTAACACTAACCCGCGCCCTCAGAAGCATGCTCAACATAAAGCATTGTCGTACCCTCACCTGGACCCTAAACCGTCCCCGTCCCCTAATCCTAACCATAGCCCGAACCCTAACGCTAACACTTCCCCGAGGCCTGACCCTCACCCTTCCCCTAATCCTAACCCGTACGCTAACACTAACCCGTGCCCTCACACGCACGCTCCCCCTAAAGCGTTGTCGTACCCTCACCTGGACCATAAACCGTACCCGTCCCCTAACCCTAACCCTAGCCAGAACCCTAACCCTAACCCTTCCCAGGAGCCTGACCCTCACCCGTTCCCTAATCCTAACCCGTACGCTAACACTAACAAACGACCTCACACGCACACTCCCCCTAAATCGTTGTCGTACCCTCACCTGGATCCTAAACCGTCCCCGTCCCTTAACCCTAAACCTAACCCGAACCCTAACCCTAACACTTCGCCGAAGCCTGACCCTCACCCGTCCCCTAATCCTAACCCGTACGCTAACACTAACCCGCGCCCTCAGACGCACGCTCCCCCTAAAGCGTTGTCGTACCCTCAGCTGTACCCCAAACCTTCCTAGTCCCCTAACCCTAACCCTAGCCCGAACCCTAACCCTTACAGTTCCCCGGAGCCTGACCCTCACCCGTTCCCTAATCCTAACTCGTACGCTAACACTAACACGCGCCCTCACATGCATGCTCCCCCTAAAACTTTGTCGTACCCTCACCTGGATCCTAAACCGTCCCCGTGCCCTAACCCTAACTCTAGCCCGAACCCTAACCCTAACACTTCGCCGTAGCCTGACCCTCACCCGTCCCCTAATCCTAATCCTAACTGGTACGCTAACACTAACCCGTGCCCTGACACTCACGCTCACCCTTACCTGTTCCTAAACCGTCCCCTTCCCCTAACCCTAACCATAGCCCGAACCTTAACACTAACCCTTCCCTGAAGCCTGACCCTCACCTGTCCCCTAATCCTAACCCGGACGCTAACACTAACCCGCGCCCTCACATGCACCCTCCCCCTATAGCGTTGTCGTACCATCACCTGGACCATAAACCGTCCCCGTCCCCTAACCCTAACCCTAGCCTTAAAGCTAACCCTAACCCTTCTCCGAAGCCTGACCCTCACCCGTCCCCTTATCCTAACTCGTACCCTAACACTACCCCACGCTTTCACACCCTCGCTCCCCCTAAAGCGTTGTCGTACCCTCACCTGGACCCTAAACCGTCCCCGTCCCCTAACACTAACCCTAGCCCGAACCCTAAACATAACCCTTCCCCGAAGCCTGACCCTCAGCCGTCCCCTAATCCTAACCCGTACACTAACACTAACCCGCGCCCTCACACGCACGCTCACCCTAAGCGTTGTCGTAACCTCACCTGGACCCAAACCGTCCCCGTCCCCTAACCCTAACCCTAGCCCGAACCCTAACCCTAAACCTTCCCCGAAGCCTGACCCTCACCCGTCCCCTAATCCTAAACCGTACACTAACACTAACACGCGCCCTCACACGCACGCTCACCCTAAAGCGTTGTCGTACCCTCACATGGACCCTAAACCGGCCCCGTCCCCTAACCTTAACCCTAGCCCGAACCCTAACTCTAACCCTTCTCCAAAGCCTGACTCTCAACCGTCCCCTAGTCCTAACACGGACGCTAACACTAACTCACGCCCTCACATGCACGCTCCCCCTGAAGCGTTGTCGTACCCTCACCTGGACCCTAAACCGTCCCCATCCCCTAAACCTAACCCTAGCCCGAACCCTAACCCTAACCCTTCCCCGAAGCGTGACCCTCACCCGTCCCCTAATTCTAACCTGTACGCTAACACTAACCCGCGCCCTCACTCGTACGCTCCCCCAAGAGTGTTGTCCTACCTTCACCTGGACCCTAAACCATCCCCATCCCCTAACCCTAACCCTAGACCTAACCCTAACCCTAACACTTCCCCGAAGCCTGACCCTCACCCGTCACCTAATCCTAAGCCGTACGCTAATACTAACCCGCGCCCTCACACGCACGCTCCCCCTAAAGCGTTGTAGTACCCTCACCTGGACCTTAAACCGACCCTGTCCCCTAACCCTCACCCTAGCCCGAACCCTAACCCTAACCTTCCTTGAAGCCTGACACTCACCCGTCACCTAATCCTAACCCGTACGCAAACACTAACCCGCGCCCTCACACGACCGCTCCCCATAAAGCGTTGTCGTACCCTGACCTGGACCCTAAACCATCCCAGTCCCCTATCACTAACCCTAGCCCGAACCCTAACCCTAACACCTCCCCGAAGCCTGACACTCACCCGTCCCCTAATCCTAACACGTACGCTAACACTAACACGTGCCCTCACACGCACGCTCCTCCTAAAGTGTTGTCCTACCCTCACATGGACCCTAAACCATCCCCGTCCTCTAACCCTAACCCTAGCCCGAACCCTAACACTAACACTTCGCCGAAGCCTGACCCTCATCCGTCCCTTAATCCTAACCCGTACGCTAACACTAACCCGCGCCCTCACACTCACGCTCCCCCTAAAGAGTTGTCGTACCCTCACCTGGACCCTAAACCGTCCCCGTCCCCTAACACTAACCCTAGCCCGAACCCTAAACCTAAATCTTCCCCGAAGCCTGACCCTCATCCGTCCCCTAATCCTAACCCGTACGCTAACACTAACCCGCGCCCTCACACGCACGCTCACCCTAAGCGTTGTCGTACCCTCACCTGGAACCAAAACCGTCCCCGTCCCCTAACCCTAAACCTAGCCCGAACCCTACCCCAAACCCTTCCCCGAAGCCTGACCCTCATCCGTCCCCTAATTCTAACCCGTACGCTAACACTAACCCGCGCCCTCACACGCACGCTCACCCTAAGCGTTGTCGTACCCTAACCTGGACCCTGAACCGTCCCCGTCCCCTAACCCTAAACCTAGCCCGAACCCTATATCTAACCCTTCCCCGGAGCCTGACCCTCACCCGTCCCCTTATCCTAACCTGTACCCTAACACTAACCCACGCTTTCACACGCTCGCTCCCCCTAAAGCGTTGTCGTACCCTCACGTGGACCCTAAACCATCCCCGTACCCTAACACTAACCCTAGCCCGAACCCTAACCCTAACGCTTCCCCGAAGCCTGACCCTCACACGTCCCCTAATCTTAACCGGTACGGTAACACGAGCCCGCGCCCTCACACTCACGATCACCCAAAAGAGTTGTCGTGCCCTCACCTGGACCCAAAACTGTCCCCGTCCCCTAACACTAACCCTAGCCCGAACCCTAACCCTAACCCTTCCCCGAAGCCTGACCCTCACCCATCCCATAATCCTAAACCGTACGCTAACACTAACCCGCGCCCTCACACGCACGCTCACCCTAAAGCGTTGTCGTACACTCACCTGGACCCTAAACCGTCCCCGTCCCCTAACACTAACCCTAGCCCGAACCCTAACTCTAACCCATCCCCGAAGCCTGACCCTCACCCGTCCCCTAATCCTAACCCGTACGCTAAAACTAACCCGCGCCCTCAGACGCAGGCTCACCCTAAAACGTTGTTGTACACTCACCTTGACCCTAAATCGTCCCCGTCACCTAACCCTAACCCTAGCCCGAACCGTAACCCTAAAACTTCCCCGAAGCCTGACCCTCACCCGTCCCCTAATCCTAACCCGTACGCTAACACTAACCCGCGCCCTAAGACGCATGCTCAACCTAAAGCGTTGTCGTACTCTCACCTGGACCCTAAACCGTCCCCGTCCCCTAACCCTCACCCTAGCCCGAACCCTAACCCTAACCTTCCTTGAAGCCTGACCCTCACCAGTCACCTAATCCTAAACTGTACGCAAACACTAACCCGCGCCCTCACATGACCACTCTCCCTAAAGCGTTGTCGTACCCTGACCTGGACCCTAAAACATCCCAGTCCCCTAACACTAACCCTAGCCCGAACCCTAACCCTAACACCTCCCCGAAGCCTGACACTCACCCGTCCCCTAATCCTAACACGTACGCTAACACTAACATGTGCCCTCACACGAACGCTACTCCTAAAGTGTAGTCGTACCCTCACATGGACCCTAAACCATCCCCGTCCTATAACCCTAACCTTAGCCCGAACCCTAACACTAACACTTCGCCAACGCCTGACCCTCATCCGTCCCATAATCCTAACCCGTACGCTAACACTAACCCACGCCCTCACACTCACGCTCACCCTAAAGTGTTGTCGTACCCTCATCTAGATCCTAAACCGTCCCCGTCCCGTAACCCTAACCCTAGCCCGAACCCCAACCCTAACCCTTACCCGAACCCTAATCCTCACCCGTCCCCTAATCCTAAGCCGTACGCTAACAGTAACCCGTGCCCTCACAAGCACGCTCACCCTAAAGCGTTGTCGTACCCTCACCTGGACCCTAAACCGTCCCCGTCCCCTAACCCTAACCCTAGCCCGAACCTTAACCCTAACCCTTCCCCGAAGCCTGACCCTCACATGTCCCCTAATCCTAACCCGTATGCTAACACTAACCCGCGCTCTCAGACGCATGGTCAACCTAAAGCATTGTCGTACCCTCACCTGGACCCTAAACCGTCCCTGTCCCCTAACCCTAAACCTAGCCCCAACCCTAAACCTAACCCTTCCCCGGAGCCTGACCCTCACTCGTACCCTAATCCTAACCCGTACGCAAACACTAACCCGCGCCCTCAAACGCTCGCTCCCCCTAAAGCGTTGTCGTACCATCATCTGGACCCTAAACCAACCCCGTTCCCTAACACTAACCCTAGACCTAACCCTAACCCTAACCCTTCACCGAAGCCTGACCCTCACCCGTCCCCTTATCCTAAACCGTACGCTAATACTAACTCGCGCCCTCACACGCACGCTCCCCCTAAAGCGTTGTCGTACCCTCACCTGGACCCTAAACCAACCCCGTTCCCTAACACTAACCCTAGCCCGAACCCTAAACCTAACCCTTCCCCGAAGCCTGACCCTCACCCGTCCCATAATCCTACCACGTACGCTAACACTAACACGTGCCCTCACACGCACGCTCCCCCTAAAGCCTTGTTCTACCCTCACATGGACCCTAAACCATCCCCGTCCTCTAACCCTAACCCTAGCCCGAACCCTAACACTAACACTTCGCCGAAGCCTGACCCTCACCCATCCCGTAATCCTAACCCGTACGCTAACACTAGCCCGCGCCCTCACACTCACGCTCACCCTAAAGTGTTGTCGTACCCTCACCTGGACCCTAAACCGTCCCCGTCCCCTAACTCTAACCCTAGCCCGAACCTTAACCCTAACACTTCGCCTAAGCCTGACACTCACCCGTCCCCTAATCCTAACCCGTACGCTAACACTAACCTGCGCCCTCACATGCACTCTCGCCGTAAAGCATTGTCGTACACTCACATGGACCCTAAAACGTCCCCAACCCCTAACCCTAACCCTAGCCCGAACCCTAACCCTAAAACTTCGCCGTAACCTGACCCTCACCCGTCCCCTAATCCTAACCCGTACGCTAACACTAACCCGCGGCCTCACACTCACGCTAACCCTAAAGCGTTGTCGTACCCTCACTTGGACCCTAAACCGTCCCCTTCCCCTAACCCTAACCCTAGCCCGAACCCTAACCCTAACCCTTCCCCGAAGCCTGACCCTCACCCGTCCCCTAATCCTAACCTGTACGCTAACACTAACCCGCACCCTCACACGCACGCTCCCCCTAAACCGTTGTCGTACCCTCACCGGGACCCTAAACCGTCCCCGTCCCTTAACCCTAACCCTAGCCTTAACCCTAAACCTAACCCTTCCCCGAATCCTGACCCTCACCCGTCCCCTAATCCTAACCCGTACACTAACACTAACCCGCGCCCTCACACGCCCGCTCCCCCTAAAGTGTTGTCGTACCCTGACTTGGACCCTAAACCGTCCCCGTCCCCTAACCCTAACCCTAGCGCGAACCCTAAACCTAACCCTTCCCCGAAGCCTGACCCTCAACCTTCCCCTAATCCTAACCCGTACGCTAACACTAACCCGCGCCCTCACACGCACGCTCCCTCTAAAGCATTGTCGTGCCCTCACCTGGACTCTAAACCATGCCAGTCCCCTAACCCTAAACCTAGCCCGAACCCTAACCCTAACCCTTCTCCGAAGCCTGAACCTCACCCGTCCCCTAATCCTAACCCGTACGCTAACACTAACCCACGCCCTCACACACACGGTCCCCCTAAAGCGTTGTCGTACCCTCACCTGGACCCTAAACCGTCCCTTTCCCCTAACGCTAAACCTAGCCCGAACCCTAACCCTAAACCTTCCCCGAAGCCTGACCCTCACGTGTCCACTAATCCTAACCCGTACGCTAACACTAACCCGCGCCCTCAGGCGCATGCTCAACCAAAAGCATTGTCGTACCCTCACCTGGACCCGAAACCGTCGCCGTCCCCTAACCCTAAACCTAGACCGAACCCTAAACCTAACCCTTCCCCGGAGCCTGACCCTCACCCGTCCCCTAATCCTAACCCGTACGCAAACACTAACCCGCGCCCTCAAACGCACGCTCCCCCTAAAGCGTTGTCGTACCCTCACCTGAACCCTAAAACTTCCCAGTCCCCTATCCCTAACCCTAGCCCGAACCCTAACCCTAAACCTTCCCTGAGGCCTGACCATCACCCGTCCCCTAATTCTAACCCGTACGCTAACACTAACCCGCGCCCTCACACGCACGCTCCCCCTAAAGCGTTGTCGTACCCTCACCTGGACCCTATACCGTCCCCGTCCCCTAAACCTAGCCCGAACCCTAACCCTAACCCTTCCCCGAAACCTGACACTCACCCGTCCCCTAATCCTAACCCGTACGGTAACACTAACCCGTGTCCTCAGACGCATGCTCAACCTAAACGTTGTCGCACCCTCACCTGGACCCTAAACCCTCCCCGTCCCCTAACCCTAACCCTAGACCGAACCCTAACCCTAACCCTTCCCCGAAGCCTGACCCTCACCCGTCACCTAATCCTAACACGTACGCAAACACTAACCCGCGCCCTCACACGCCCGCTCCCCCTAAAGCGTTGTCGTACCCTGACCTGGACCCTAAACCGTCCCCGTCCCCTAACACTAACCCTAGCCCGAACCCTAAACCTAACCCTTCCCCGAAGCCTGACCCTCACCTGTTCCCTAAACCTAACACGGACGCTAACACTAACCCGCGCCTTCACACGCACGCTCCCCCTAAAGCGTTGTCGTACGCTCACCTGGACCCTAAACCGTCCCCGTCCCCTAACCCTAACCATAGAGCTAACGTTAACCCTAACCCTTCTCCGAAGCCTGACCCTCACCCGTCCCCTAATCCTAACCTGTATGCTAACACTAATCCACGCCCTCACTCGTACGCTCCCCCAAGAGCGTTGTCGTACCCTCACCTGGAACCTAAACCGTCCCCATCCCCTAACCCTAACCCTAGACCTAACCTTAACCATAACCCTTCCCCGAAGCCTGACCCTCACCCGTCCCCTAATCCTAACCCGTACGCTAATACTAACCCACGCCCTCACACGCACGCTCCCCCTAAAGCGTTGTCGTACCCTCACCTGGACCTTAAACCGACCCCGTCCCCTAACCCTAACCTTAGCCCGAACCCTAACCCTAACCCTTCCCCGAAGCCTGACTCTCACACATGCCCTAATCCTAACACGGACGCTAACACTAAACCCCGCCCTCACACGCACACTCCCACTAAAGCGTTGTCGTACCCTCACCTGGACCCTAAACCGTCCCCGTCCCCTAACCCTAACCCTTTCCCGAACCCTATCTCTAACCCTTCCCCGAAGCCTGACCCTCAGCCGTCCCCTAATCCTAACCCGTACGCTAACACTAACCCGCGCCCTCACACGCACGCTCCCCCTAAAGCGTTGTCGTACCCTCACCTGGACCCTAAACCGTCCCCGTCCCCTAAACCTAACCCTAGCCCGAACCCTAACCCTAACCCTTCTCCGAAGCTGACTCTCAACCGTCCCCTAATCCTAACACGGACGCTAACACTAACTCACGCCCTCACACGCACGCTCCCCCTAAAGCGTTGTCGTACCCTGACATGGACCCTAAACCGTCCCCGTCACCTAACCCTAACCCTAGCCCGAACCGAAACCCTAACACTTCCCCGAAGCCTTACCCTCACCCGTCCCCTTATCCTAACCCGTACGCTAACACTAAACCGCGCCCTCAGACGCATGCTCAACCTAAAGCGTTGTCGTACCCTCACCTGGACCCTTAAACCGTCCCCGTCCCCTAACCCTCACCCTAGCCCGAACCCTAACCCTAAACTTCCTTGAAGCCTGACCCTCACCCGTCACCTAATCCTAACCCGTACGCAAACACTAACCCGCGCCCTCACACGACCGCTCCCCCTAAAGCGTTGTCGTATCCTAACCTGGACCCTAAACCATCCCAGTCCCCTAACACTAACCTTAGCCCGAACCCTAACCCTAACACCTCCCCGAAGCCTGACACTCACCCGTCCCCTAATCCTAACACGTACGCTAACAGTAACACGTGCCCTCACACGCACGCTACTCCTAAAGTGTTGTCGTACCCTGACATAGACCCTAAACCGTCCCCGTCCCCTAACCCTAACCCTAGCCCGAACCCTAAACCTAACCCTTCCCCGGAGCCTGACACTCACTCGTCCTCTAATCGTAACCCCTACGCAAACACTAACCCGTGCCCACAAAAGCACGCTCCCCCTAAAGCGTTGTCGTACCCTCACCTGGACCCTAAACTTTCCCAGTACCCTAACCCTAACCCTAGCCTAAACCCTAACCCTAACACTTTCCCGAACCCTGACCCTCACCCGTTCCCTAATCCTAACCCGTACGCTAACACTAACACGCGCCCTCGCACGCACGCTCCCCCTAAAGCGTTGTCGTACCCTCACCTGGACCCTAAACCGTCCTCGTCCCCTAACCCTAACCCTAGCCCTAACGCTAACCCTAACCCTTCTCCGAAGTCTGACCCTCACCCGTCCCCTAATCCTAACCCGTACGCTAACACTAACCCACGCTTTCACACGCTCGCTCCCAATAAAGCGTTGTCGTACCCTCACCTGGACCCTAAACCGTCCCCGTCCCCTAAACCTAACCCTAGCCCGTACCGTAACCCTAACCCTTCCGTGAAGCCTGACACTCACCCGTCACCTAATCCTAACACGTACGCAAACACTAACTCACGCCCTCACCCGACCGCTCCCCCTAAAGCCTTGTCGTACCCTCACCGGGACCCTAAACCGTCCCCATTCCCTAACTCTAACCGTAGCCCGAACCCTAACCCTAACACTTCCCCGAAGCCTGACCCACACACGTCCCCTGATCCTAAACCATAGGCTAACACTTACCCATGCCCTCACACGCACGCGCCCCCTAAAGCAATATCGTACCCTCACCTGGACCCTAAACCGTCCCCGTCCCCTAACTCTAACCCTAGCCCCAACCCTAACCCTAACCCTTCGCCTAAGCCTGACACTCACCCGTCTCCTAATCCTAACCCGTACGCTAACACTAACCCGTGCCCTCACATGCACTCTCGCCGTAAAGCGTTGTCATACACTCACATGGACCCTAAACCGTCCCCGTCCCATAACCCTAACCCTAGCCGTAACCCTAACCCTAAACCTTCCCCGAAGCCTGACCCTCAACCGTCCCCTAATCGTAACCGAACGCTAACACTAACCCGCTCCCTCACACGCACGCGCCCCCTAAAGCAATGTGGTACCCTCACCTGGACCCTAAACCGTCCCCATTCCCTAACCCTAACCCTAGCCCGAACCCTAACACTAACCCTTCCCCGAAGCCTGACCCTCACCAGTCCCCTAATCCTAACTCGGACGCTAACACTAACCCGCGCCCTCACACGCACGCTCCCCCTAATGCGTTGTCGTACCCTCACCTGGACCCTAAACCGTCCCCGTCCCCTAACCCTAACCATAGAGCTAACGCTAACCCTACCCCTTCCCCGAAGCCTGACCTTCACCCGTCCCCTAATCCTAACCCGTACGCAAACACTAACCCACGCTTTCAAACGTTCGCTCCCCCTAAAGCGTTGTCTCACCCTCAACTGGACCCTAAACCGTCCCCGTCCCCTAACCCTAACCCTAGCCAGAACCCTAAACCTAACCCTGTCCCGGAGCCTGACCCTCACCCGTCCCCAATCCTAACCCGTACGCTAACAATAACCCGCGCCCTCACATGCACGCTCCCCTTAAAGCGTTGTCGTACCCTCACCTGGATCCTAAACCGTCCCCGTCCCCTAACCCTAAACCTAGCCCAAACCCTACCCCTAACACTTCGCCTAAGCCTGACACTCACCCGTCCCCTAATCCTAACCCGTACGCTAACACTAACCCGCGCCCTCACATGCACGCTGCCCCAAGAGCGTTGTCGTACCCTCACCTGGAACCTAAACCGTCCCCGTCCCCTAACCCTAACCCTAGCCCTAACCCTAACCCTAACACTTCCCCGAAGCCTGACCCTCAACCGTCCCCTAATCCTAACCCGTACGCTAACACTAACCCGAGCCCTCACACGCACGCGCCCCCTAAAGCAATGTCGTACCCTCACCTGGACCATAAACCGTCCCCGTCCCCTAACCCTATCCCTAGCCCGAACCCTAACCCTAACACTTCCCCGAAGCCTGACCCTCACCCGTCCCCTAATCCTAACCTGTACGCTAACACTAACCAGCGCCCTCACACGCACGCTCCCCCTAAAGCGTTCTCGTACCCTCACTGGGATCCTAAACCGTCCCCGTCCCCTAACCCTAACCCTAGCCTTAACCCTAACCCTAACCCTTCCCCGAAGCCTGACCCTCACCCGTCCCCTAATCCTAACCCGTACGCTAACACTAACCCACGCCCTCACACGCACGCTCCCCCTAAAGTGTTGTCGTACCCTCACCTGGACCCTAAACCGTCCCTTTCCCCTAACCCTAACCGTAGCCCGAACCGTAACCCTAACCCTTCCCCGAAACCTGACCCTCTCCCGTCCCCTAATCCTAAACCGTACGGTAACACTAACCCGCGCCCTCAGACGCATGCTCAACCTAAAGCGTTGTCGCACCCTCACCTGGACCCTAAACCCTCCCCGTCCCCTAACCCTAACCCTAGACCGAACCCTAACCCTAAACCTTCCCCGAAGCCTGACCCTCACCCGTCACCTAATCCTAACCCGTACGCAAACACTAACCCGCGCCCTCACACGCCCGCTCCCCCTAAAGCGTTGTCGTACCATGACCTGGACCCTAAACCGTCCCCGTCCCCTAACACTAACCCTAGCCCGAACCCTACACCTAACCCTTCCCCGAAGCCTGACCCTCTCCGTCCCCTAATCCTAAGCCGTACGCTAACACTAACCCGTGCCCTCACACGCACGCTCACCCTAAGCGTTGTCGTACCCTCACCTGGACCCAAAACCGTCCCCGTCCCCTAACCCTAACCCTACCCCGAACACTAACCCTAACCCTTCCCCGAAGCATGACCCTCACCCGTCCCCTAATCCTAACCCGTACGCTAACACTAACCCGCGCCCTCACACGCATGCTCCCCCTAAAGCCTTGTCGTACCCTCACCTCGACCCTAAACAGTCCCCGTCCCCTAACCCTAACCCTAGCCCGAACCCTAACCCTAACCCTTCGCCGAAGACTGACCCTCACCCGTCCCATAATACTAACCCGTACGCTAACGCTAACCCGCGCCCTAACACGCTTGCTCCCCCTAAAACGTTTTCGTACCTTGACCTGGACCCTAAACCATCCCAGTCCCCTAACCCTAACCCTAGCCCGAACCCTAACTCTACCACTTCGCCGAAGGCTGACCCTAACCCGTCCCCTAACCCTAACCCGGACGCTAACACTAACCTGCACCCTCACACGCACGCTCCCCCTAAAGCGTTGTCGTACCCTCACCGGGACCCTAAACCGTCCCCATTCCCTAACCCTAACCCTACCCAGAACCCTAACCCTAACACTTCCCCGAAGCCTGACCTACACCCGTCCCCTAATCCTAACCCATACCCTAACACCTACCCGCGCCCTCACACGCACGCTCCCCCTAAAGCAATGTCGTTCCCTCACCTGGACCCTAAACCGTCCCCGTCCCCTAACTCTAACCCTAGCCCGAACCTTAACCCTAACACTTCGCCTAAGCCTGACACTCACCCGTCCCCTAATCCTAACCCGTACGCTAACGCTAACCTGCGCCCTCACATGCACTCTCGCCGTAAAGCGTTGTCGTACCCTCACTTGGACCCTAAACCGGCCCCTTCCCCTAACCCTAACCCTAGCCCGAACCCTAACCCTAAACCTTCCCCGAAGCCTGACCCTCACCCGTCCCCTAATCCTAACCCGTACACTAACACTAACCCGCGCCCTCACACACCCGCTCCCCCTAAAGTGTTGTCGTACCCTGACCTGGACCCTAAACCGTCCCCGTCCCCTAACCCTAACCCTAGCGCGAACCCTAAACCTAACCCTTCCCCGAAGCCTGACCCTCAACCTTCCCCTAATCCTAACCCGTACGCTAACACTAACCCGCGCCCTCACACGCACGCTCCCTCTAAAGCGTTGTCGTGCCCTCACCTGGACTCTAAACCATGCCAGTCCCCTAACCCTAAACCTAGCCCGAACACTAACCCTAACCCTTCTCCGAAGCCTGAACCTCACCCGTCCCCTAATCCTAACCCGTACGCTAACACTAACCCGCGCCCTCACACGCACGCTCCCTGTAAAGCATTGTCATACCCTCACCTGGACCCTATACCGTCCCCGTCCCCTAACCCTAACCCTAGCCCGAACCCTAACCCTAACACTTCCCCGAGGCCTCACCCTCACCCTTCCCCTAATCCTAACCCGTACACTAACACTAACCCACGCCCTCACACGCACGCTCCACTTACAGCGTTGTCGTACCCTCAACAGGACCCTAAACCGTGCCCGTCCCCTAACCCTATACCTAGCCCGAACCCTAACCCTAACCCTTCCCCGAAGCCTGAAACTCAACCGTCCCCTAATCCTAACCCGTACGCTAACACTAACCCGTGCCCTCACACGCACGCTCCCCCTAAAGCGTTGTCGTACCCTCACCTGGACCCTAAACCGTCCCCGTCCCCTAACCCTAACCCTAGCCCGAACCCTAACCCTAACCCTTCCCCGAAGCCTGACCCTCTCCCGTCCCCTAATCCTAACCTGTACGCTAACACTAACCCGCGCCCTCACTCGTACGCTCCCCCAAGAGCGTTGTCGTACCCTCACCTGGAACCTAAACCGTCGCCATCACCTAACCCTAACCCTAGACCTAACCTTAACCCTAACCCTTCCCCGAAGCCTGACCCTCACCCGTCCCCTAATCCTAACCCGTACGCTAATACTAACCCGCGCCCTCACACGCACGCTCCCCATAAAGCGTTGTCGTACCCTCACCTGGACATTAAACCGACCCCGTCCCCTAACCCTAACCTTAGCCCGAACCCTAACCCTAACCCTTCCCCGAAGCCTGACCCTCACCCATCCCCTACTCCTAACACGGACGCTAACACTAATCCCCGCCCTCACACGCACGCTTCCACTAAAACGTTGTCGTACACTCACCTGGACCCTAAAACGTCCCCGTCCCCTAACCCTAACCCTTTCCCGAACCCTAACTCTAACCCATCCCCGAAGCCTGACCCTCACCCGTCCCCTAATCCTAACCCGGACGCTAACACTAACCCGCGCCCTCACACGCACGCTCCCCCTGTAGCGTTGTCGTACCATCACCTGGACCCTAAGCCGTCCCCGTCCCCTAACACTAACCCTAGCCTTAAAGCTAACCCTAACCCTTCTCCGAAGCCTGACCCTCACCCGTCCCCTTATCCTAACCCGTACCCTAACACTAACCCACGCTTTCACACGATCGCTCCCCATAAAGCGTTGTCGTACACTCACCTGGACCTTAAATCGTCCCCGTCCCCTAACACTAACCCTAGCCCGAACCCTAACCCTAACCCTTCCCCGAAGCCTGACCCTCACCCGTCCCCTAATCCTAACTCGTACGGTAACACTAACCCACGCCCTCAGACACATGCTCAACCTAAAACGTTGTCGTACCATGACCTGGACCCTAAACCCTCCCCGTCCCCTAACCCTAACCCTAGCCCGAACCCTAACCCTAACCCTTCCCCGAAGCCTGACCCTCACACGTCCCCTAATCCTAACCCGTACGCAAACACTAACCTGCGTCCACACACGCCCGCTCCCCCTAAAGCGTTGTCGTACCCTGACCTGGACACTAAACCGTCCCAGTCCCCTAACCCTAACCCTACCCGAACCCTAACTCTAAACCATGCCCGAAGCCTGACCCTCTCCCGTCCCCTAATCCTAACCCGTACGCTAACACTAACCCGCGCCCTCACACGCACGCTCCCGCTAAAGCGTTGTCGTACCCTCACCTGGACCCTAAACCGTCCCCGTCCCCTAACCCTAACCCTAGCCTGAACCCTAACATTAACCCTTCCCCGAAGCCTGACACTCACCCGTCCCCGAATCCTAACCCGTACGCTAACACTAACCCGCGCCCTCAGACGCACGCTCGCCCTAAAGCGTAGTCGTACACTCACCTTGACCCTAAATCGTCCCCGTCACCTAACCCTAACCCTAGCCCGAACCGTAACCCAAACACTTCCCCGAAGCCTGACCCTCACCCGTCCCCTAATCCTAACCCGTACGCTAACACTAACCCACGCCCTCATACGCATGGCCAACCTAAGGCGTTGTCGTACCCTCACCTGGACCCTAAACCGTCCCCGTCCCCTAACCCTAACCCTAGCCCGAACCCTAACCCTAACCCTTCCCCGAAGCCTGACCCTCACCCGTCACCTAATCCTAACCCGTTCGCAAACACTAACCCGCGCCCTCACATGACCGCTCCCCCTAAAGCGTTGTCGTACGCTGACCTGGACCCTAAACCATCCCAGTCCCCTAACACTAACCCTAGCCCGAACCATAACCCTAACACCTCCCCAAAGCCTGACACTCACCCGTCCCCTAATCCTAACACGTACGCTAACACTAACACGTGCCCTCACACGCATGCTCCTCCTAAAGTGTTGTCGTACCCTTACATGGACCCTAAACCATCCCCGTCCTCTAACCCTAACCCTAGCCCGAACCCTAACACTAACACTTCGCCGAAGCCTGACCCTCATCCGTCCCTTAATCCTAACCCGTACGCTAACACTAACCCGCGCCCTCACACTCACGCTCCCCCTAAAGCGTTGTCGTACACTCACCTGGACCCTAAACCGATCCCGTCCCATAACCCTAACCCTAAACCTAGCCCGAACCCTAAATCTAACCCTTCCCCGGAGCCTGACCCTCACCCGTCCCCTAATCCTAACCCGTACGATAACAGTAACCCGCGCCGTCACACTCACTTTCACCCTAAAGTGTTGTCGTACCCTCATCTAGACCCTAAACCGTCCCCGTCCCCTAACCCTAACCCTAGCCCGAACCCTAACCCTAACCCTTCCCCGAAGCCTGACCCTCACCCCTCCCCTAATCCTAACATGTACGCGAACACTAACTCGCACCCTCACAATCACGCTCACCGTAAAGCGTTGTCGTACCCTCACCTGGACCCTAAACCGTCCCTGTCCCCTAACCCTAACCCTAGCCCGAACACTAATTCTACCACTTCGCCGAAGCCTGACCATAACACGTCCCCTAATCCTAACCCGTACGCTAACACTAACCCGCGCCCTCACACGCACGCGCTCCCTAAAGCATTATCGTACCCTCAACTGGACCCTAAACCGTCCCCATCCCCTAACCCTAACCCTAGCCCAAACCCTAACCCTAACACTTCCCCGAAGCCTGACCCTCACCCGTCCCCTAATCCTAACCCGTACGCTAACACAAACCCACGCCCTCACATGCACGCTCACCCTAAAGTGTAGTCGTACACTCACCTTGACCCTAAATCGTCCGCGTCACCTAACCCTAAACCTAGCCCGAACCGTAACCCTAAAACTTCCCCGAAGCCTGACCCTCACCCGTCCCCTAATCCTAACCCGTACGCTAACACTAACCCACGTCCTCACACGCACGCTCCGCCTAAAGCGTTGTCGTACCCTTATCTGTTCCTAAACCTTCCCCTTCCCCTAACCCTAACCATAGCCCGAACCCTAAACCTAACACTTCCCCGAAGCCTGACCCTCACCCGTCCCCTAATCCTAACCCGTACACAAACACTAACTGCGCCCTCAAACGAACGCTCCCCCTAAAGCATTGTCGTACCCTCACCTGTACCCTAAACCTTCCCAGTCCCCTAACCCTAACCCTAGCCAGAACCCTAACCCTAACCCTTCCCAGGAGCCTGACCCTCACCCGTTCCCTAATCCTAACCCGGACGCTAACACTAACCCGCGCCCTCACACGCACGCTCCCCCTAAAGCGTTGTCGTACCATCACCTGGACCCTAAACCGTCCCCGTCCCCTAACCCTAACCCTAGCCTTAACGCTAACCCTAACCCTTCCCCGAAGCCTGACCCACACCCGTCCCCTAATGCTAACACGTACGCTAACACTAACACGCGCCCTCACACCCACGCTCACCCTAAGCGTTGTCGTACCCTCACCTGGACCCTAAACCGTCCCCGTCCCCTAACCGTTAACCTAGCCCGAACCCTAAACCTAACCCTTCCCCGGAGCCTGACCCTCACACGTTCCCTAATCCTAACACGTACGCTAACACTAACACACGCCCTCACACGCACGCTCCCCCTAAATCGTTGTCGTACCCTCACCTGGATCCTAAACCGTCCCCGTCCCTTAACCCTAACCCTAGCCCGAACCCTAACCCTAACACTTCGCCGAAGCCTGACCCTCACCCGGCCCCTAATCCTAACCCGTACGCTAACACTAACCAGCGCCCTCACACTCACGCTCACCCTAAAGCGTTGTCGTACCATCACCTGGACCCTAAACCGTCCCCGTCACCTAACCCTAACCCTAGCCTTAACGCTAACCCTAACCCTTCTCCGAAGCCTGACCCTCACCCGTCCCCTAATGCTAACCCGTACGCTAACACTAACCCACGCTTTCACACGCTCGCTCCCCCTAAAGCGTTGTCGTACCCTCACCTGGACCGTAAACCGTCCCCGTCCCCTAACACTAACCCTAGCCGGAACCCTAAACCTAACCCTTCCCCGAAGCCTGACCCTCATCCGTCCCCTAATCCTAACCCGCACGCTAACACTAACCAGCGCCCTCACACGCACGCTCAACCTAAGCGTTGTCGTACCCTCACCTGGACCCAAAACCGTCCCCGTCCCCTAACCCTAACCCTAGCCCGAACCCTAACCCTAACCCTTCCCCGAAGCCTGACCCTCACCCGTCCCCTAATCCTAACCCGTACGCTAACACTAACCCGCGCCCTCACATGGACGCTCAACCTAAAGCATTGTCGTACCTTCACCTGGACCCTAAACCGTCCCCGTCCCCTAACCCTAAACCTAGCCCGAACCCTAACTCTAACCCTTCCCCGGAGCCTGACCCTCACCCGTCACCTAATCCTAACCCGTACACAAACACTAACCCGCGCCCTCAAATGCACGCTCCCCCTAAAGCGTTGTCGTACCCTCAGCTGTACCCTAAACCTTCCCAGTCCCCTAACCCTAACCCTAGTCTGAAACCTAACCCTTACAGTTCCCCGGAGCCTGACCCTCAGCCGTTCCCTAATCCTAACTCGTACATTAACACTAACACGCGCCCTCACATGCACGCTCCCCCTAAAACGTTGTCGTACCCTCACCTGGATCCTAAACCGTCCCCGTGCCCTAACAATAACTCTAGCCCGAACCCTAACGCTAACACTTCGCCGAAGCCTGACCCTCACCCGTCCCCTAATCCTAATCCTAACCCGTACGCTAACACTAACCCGTGCCCTCACACTCACGCTCACCCTTACCTGTTTCTAAACCGTCCCCTTCCCCTAACCCTAACCATAGCCCGAACCCTAACACTAACCCTTCCCTGAAGCCTGACCCTCACCCGTCCCCTAATCCTAACCCGGACGCTAACACTAACCCGCGCCCTCACATGCACGCTCCCCCTATAGCGTTGTCGTACCATCACCTGGACCCTAAACCGTCCCCGTCCCCTAACCCTAACCCTAGCCTTAAAGCTAACCCTAACCCTTCTCCGAAGCCTGACCCTCACCCGTCCCCTTATCCTAACCCGTACCGTAACACTAACCCACGCTTTCACATGCTCGCTCCCCCTAAAGCGTTGTCGTACCCTCACCTGGACCCTAAACCGTCCCCGTCCCATAACACTAACGCTAGCCCGAACCCTAAACCTAACCCTTCACCGAAGCCTGACCCTCATCCGTCCCCTAATCCTAACCCTTACGCTAACACTAACCCGAGCCCTCACACACACGCTCACCCTAAGCGTTGTCGTACCCTCACCTGGACCCAAAACCGTCCCCGTCCCCTAACCCTAACCCTAGCCCGAACCCTAACCCTAACACTTCCCCGAAGCCTGACCCTCACCCGTCCCCTAATCCTAAACCGTACGCTAACACTAACCCGCGCCCTCACACGCACGCTCACCCTAAAGCGTTGTCGTGCCCTCACATGGACCCTAAACCGTCCCCGTCCCCTAACCCTAACCCTAGCCCGAACCCTAACCCTAACCCTTCTCCGAAGCCTGACTCTCAACCGTCCCCTAATCCTAACACGGACGCTAACACTAACCCGCGCCCTCACACGCACGCTCCCCCTAAAGCGTTGTCGTACCCTCACCTGGACCCTAAACCGTCTCCATCCCCTAACCCTAACCCTTTCCCGAACCCTAACGCTAACACTTCCCCGAGGCCTGACCCTCACCCTTCCCCTAATCCTAACCCGTACGCTAACACTAACCCGCGCCCTCACACGCACGCTCCCCCTAAAGCGTTGTCGTACCCTCACCTGGACCCTAAACCGTACCCGTCCCCTAACCCTAAACCTAGCCCGAACACTAACCCTAACCCTTCCCCGAAGCCTGACCCTCACCCGTCCCCTAATCCTAACCCGTATGCTAACACTAACCCACGCCCTCACACGCACGCTCCCTGTAAAGCGTTGTCGTACCCTCACCTGGATCCTATACCGTCCCCATCAGCTAACCCTAACCCTAGCCCGAACCCTAAACCTAACCCTTCCCCGAAGCCTGACCCTCACCCGTCCCCTAATCCTAAGCCGTACGCTAACACTAACCCGCGCCCTCAGAAGCATGCTCAACCTAAAGCATTGTCGTACCCTCACCTGGACCCTAAACCGTCCCCGTCCCCTAATCCTAACCATAGCCCGAACCCTAACGCTAACACTTCCCCGAGGCCTGACCCTCACCCTTCCCCTAATCCTAACCCGTACGCTAACACTAACCCGTGCCCTCACACGCACGCTCCCCCTAAAGCGTTGTCGTACCCTCACCTGGACCATAAACCGTACCCGTCCCCTAACCCTAACCCTAGCCAGAACCCTAACCCTAACCCTTCCCAGGAGCCTGACCCTCACCCGTTCCCTAATCCTAACCCGTACGCTAACACTAACAAACGACCTCACACGCACACTCCCCCTAAATCGTTGTCGTACCCTCACCTGGATCCTAAACCGTCCCCGTCCCTTAACCCTAAACCTAACCCGAACCCTAACCCTAACACTTCGCCGAAGCCTGACCCTCACCCGTCCCCTAATCCTAACCCGTACGCTAACACTAACCCGCGCCCTCAGACGCACGCTCCCCCTAAAGCGTTGTCGTACCCTCAGCTGTACCCCAAACCTTCCTAGTCCCCTAACCCTAACCCTAGCCCGAACCATAACCCTTACAGTTCCCCGGAGCCTGACCCTCACCCGTTCCCTAATCCTAACTCGTACGCTAACACTAACACGCGCCCTCACATGCATGCTCCCCCTAAAACTTTGTCGTACCCTCACCTGGATCCTAAACCGTCCCCGTGCCCTAACCCTAACTCTAGCCCGAACCCTAACCCTAACACTTCGCCGTAGCCTGACCCTCACCCGTCCCCTAATCCTAATCCTAACTGGTACGCTAACACTAACCCGTGCCCTGACACTCACGCTCACCCTTACCTGTTCCTAAACCGTCCCCTTCCCCTAACCCTAACCATAGCCCGAACCTTAACACTAACCCTTCCCTGAAGCCTGACCCTCACCTGTCCCCTAATCCTAACCCGGACGCTAACACTAACCTGCGCCCTCACATGCACCCTCCCCCTATAGCGTTGTCGTACCATCACCTGGACCCTAAACCGTCCCCGTCCCCTAACCCTAACCCTAGCCTTAAAGCTAACCCTAACCCTTCTCCGAAGCCTGACCCTCACCCGTCCCCTTATCCTAACTCGTACCCTAACACTACCCCACGCTTTCACACGCTCGCTCCCCCTAAAGCGTTGTCGTACCCTCACCTGGACCCTAAACCGTCCCCGTCCCCTAAAACTAACCCTAGCCCGAACCCTAAACATAACCCTTCCCCGAAGCCTGACCCTCATCCGTCCCCTAATCCTAACCCGTACGCTAACACTAACCCGCGCCCTCACACGCACGCTCACCCTAAGCGTTGTCGTAACCTCACCTGGACCCAAACCGTCCCCGTCCCCTAACCCTAACCCTAGCCCGAACCCTAACCCTAAACCTTCCCCGAAGCCTGACCCTCACCCGTCCCCTAATCCTAAACCGTACACTAACACTAACACGCGCCCTCACACGCACGCTCACCCTAAAGCGTTGTCGTACCCTCACATGTACCCTAAACCGGCCCCGTCCCCTAACCTTAACCCTAGCCCGAACCCTAACCCTAACCCTTCTCCAAAGCCTGACTCTCAACCGTCCCCTAGTCCTAACACGGACGCTAACACTAACTCACGCCCTCACATGCACGCTCCCCCTGAAGCGTTGTCGTACCCTCACCTGGACCCTAAACCGTCCCCATCCCCTAAACCTAACCCTAGCCCGAACCCTAACCCTAACCCTTCCCCGAAGCGTGACCCTCACCCGTCCCCTAATTCTAACCTGTACGCTAACACTAACCCGCGCCCTCACTCGTACGCTCCCCCAAGAGTGTTGTCCTACCTTCACCTGGACCCTAAACCATCCCCATCCCCTAACCCTAACCCTAGACCTAACCCTAACCCTAACACTTCCCCGAAGCCTGACCCTCACCCGTCACCTAATCCTAAGCCGTACGCTAATACTAACCCGCGCCCTCACACGCACGCTCCCCCTAAAGCGTTGTAGTACCCTCACCTGGACCTTAAACCGACCCCGTCCCCTAACCCTAAACTTAGGCCGAACCCCAACCCAAACCCTTCCCCGAAGCCTGACCCTCACCCATCCCCTAATCCTAACACGGACGCTAACACTAAACCCCGCCCTCACACGCACGCTCCCACTAAAGCGTTGTCGTACCCTCACCTGGAACCTAAACCGTCCCCGTCCCCTAACCCTCACCCTAGCCCGAACCCTAACCCTAACCTTCCTTGAAGCCTGACACTCACCCGTCACCTAATCCTAACCCGTACGCAAACACTAACCCGCGCCCTCACACGACCGCTCCCCATAAAGCGTTGTCGTACCCTGACCTGGACCCTAAACCATCCCAGTCCCCTATCACTAACCCTAGCCCGAACCCTAACCCTAACACCTCCCCGAAGCCTGACACTCACCCGTCCCCTAATCCTAACACGTACGCTAACACTAACACGTGCCCTCACACGCACGCTCCTCCTAAAGTGTTGTCGTACCCTCACATGGACCCTAAACCATCCCCGTCCTCTAACCCTAACCCTAGCCCGAACCCTAACACTAACACTTCGCCGAAGCCTGACCCTCATCCGTCCCTTAATCCTAACCCGTACGCTAACACTAACCCGCGCCCTCACACTCACGCTCCCCCTAAAGAGCTGTCGTACCCTCATCTGGACCCTAAACCGTCCCCGTCCCCTAACACTAACCCTAGCCCGAACCCTAAACCTAACTCTTCCCCGAAGCCTGACCCTCATCCGTCCCCTAATCCTAACCCGTACGCTAACACTAACCCGCGCCCTCACACGCACGCTCACCCTAAGCGTTGTCGTACCCTCACCTGGAACCAAAACCGTCCCCGTCCCCTAACCCTAAACCTAGCCCGAACCCTACCCCAAACCCTTCCCCGAAGCCTGACCCTCATCCGTCCCCTAATTCTAACCCGTACGCTAACACTAACCCGCGCCCTCACACGCACGCTCACCCTAAGCATTGTCGTACCCTAACCTGGACCCTGAACCGTCCCCGTCCCCTAACCCTAAACCTAGCCCGAACCCTATATCTAACCCTTCCCCGGAGCCTGACCCTCACCCGTCCCCTTATCCTAACCTGTACCCTAACACTAACCCACGCTTTCACACGCTCGCTCCCCCTAAAGCGTTGTCGTACCCTCACGTGGACCCTAAACCATCCCCGTACCCTAACACTAACCCTAGCCCGAACCCTAACCCTAACGCTTCCCCGAAGCCTGACCCTCACACGTCCCCTAATCTTAACCGGTACGGTAACACGAGCCCGCGCCCTCACACTCACGATCACCCAAGAGTTGTCGTGCCCTCACCTGGACCCAAAACTGTCCCCGTCCCCTAACACTAACCCTAGCCCGAACCCTAACCCTAACCCTTCCCCGAAGCCTGACCCTCACCCATCCCATAATCCTAAACCGTACGCTAACACTAACCCGCGCCCTCACACGCACGCTCACCCTAAAGCGTTGTTGTACACTCACCTGGACCCTAAACCGTCCCCGTCCCCTAACACTAACCCTAGCCCGAACCCTAACTCTAACCCATCCCCGAAGCCTGACCCTCACCCGTCCCCTAATCCTAACCCGTACGCTAAAACTAACCCGCGCCCTCAGACGCAGGCTCACCCTAAAACGTTGTTGTACACTCACCTTGACCCTAAATCGTCCCCGTCACCTAACCCTAACCCTAGCCCGAACCGTAACCCTAAAACTTCCCCGAAGCCTGACCCTCACCCGTCCCCTAATCCTAACCCGTACGCTAACACTAACCCGCGCCCTAAGACGCATGCTCAATCTAAAGCGTTGTCGTACTCTCACCTGGACCCTAAACCGTCCCCGTCCCCTAACCCTCACCCTAGCCCGAACCCTAACCCTAACCTTCCTTGAAGCCTGACCCTCACCAGTCACCTAATCCTAAACTGTACGCAAACACTAACCCGCGCCCTCACATGACCACTCTCCCTAAAGCGTTGTCGTACCCTGACCTGGACCCTAAAACATCCCATTCCCCTAACACTAACCCTAGCCCGAACCCTAACTCTAACACCTCCCCGAAGCCTGACACTCACCCGTCCCCTAATCCTAACACGTACGCTAACACTAACATGTGCCCTCACACGAACGCTACTCCTAAAGTGTAGTCGTACCCTCACATGGACCCTAAACCATCCCCGTCCTATAACCCTAACCTTAGCCCGAACCCTAACACTAACACTTCGCCAACGCCTGACCCTCATCCGTCCCATAATCCTAACCCGTACGCTAACACTAACCCGCGCCCTCACACTCACGCTCACCCTAAAGTGTTGTCGTACCCTCATCTAGACCCTAAACCGTCCCCGTCCCGTAACCCTAACCCTAGCCCGAACCCCAACCCTAACCCTTACCCGAAACCTGATCCTCACCCGTCCCCTAATCCTAAGCCGTACGCTAACAGTAACCCGTGCCCTCACAAGCACGCTCACCCTAAAGCGTTGTCGTACCCTCACCTGGACCCTAAACCGTCCCCGTCCCCTAACCCTAACCCTAGCCCGAACCTTAACCCTAACCCTTCCCCGAAGCCTGACCCTCACATGTCCCCTAATCCTAACCCGTATGCTAACACTAACCCGCGCTCTCAGACGCATGGTCAACCTAAAGCATTGTCGTACCCTCACCTGGACCCTAAACCGTCCCTGTCCCCTAACCCTAAACCTAGCCCCAACCCTAAACCTAAACCTTCCCCGGAGCCTGACCCTCACTCGTACCCTAATCCTAACCCGTACGCAAACACTAACACGCGCCCTCAAACGCTCGCTCCCCCTAAAGCGTTGTCGTACCATCATCTGGACCCTAAACCAACCCCGTTCCCTAACACTAACCCTAGACCAAACCCTAACCCTAACCCTTCACCGAAGCCTGACCCTCACCCGTCCCCTTATCCTAAACCGTACGCTAATACTAACTCGCACCCTCACACGCACGCTCCCCCTAAAGCGTTGTCGTACCCTCACCTGGACCCTAAACCAACCCCGTTCACTAACACTAACCCTAGCCCGAACCCTAAACCTAACCCTTCCCCGAAGCCTGACCCTCACCCGTCCCATAATCCTACCACGTACGCTAACACTAACACGTGCCCTCACACGCACGCTCCCCCTAAAGCCTTGTTCTACCCTCACATGGACCCTAAACCATCCCCGTCCTCTAACCCTAACCCTAGCCCGAACCCTAACACTAACACTTCGCCGAAGCCTGACCCTCACCCATCCCGTAATCCTAACCCGTACGCTAACACTAGCCCGCGCCCTCACACTCACGCTCACCCTAAAGTGTTGTCGTACCCTCATCTAGACCCTAAACCGTCCCTTTCCCCTAACCCTAACCCTAGCACAAACCCTAACCCTAAAACTTCCCCGAAGCCTGACCCTCACCGTCCCCGAATCCTAACCCATACGCTAACACTAACCCGTGCCCTCAGACGCATGCTTAACCTAAAGCATTGTCGTACCCTCACCTGGACCCTAAACCGTCCCCGTCCCCTAACCCTAACCCTAGCCCGAACCCTAAACCTAACCCTTCCCCGGAGCCTGACACTCACTCGTCCCCTAATCGTAACCCCTACGCAAACACTAACCCGTGCCCACAAAAGCACGCTCCCCCTAAAGCGTTGTCGTACCCTCACCTGGACCCTAAACTTTCCCAGTACCCTAACCCTAACCCTAGCCTAAACCTTAACCCTAACACTTTCCCGAAACCTGACCCTCACCCGTCCCCTGATCCTAACCCATACGCTAACGCTAACCCGCGCCCTAACACGCTTGCTCCCCCTAAAACGTTGTCGTACCTTGACCTGGACCCTAAACCATCCCAGTCCCCTAACCCTAACCCTAGCCCGAACCCTAACTCTACCACTTCGCCGAAGGCTGACCCTAACCCGTCCCCTAATCCTAACCCATACGCTAACAACTACCCGCGCCCTCACACGGACGCTCCCCCTAAAGCAATGTCGTACCCTCACCTGGACCCTAAACCGTCCCCGTCCCCTAACTCTAACCCTAGCCCGAACCTTAACCCTAACACTTCGCCTAAGCCTGACACTCACCCGTCCCCTAATCCTAACCCGTACGCTAACACTAACCTGCGCCCTCACATGCACTCTCGCCGTAAAGCATTGTCGTACACTCACATGGACCCTAAAACGTCCCCGACCCCTAACCCTAACCCTAGCCCGAACCCTAACCCTAAAACTTCGCCGTAACCTGACCCTCACCCGTCCCCTAATCCTAACCCGTACGCTAACACTAACCCGCGGCCTCACACTCACGCTAACCCTAAAGCGTTGTCGTACCCTCACTTGGACCCTAAACCGTCCCCTTCCCCTAACCCTAACCCTAGCCCGAACCCTAACCTTAACCCTTCCCCGAAGCCTGACCCTCACCCGTCCCGTAATCCTAACCTGTACGCTAACACTAACCCGCACCCTCACACGCACGCTCCCCCTAAACCGTTGTCGTACCCTCACCGGGACCCTAAACCGTCCCCGTCCCCTAACCCTAACCCTAGCCTTAACCCTAAACCTAACCCTTCCCCGAATCCTGACCCTCACCCGTCCCCTAATCCTAACCCGTACACTAACACTAACCCGCGCCCTCACACGCCCGCTCCCCCTAAAGTGTTGTCGTACCCTGACTTGGACCCTAAACCGTCCCCGTCCCCTAACCCTAACCCTAGCGCGAACCCTAAACCTAACCCTTCCCCGAAGCCTGACCCTCAACCTTCCCCTAATCCTAACCCGTACGCTAACACTAACCCGCGCCCTCACACGCACGCTCCCTCTAAAGCATTGTCGTGCCCTCACCTGGACTCTAAACCATGCCAGTCCCCTAACCCTAAACCTAGCCCGAACCCTAACCCTAACCCTTCTCCGAAGCCTGAACCTCACCCGTCCCCTAATCCTAACCCGTACGCTAACACTAACCCACGCCCTCACACACACGGTCCCCCTAAAGCGTTGTCGTACCCTCACCTGGACCCTAAACCGTCCCTTTCCCCTAACGCTAAACCTAGCCCGAACCCTAACCCTAACCCTTCCCCGAAGCCTGACCCTCACGTGTCCACTAATCCTAACCCGTACGCTAACACTAACCCGCGCCCTCAGACGCATGCTCAACCTAAAGCATTGTCGTACCCTCACCTGGACCCGAAACCGTCGCCGTCCCCTAACCCTAAACCTAGACCGAACCCTAAACCTAACCCTTCCCCGGAGCCTGACCCTCACCCGTCCCCTAATCCTAACCCGTACGCAAACACTAACCCGCGCCCTCAAACGCACGCTCCCCCTAAAGCGTTGTCGTACCCTCACCTGAACCCTAAAACTTCCCAGTCCCCTATCCCTAACCCTAGCCCGAACCCTAACCCTAAACCTTCCCTGAGGCCTGACCATCACCCGTCCCCTAATTCTAACCCGTACGCTAACACTAACCCGCGCCCTCACACGCACGCTCCCCCTAAAGCGTTGTCGTACCCTCACCTGGACCCTATACCGTCCCCGTCCCCTAAACCTAGCCCGAACCCTAACCCTAACCCTTCCCCGAAACCTGACACTCACCCGTCCCCTAATCCTAACCCGTACGGTAACACTAACCCGCGTCCTCAGACGCATGCTCAACCTAAACGTTGTCGCACCCTCACCTGGACCCTAAACCCTCCCCGTCCCCTAACCCTAACCCTAGACCGAACCCTAACCCTAACCCTTCCCCGAAGCCTGACCCTCACCCGTCACCTAATCCTAACACGTACGCAAACACTAACCCGCGCCCTCACACGCCCGCTCCCCCTAAAGCGTTGTCGTACCCTGACCTGGACCCTAAACCGTCCCCGTCCCCTAACACTAACCCTAGCCCGAACCCTAAACCTAACCCTTCCCCGAAGCCTGACCCTCACCCGTTCCCTAAACCTAACACGGACGCTAACACTAACCCGCGCCTTCACACGCACGCTCCCCCAAAAGCGTTGTCGTACGCTCACCTGGACCCTAAACCGTCCCCGTCCCCTAACCCTAACCATAGAGCTAACGTTAACCCTAACCCTTCTCCGAAGCCTGACCCTCACCCGTCCCCTAATCCTAACCTGTATGCTAACACTAATCCACGCCCTCACTCGTACGCTCCCCAAGAGCGTTGTCGTACCCTCACCTGGAACCTAAACCGTCCCCATCCCCTAACCCTAACCCTAGACCTAACCTTAACCATAACCCTTCCCCGAAGCCTGACCCTCACCCGTCCCCTAATCCTAACCCGTACGCTAATACTAACCCACGCCCTCACACGCACGCTCCCACTAAAACGTTGTCGTACCCTCACCTGGACCTTAAACCGACCCCGTCCCCTAACCCTAACCTTAGCCCGAACCCTAACCCTAACCCTTCCCCGAAGCCTGACTCTCACACATGCCCTAATCCTAACACGGACGCTAACACTAAACCCCGCCCTCACACGCACACTCCCACTAAAGCGTTGTCGTACCCTCACCTGGACCCTAAACCGTCCCCGTCCCCTAACCCTAACCCTTTCCCGAACCCTAACTCTAACCCTTCCCCGAAGCCTGACCCTCAGCCGTCCCCTAATCCTAACCCGTACGCTAACACTAACCCGCGCCCTCACACGCACGCTCCCCCTAAAGCGTTGTCGTACCCTCACCTGGACCCTAAACCGTCCCCGTCCCCTAAACCTAACCCTACCCCGAACCCTAACCCTAACCCTTCTCCGAAGCTGACTCTCAACCGTCCCCTAATCCTAACACGGACGCTAACACTAACTCACGCCCTCACACGCACGCTCCCCCTAAAGCGTTGTCGTACCCTGACATGGACCCTAAACCGTCCCCGTCACCTAACCCTAACCCTAGCCCGACCCGAAACCCTAACACTTCCCCGAAGCCTTACCCTCACCCGTCCCCTTATCCTAACCCGTACGCTAACACTAAACCGCGCCCTCAGACGCATGCTCAACCTAAAGCGTTGTCGTACCCTCACCTGGACCCTTAAACCGTCCCCGTCCCCTAACCCTCACCCTAGCCCGAACCCTAACCCTAAACTTCCTTGAAGCCTGACCCTCACCCGTCACCTAATCCTAACCCGTACGCAAACACTAACCCGCGCCCTCACACGACCGCTCCCCCTAAAGCGTTGTCGTATCCTAACCTGGACCCTAAACCATCCCAGTCCCCTAACACTAACCCTAGCCCGAACACTAACCCTAACACCTCCCCGAAGCCTGACACTCACCCGTCCCCTAATCCTAACACGTACGCTAACAGTAACACGTGCCCTCACACGCACGCTACTCCTAAAGTGTTGTCGTACCCTCACATGGACCCTAAACCATCCCCGTCCTCTAACCCTAACCCTAGCCCGAACCCTAAAACTAATACTTCGCCGAAGCCTGACACTCATACGTCCCTTAATCCTAACCCGTATGCTAACACTAACCCGCGCCCTCACACTCACGCTCCCCCTAAAGCGTTGTCGTACCCTCACCTGGACCCTAAACCGTCCCCGTCCCCTAACCCTAACCCTACCCCGAACCCTAACCCTAACCCTTCTCCGAAGCTGACTCTCAACCGTCCCCTAATCCTAACACGGACGCTAACACTAACTCACGCCCTCACACGCACGCTCCCCCTAAAGCGTTGTCGTACCCTGACGTGGACCCTAAACCGTCCCCGAACCCTAACCCTAACACTTCCCCGAAGCCTGACACTCACCCGTCCCCTAATCCTAAACCGTACGCTAACACTAACCCGCGCCCTCACACGCACGCTCCCCCTAAAGCGTTGTCGTACCCTCACCTGGACCCTAAACCGTCCCCGTCCCCTAAACCTAACCCTAGCCCGAACCCTAACCCTAACCCTTCTCCGAAGCTGACTCTCAACCGTTCCCTAATCCTAACACGGACGCTAACACTAACTCACGCCCTCACACGCACGCTCCCCCTAAAGCGTTGTCGTACCCTCACCTGGACCCTAAACCGTCCCCGTCCCCTAATCCTAACCATAGCCCGAACCCTAACGCTAACACTTCCCCGAGGCCTGACCCTCACCCTTCCCCTAATCCTAACCCGTACGCTAACACTAACCCGTGCCCTCACACGCACGCTCCCCCTAAAGCGTTGTCGTACCCTCACCTGGACCATAAACCGTACCCGTCCCCTAACCCTAAACCTAGCCCGAACCCTAACCCTAACCCTTCCCCGAAGACTGACCCTCACCCGTCCCCTAATCCTAACCCGTATGCCAACACTAACCCACGCCCTCACACGCACGCTCCCTGGAAAGCGTTGTCGTACCCTCACCTGGACCCTATACCGTCCCCATCCCCTAACCCTAACCCTAGCCCGAACCCTAACCCTAACCCTTCCCCGAAGCCTGACCCTCAACCGTCCCCTAGTCCTAACCCGTACGCTAACACTAACCCACGCCCTCACACGCATGCTCCGCCTAAAGCGTTGTCGTACCCTCAACAGGACCCTAAACCGTGCCCGTCCCCTAACCCTAAACCTAGCCCGAACCCTAACCCTAACCCTTCCCCGAAGCCTGACCCTCAACCGTCCCCTAATCCTAACCCGTATGCTAACAATAACGCACACCCTCACACGCACGCTCCGCCTAAAGCGTTGTCGTACCCTCACCTGGACCCTAAACCATCCCCGTCCCCTAACCCTAACCCTAGCCCGAACCCTAAACCTAACCCTTCCCCGAGGCCTGACCATCAACCGTTCCCTAATCCTAACCCGTACGCTAACAGTAACCCACGCCCTCACACGAACGCTCCCCCTAAAGCGTTGTCGTACCCTCACCTGGACCCTATACCGTCCCCGTCCCCTAACCCTAGCCCGAACCCTAACCCTAACCCTAACCCGAAGCCTGACCCTCACCCGTCCCCTAATCCTAACCCGTACGCTAACACTAACCCGCGCCCTCAGACGCATGCTCAACCTAAAGCATTGTCGTACCCTCACCTGGAGCCTAAACCGTCCCCGTCCCCTAACCCTAAACCTAGTCCGAACCCAAAACCTAACACTACCCCGGAGCCTGACCCTCACCCTTCCCCTAATCCTAACCCGTACACAAACACTAACCTGCGCCCTCAAACGCACACTCCCCCTAAAGCATTGTCGTACCCTCACCTGTACCCTAAAACTTCCCAGTCCCCTAACCCTAACCCTAGCCAGAACCCTAACCCTAACCCTTCCCAGGAGCCTGACCCTCACCATTTCCCTAATCCTAACACGTACGCAAACACTAACTCACGCCCTCACCCGACCGCTCCCCCTAAAGCGTTGTCGTACCCTCACCGGGACCCTAAACCGTCCCCATTCCCTAACTCTAACCGTAGCCCGAACCCTAACCCTAACACTTCCCCGAAGCCTGACCCACACACGTCCCCTGATCCTAAACCATAGGCTAACACTTACCCGTGCCCTCACACGCACGCGCCCCCTAAAGCAATATCGTACCCTCACCTGGACCCTAAACCGTCCCCGTCCCCTAACTCTAACCCTAGCCCCAACCCTAACCCTAACCCTTCGCCTAAGCCTGACACTCACCCGTCTCCTAATCCTAACCCGTACGCTAACACTAACCCGCGCCCTCACATGCACTCTCGCCGTAAAGCGTTGTCATACACTCACATGGACCCTAAACCGTCCCCGTCCCCTAACCCTAACCCTAGCCATAACCCTAACCCTAAACCTTCCCCGAAGCCTGACCCTCAACCGTCCCCTAATCCTAACCGAACGCTAACACTAACCCGCTCCCTCACACGCACGCGCCCCCTAAAGCAATGTGGTACCCTCACCTGGACCCTAAACCGTCCCCATTCCCTAACCCTAACCCTAGCCCGAACCCTAACACTAACCCTTCCCCGAAGCCTGACCCTCACCAGTCCCCTAATCCTAACTCGGACGCTAACACTAACCCGCGCCCTCACACGCACGCTCCCCCTAATGCGTTGTCGTACACTCACCTGGACCCTAAACCGTCCCCGTCCCCTAACCCTAACCATAGAGCTAACGCTAACCCTACCCCTTCCCCGAAGCCTGACCTTCACCCGTCCCCTAATCCTAACCCGTACGCAAACACTAACCCACGCTTTCAAACGCTCGCTCCCCCTAAAGCGTTGTCTCACCCTCAACTGGACCCTAAACCGTCCCCGTCCCCTAACCCTAACCCTAGCCAGAACCCTAAACCTAACCCTGTCCCGGAGCCTGACCCTCACCCGTCCCCAATCCTAACCCGTACGCTAACAATAACCCGCGCCCTCACATGCACGCTCCCCTTAAAGCGTTGTCGTACCCTCACCTGGATCCTAAACCGTCACCGTCCCCTAACCCTAAACCTAGCCCAAACCCTAACCCTAACACTTCGCCTAAGCCTGACACTCACCCGTCCCCTAATCCTAACCCGTACGCTAACACTAACCCGCGCCCTCACATGCACGCTCCCCCAAGAGCGTTGTCGTACCCTCACCTGGAACCTAAACCGTCCCCGTCCCCTAACCCTAACCCTAGCCCTAACCCTTACCCTAACCCTTCCCCGAAGCCTGACCCTCAACCGTCCCCTAATCCTAACCCGTACGCTAACACTAACCCGAGCCCTCACACGCACGCGCCCCCTAAAGCAATGTCGTACCCTCACCTGGACCATAAACCGTCCCCGTCCCCTAACCCTATCCCTAGCCCGAACCCTAACCCTAACACTTCCCCGAAGCCTGACCCTCACCCGTCCCCTAATCCTAACCTGTACGCTAACACTAACCAGCGCCCTCACACGCACGCTCCCCCTAAAGCGTTCTCGTACCCTCACTGGGATCCTAAACCGTCCCCGTCCCCTAACCCTAACCCTAGCCTTAACCCTAACCCTAACCCTTCCCCGAAGCCTGACCCTCACCCGTCCCCTAATCCTAACCCGTACGCTAACACTAACCCACGCCCTCACACGCACGCTCCCCCTAAAGTGTTGTCGTACCCTCACCTGGACCCTAAACCGTCCCTTTCCCCTAACCCTAACCGTAGCCCGAACCGTAACCCTAACCCTTCCCCGAAACCTGACCCTCTCCCGTCCCCTAATCCTAACCCGTACGGTAACCCTAACCCGCGCCCTCAGACGCATGCTCAACCTAAAGCGTTGTCGCACCCTCACCTGGACCCTAAACCCTCCCCGTCCCCTAACCCTAACCCTAGACCGAACCCTAACCCTAAACCTTCCCCGAAGCCTGACCCTCACCCGTCACCTAATCCTAACCCGTACGCAAACACTAACCCGCGCCCTCACACGCCCGCTCCCCCTAAAGCGTTGTCGTACCATGACCTGGACCCTAAACCGTCCCCGTCCCCTAACACTAACCCTAGCCCGAACCCTACACCTAACCCTTCCCCGAAGCCTGACCCTCTCCGTCCCCTAATCCTAAGCCGTACGCTAACACTAACCCGTGCCCTCACACGCACGCTCACCCTAAGCGTTGTCGTACCCTCACCTGGACCCAAAACCGTCCCCGTCCCCTAACCCTAACCCTACCCCGAACACTAACCCTAACCCTTCCCCGAAGCATGACCCTCACCCGTCCCCTAATCCTAACCCGTACGCTAACACTAACCCGCGCCCTCACACGCATGCTCCCCCTAAAGCCTTGTCGTACCCTCACCTCGACCCTAAACAGTCCCCGTCCCCTAACCCTAACCCTAGCCCGAACCCTAACCCTAACCCTTCGCCGAAGACTGACCCTCACCCGTCCCATAATACTAACCCGTACGCTAACGCTAACCCGCGCCCTAACACGCTTGCTCCCCCGAAAACGTTTTCGTACCTTGACCTGGACCCTAAACCATCCCAGTCCCCTAACCCTAACCCTAGCCCGAACCCTAACTCTACCACTTCGCCGAAGGCTGACCCTAACCCGTCCCCTAACCCTAACCCGGACGCTAACACTAACCTGCACCCTCACACACACGCTCCCCCTAAAGCGTTGTCGTACCCTCACCGGGACCCTAAACCGTCCCCATTCCCTAACCCTAACCCTACCCAGAACCCTAACCCTAACACTTCCCCGAACCCTGACCTACACCCGTCCCCTAATCCTAACCCATACCCTAACACCTACCCGCGCCCTCACACGCACGCTCACCCTAAAGCAATGTCGTTCCCTCACCTGGACCCTAAACCGTCCCCGTCCCCTAACTCTAACCCTAGCCCGAACCTTAACCCTAACACTTCGCCTAAGCCTGACACTCACCCGTCCCCTAATCCTAACCCGTACGCTAACGCTAACCTGCGCCCTCACATGCACTCTCGCCGTAAAGCGTTGTCATACCCTCACTTGGACCCTAAACTGGCCCCTTCCCCTAACCCTAACCCTAGCCCGAACCCTAACCCTAACCCTTCCCCGAAGCCTGACCCTCACCCGTCCCCTAATCCTAACCCGTACACTAACACTAACCCGCGCCCTCACACGCCCGCTCCCCCTAAAGTGTTGTCGTACCCTGACCTGGACCCTAAACCGTCCCCGTCCCCTAACCCTAACCCTAGCGCGAACCCTAAACCTAACCCTTCCCCGAAGCCTGACCCTCAACCTTCCCCTAATCCTAACCCGTACGCTAACACTAACCCGCGCCCTCACACGCACGCTCCCTCTAAAGCGTTGTCGTGCCCTCACCTGGACTCTAAACCATGCCAGTCCCCTAACACTAAACCTAGCCCGAACACTAACCCTAACCCTTCTCCGAAGCCTGAACCTCACCCGTCCCCTAATCCTAACCCGTACGCTAACACTAACCCACGCCCTCACACGCACGGTCCCCCTAAAGCGTTGTCGTACCCTCACCTGGACCCTAAACCGTCCCTTTCCCCTAACCCTAAACCTAGCCCGAACCCTAACCTTAACCCTTCCCCGAAGCCTGACCCTCACGTGTCCACTAATCCTAACCCGTACGCTGACACTAACCCGCGCCCTCAGACGCATGCTCAACCTAAAGCATTGTCGTACCCTCACCTGGACCCGAAACCGTCGCCGTCCCCTAACCCTAAACCTAGACCGAACCCTAAACCTAACCCTTCCCCGGAGCCTAACCCTCACCCGTCCCCTAATCCTAACCCGTACGCAAACACTAACACGCGCCCTCAAACGCACGCTCCCCCTAAAGCGTTGTCGTACCCTCACCTGTACCCTAAAACTTCCCAGTCCCCTATCCCTAACCCTAGCACGAACCCTAACCCTAAACCTTCCCTGAGGCCTGACCATCACCCGTCCCCTAATCCTAAATCGTACGCTAACACTAACCCGCGCCCTCACACGCACGCTCCCCCTAAAGCGTTGTCGTACCCTCACCTGGACCCTAAACCGTCCCCGTCCCCTAAACCTAACCCTAGCCCGAACCCTAACCCTAACCCTTCTCCGAAGCTGACTCTCAACCGTCCCCTAATCCTAACACGGACGCTAACACTAACTCACGCCCTCACACGCACGCTCCCCCTAAAGCGTTGTCGTACCCTGACATGGACCCTAAACCGTCCCCGTCACCTAACCCTAACCCTAGCCCGACCCGAAACCCTAACACTTCCCCGAAGCCTTACCCTCACCCGTCCCCTTATCCTAACCCGTACGCTAACACTAAACCGCGCCCTCAGACGCATGCTCAACCTAAAGCGTTGTCGTACCCTCACCTGGACCCTTAAACCGTCCCCGTCCCCTAACCCTCACCCTAGCCCGAACCCTAACCCTAAACTTCCTTGAAGCCTGACCCTCACCCGTCACCTAATCCTAACCCGTACGCAAACACTAACCCGCGCCCTCACACGACCGCTCCCCCTAAAGCGTTGTCGTATCCTAACCTGGACCCTAAACCATCCCAGTCCCCTAACACTAACCCTAGCCCGAACACTAACCCTAACACCTCCCCGAAGCCTGACACTCACCCGTCCCCTAATCCTAACACGTACGCTAACAGTAACACGTGCCCTCACACGCACGCTACTCCTAAAGTGTTGTCGTACCCTCACATGGACCCTAAACCATCCCCGTCCTCTAACCCTAACCCTAGCCCGAACCCTAAAACTAATACTTCGCCGAAGCCTGACACTCATACGTCCCTTAATCCTAACCCGTACGCTAACACTAACCCGCGCCCTCACACTCACGCTCCCCCTAAAGCGTTGTCGTACCCTCACCTGGACCCTAAACCGTCCCCGTCCCCTAACCCTAACCCTACCCCGAACCCTAACCCTAACCCTTCTCCGAAGCTGACTCTCAACCGTCCCCTAATCCTAACACGGACGCTAACACTAACTCACGCCCTCACACGCACGCTCCCCCTAAAGCGTTGTCGTACCCTGACATGGACCCTAAACCGTCCCCGAACCCTAACCCTAACCCTTTCCCGAAGCCTGACACTCACCCGTCCCCTAATCCTAAACCGTACGCTAACACTAACCCGCGCCCTCACACGCACGCTCCCCCTAAAGCGTTGTCGTACCCTCACCTGGACCCTAAACCGTCCCCGTCCCCTAAACCTAACCCTAGCCCGAACCCTAACCCTAACCCTTCTCCGAAGCTGACTCTCAACCGTTCCCTAATCCTAACACGGACGCTAACACTAACTCACGCCCTCACACGCACGCTCCCCCTAAAGCGTTGTCGTACCCTCACCTGGACCCTAAACCGTCCCCGTCCCCTAATCCTAACCATAGCCCGAACCCTAACGCTAACACTTCCCCGAGGCCTGACCCTCACCCTTCCCCTAATCCTAACCCGTACGCTAACACTAACCCGTGCCCTCACACGCACGCTCCCCCTAAAGCGTTGTCGTACCCTCACCTGGACCATAAACCGTACCCGTCCCCTAACCCTAAACCTAGCCCGAACCCTAACCCTAACCCTTCCCCGAAGACTGACCCTCACCCGTCCCCTAATCCTAACCCGTATGCCAACACTAACCCACGCCCTCACACGCACGCTCCCTGGAAAGCGTTGTCGTACCCTCACCTGGACCCTATACCGTCCCCATCCCCTAACCCTAACCCTAGCCCGAACCCTAACCCTAACCCTTCCCCGAAGCCTGACCCTCAACCGTCCCCTAGTCCTAACCCGTACGCTAACACTAACCCACGCCCTCACACGCATGCTCCGCCTAAACCGTTGTCGTACCCTCAACAGGACCCTAAACCATGCCCGTCCCCTAACCCTAAACCTAGCCCGAACCCTAACCCTAACCCTTCCCCGAAGCCTGACCCTCAACCGTCCCCTAATCCTAACCCGTACGCTAACAATAACGCACACCCTCACACGCACGCTCCGCCTAAAGCGTTGTCGTACCCTCACCTGGACCCTAAACCATCCCCGTCCCCTAACCCTAACCCTAGCCCGAACCCTAAACCTAACCCTTCCCCGAGGCCTGACCATCAACCGTTCCCTAATCCTAACCCGTACGCTAACAGTAACCCACGCCCTCACACGAACGCTCCCCCTAAAGCGTTGTCGTACCCTCACCTGGACCCTATACCGTCCCCGTCCCCTAACCCTAGCCCGAACCCTAACCCTAACCCTACCCCGAAGCCTGACCCTCACCCGTCCCCTAATCCTAACCCGTACGCTAACACTAACCCGCGCCCTCAGACGCATGCTCAACCTAAAGCATTGTCGTACCCTCACCTGGAGCCTAAACCGTCCCCGTCCCCTAACCCTAAACCTAGTCCGAACCCAAAACCTAACACTTCCCCGGAGCCTGACCCTCACCCTTCCCCTAATCCTAACCCGTACACAAACACTAACCTGCGCCCTCAAACGCACACTCCCCCTAAAGCATTGTCGTACCCTCACCTGTACCCTAAACCTTCCCAGTCCCCTAACCCTAACCCTAGCCAGAACCCTAACCCTAACCCTTCCCAGGAGCCTGACCCTCACCCTTTCCCTAATCCTAACACGTACGCTAACACTAACACACGCCCTCACACGCACGCTCCCCCTAAATCGTTGTCGTACCCTCACCTGGATCCTAAACCGTCCCCGTCCCTTAACCCTAACCCTAGCCCAAACCCTAACCCTAACACTTCGCCGAAGCCTGACCCTCACCCGGCCCCTAATCCTAAACCGTACACTAACACTAACCCGCGCCCTCACACTCACGCTCATCCTAAAGCGTTGTCGTACCCTTATCTGTTCCTAAACCGTCCCCTTCCCCTAAACCTAACCATAGCCCGAACCCTAAACCAAACCCTTCCCAGGAGCCTGACCCTCACCCGTCCCCTAATCCTAACCCGTACACAAACACTAACCTGCGCCCTAAAACGAACGCTCCCCCTAAACATTGTCGTACCCTCACCTGTACCCTAAACCTTCCCAGTCCCCTAACCCTAACCCTAGCCAGAACCCTAACACTAACCCTTCCCAGGAGCCTGACCCTCACCGGTTCCCTAATCCTAACCCGGACGCTAACACTAACCCGCGCCCTCACACGCACGCTCCCCCTAAAGCGTTGTCGTACCCTCACCTGGACCCAAAACCGTCCCCGTCCCCTAACCCTAACCCTAGCCCGAACCCTAACCCTAACCCTTCCCCGAAGCCTGACCCTCACCCGTCCCCTAATCCTAAACCGTACGCTAACACTAACCCGCGCCCTCACACGCACGCTCACCCTAAAGCGTTGTCGTGCCCTCACATGGACCCTAAACCGTCCCCGTCCCCTAACCCTAACCCTAGCCCGAACCCTAACCCTAACCCTTCTCCGAAGCCTGACTCTCAACCGTCCCCTAATCCTAACACGGACGCTAACACTAACCCGCGCCCTCACACGCACGCTCCCCCTAAAGCGTTGTCGTACCCTCACCTGGACCCTAAACCGTCCCCGTCCCCTAACACTAACCCTAGCCCGAACCCTAACCCCAACCCTTCCCCGAAGCCTGACGCTCAGCCGTCCCCTAATCCTAACCTGTACGCTAACACTAACCCGCGCCCTCACTCGTACGCTCCCCCAAGAGCGTTGTCGTACCCTCAGCTGGACCCTAAACCGTCCCCAACCCCTAACCCTAACCGTAGACCTAACCTTAACCCTAACCCTTCCCCGAAGCCTGACCCTCACCCGTCCCCTAATCCTAACCCGTACGCTAATACTAACCCGCGCCCTCACACGCACGCTCCCCCTAAAGCGTTGTCGTACCCTCACCTGGACATTAAACCGACCCCGTCCCCTAACCCTAAGCTTAGCCCGAACCCTAACCCTAACCCTTCCCCGAAGCCTGACCCTCACCCATCCCCTAATCCTAACACGGAGGCTAACACTAAACCCCGCCCTCACACGCACGCTCCCACTAAAGCGTTGTCGTACCCACTCCTGGACCCTAAACCGTCTCCGTCCCCTAACCCTAACCCTTTCCCGAACCCTAGCTCTAACCCATCCCCGAAGCCTGACCCTCACCCATCCCCTAATCCTAACCCGTACGCTAACACTAATACGTGCCCTCAAACGCACGCTCCCCCTAAAGCGTTGTCGTACCCTCACCTGGATCCTAAACCGTCCCCGTCCCCTAACCCTAACCCTAGCCTGAACCCTAACCCTAAAGCTTCCCCGAAGCCTGGCCCTCTCCCGTCCCCTAATCCTAAACCGTACGCTAACACTAACCCGCGCCCTCACACGCACGCTTCCCCTAAAGCGTTGTCGTACCCTCACCTGGACCCTAAACCGTCCCCGTCCCCTAAACCTAACCCTAGCCCGAACCCTAACCCTAACCCTTCTCCGAAGCCTGACCCTCAACCGTCCCCTAATCCTAACACGGACGGTAACACTAACTCACGCCCTCACACGCACGCTCCCCCTAAAGCGTTGTCGTACCCTCACCTGGACCCTAAACCGTCTCCATCCCCTAACCCTAACCCTAGCCCGAACCCTAACGCTAACACTTCCCCGAGGCCTGACCCTCACCCTTCCCCTAATCCTAACCCGTACGCTAACACTAACCCGCGCCCTCACACGCACGCTCCCCCTAAAGCGTTGTCGTACCCTCACCTGGACCCAAAACCGTACCCGTCCCCTAACCCTAAACCTAGCCCGAACACTAACCCTAACCCTTCCCCGAAGCCTGACCCTCACCCGTCCCCTAATCCTAACCCGTATGCTAACACTAACCCACGCCCTCACACGCACGCTCCCTGTAAAGCGTTGTCGTACCCTCACCTGGATCCTATACCGTCCCCATCAGCTAACCCTAACCCTAGCCCGAACCCTAAACCTAACCCTTCCCCGAAGCCTGACCCTCACCCGTCCCCTAATCCTAAGCCGTACGCTAACACTAACCCGCACCCTCAGAAGCATGCTCAACCTAAAGCATTGTCGTACCCTCACCTGGACCCTAAACCGTCCCCATCCCCTAATCCTAACCATAGCCCGAACCCTAACGCTAACACTTCCCCGAGGCCTGACCCTCACCCTTCCCCTAATCCTAACCCGTACGCTAACACTAACCCGTGCCCTCACACGCACGCTCCCCCTAAAGCGTTGTCGTACCCTCATCTGGACCATAAACCGTACCCGTCCCCTAACCCTAACCCTAGCCAGAACCCTAACCCTAACCCTTCCCAGGAGCCTGACCCTCACCCGTTCCCTAATCCTAACCCGTACGCTAACACTAACAAACGACCTCACACGCACACTCCCCCTAAATCGTTGTCGTACCCTCACCTGGATCCTAAACCGTCCCCGTCCCTTAACCCTTAACCTAACCCGAACCCTAACCCTAACACTTCGCCGAAGCCTGACCCTCACCCGTCCCCTAATTCTAACCCGTACGCTAACACTAACCCGCGCCCTCAGACGCACGCTCCCCCTAAAGCGTTGTCGTACCCTCAGCTGTACCCCAAACCTTCCTAGTCCCCTAACCCTAACCCTAGCCCGAACCCTAACCCTTACAGTTCCCCGGAGCCTGACCCTCACCCGTTCCCTAATCCTAACTCGTACGCTAACACTAACACGTGCCCTCACATGCATGCTCCCCCTAAAACTTTGTCGTACCCTCACCTGGATCCTAAACCGTCCCCGTGCCCTAACCCTAACTCTAGCCCGAACCCTAACCCTAACACTTCGCCGTAGCCTGACCCTCACCCGTCCCCTAATCCTAATCCTAACTGGTACGCTAACACTAACCCGTGCCCTGACACTCACGCTCACCCTTACCTGTTCCTAAACCGTCCCCTTCCCCTAACCCTAACCATAGCCCGAACCTTAACACTAACCCTTCCCTGAAGCCTGACCCTCACCTGTCCCCTAATCCTAACCCGGACGCTAACACTAACCCGCGCCCTCACATGCACCCTCCCCCTATAGCGTTGTCGTACCATCACCTGGACCCTAAACCGTCCCCGTCCCCTAACCCTAACCCTAGCCTTAAAGCTAACCCTAACCCTTCTCCGAAGCCTGACCCTCACCCGTCCCCTTATCCTAACTCGTACCCTAACACTACCCCACGCTTTCACACGCTCGCTCCCCCTAAAGCGTTGTCGTACCCTCACCTGGACCCTAAACCGTCCCCGTCCCCTAACACTAACCCTAGCCCGAACCCTAAACATAACCCTTCCCCGAAGCCTGACCCTCATCCGTCCCCTAATCCTAACCCGTACGCTAACACTAACCCGCGCCCTCACACGCACGCTCACCCTAAGCGTTGTCGTAACCTCACCTGGACCCAAACCGTCCCCGTCCCCTAACCCTAACCCTAGCCCGAACCCTAACCCTAAACCTTCCCCGAAGCCTGACCCTCACCCGTCCCCTAATCCTAAACCGTACACTAACACTAACACGCGCCCTCACACGCACGCTCACCCTAAAGCGTTGTCGTACCCTCACATGGACCCTAAACCGGCCCCGTCCCCTAACCTTAACCCTAGCCCGAACCCTGACCCTAACCCTTCTCCAAAGCCTGACTCTCAACCGTCCCCTAGTCCTAACACGGACGCTAACACTAACTCACGCCCTCACATGCACGCTCCCCCTGAAGCATTGTCGTACCCGCACCTGGACCCGAAACCGTCCCCATCCCCTAAACCTAACCCTAGCCCGAACCCTAACCCTAACCCTTCCCCGAAGCGTGACCCTCACCCGTCCCCTAATTCTAACCTGTACGCTAACACTAACCCGCGCCCTCACTCGTACGCTCCCCCAAGAGTGTTGTCCTACCTTCACCTGGACCCTAAACCATCCCCATCCCCTAACCCTAACCCTAGACCTAACCCTAACCCTAACACTTCCCCGAAGCCTGACCCTCACCCGTCACCTAATCCTAAGCCGTACGCTAATACTAACCCGCGCCCTCACACGCACGCTCCCCCTAAAGCGTTGTAGTACCCTCACCTGGACCTTAATCCGACCCCGTCCCCTAACCCTAAACTTAGGCCGAACCCTAACCCAAACCCTTCCCCGAAGCCTGACCCTCACCCATCCCCTAATCCTAACACGGACGCTAACACTAAACCCCGCCCTCACACGCACGCTCCCACTAAAGCGGTGTCGTACCCTCACCTGGAACCTAAACCGTCCCCGTCCCCTAACCCTCACCCTAGCCCGAACCCTAACCCTAACCTTCCTTGAAGCCTGACACTCACCCGTCACCTAATCCTAACCCGTACGCAAACACTAACCCGCGCCCTCACACGACCGCTCCCCATAAAGCGTTGTCGTACCCTGACCTGGACCCTAAACCATCCCAGTCCCCTATCACTAACCCTAGCCCGAACCCTAACCCTAACACCTCCCCGAAGCCTGACACTCACCCGTCCCCTAATCCTAACACGTACGCTAACACTAACACGTGCCCTCACACGCACGCTCCTCCTAAAGTGTTGTCGTACCCTCACATGGACCCTAAACCATCCCCGTCCTCTAACCCTAACCCTAGCCCGAACCCTAACACTAACACTTCGCCGAAGCCTGACCCTCATCCGTCCCTTAATCCTAACCCGTACGCTAACACTAACCCGCGCCCTCACACTCACGCTCCCCCTAAAGAGTTGTCGTACCCTCACCTGGACCCTAAACCGTCCCCGTCCCCTAACACTAACCCTAGCCCGAACCCTAAACCTAACTCTTCCCCGAAGCCTGACCCTCATCCGTCCCCTAATCCTAACCCGTACGCTAACACTAACACGCGCCCTCACACGCACGCTCACCCTAAGCGTTGTCGTACCCTAACCTGGACCCTGAACCGTCCCCGTCCCCTAACCCTAAACCTAGCCCGAACCCTACATCTAACCCTTCCCCGGAGCCTGACCCTCACCCGTCCCCTTATCCTAACCTATACCCTAACACTAACCCACGCTTTCACACGCTCGCTCCCCCTAAAGCGTTGTCGTACCCTCACGTGGACCCTAAACCATCCCCGTACCCTAACACTAACCCTAGCCCGAACCCTAACCCTAACGCTTCCCCGAAGCCTGACCCTCACACGTCCCCTAATCTTAACCGGTACGGTAACACGAGCCCGCGCGCTCACACTCACGATCACCCAAAAGAGTTGTCGTGCCCTCACCTGGACCCAAAACTGTCCCCGTCCCCTAACAGTAACCCTAGCCTGAACCCTAACCCTAACCCTTCCCCGAAGCCTGACCCTCACCCGTCCCATAATCCTAAACCGTACGCTAACACTAACCCGCGCCCTCACACGCACGCTCACCCTAAAGCGTTGTCGTACACTCACCTGGACCCTAAACCGTCCCCGTCCCCTAACACTAACCCTAGCCCGAACCCTAACTCTAACCCATCCCCGAAGCCTGACCCTCACCCGTCCCCTAATCCTAACCCGTACGCTAAAACTAACCCACGCCCTCAGACGCAGGCTCACCCTAAAACGTTGTTGTACACTCACCTTGACCCTAAATCGTCCCCGTCACCTAACCCTAACCCTAGCCCGAACCGTAACCCTAAAACTTCCCCGAAGCCTGACCCTCACCCGTCCCCTAATCCTAACCCGTACGCTAACACTAACCCGCGCCCTAAGACGCATGCTCAACCTAAAGCGTTGTCGTACTCTCACCTGGACCCTAAACCGTCCCCGTCCCCTAACCCTCACCCTAGCCCGAACCCTAACCCTAACCTTCCTTGAAGCCTGACCCTCACCAGTCACCTAATCCTAAACTGTACGCAAACACTAACTCGCACCCTCACATGACCACTCTCCCTAAAGCGTTGTCGTACCCTGACCTGGACCCTAAAACATCCCAGTCCCCTAACACTAACCCTAGCCCGAACCCTAACCCTAACACCTCCCCGAAGCCTGACACTCACCCGTCCCCTAATCCTAACACGTACGCTAACACTAACATGTGCCCTCACACGAACGCTACTCCTAAAGTGTAGTCGTACCCTCACATGGACCCTAAACCATCCCCGTCCTCTAACCCTAACCTTAGCCCGAACCCTAACACTAACACTTCGCCAACGCCTGACCCTCATCCGTCCCATAATCCTAACCCGTACGCTAACACTAACCCGCGCCCTCACACTCACGCTCACCCTAAAGTGTTGTCGTACCCTCATCTAGACCCTAAACCGTCCCCGTCCCGTAACCCTAACCCTAGCCCGAACCCCAACCCTAACCCTTACCCGAACCCTGATCCTCACCCGTCCCCTAATCCTAAGCCGTACGCTAACAGTAACCCGTGCCCTCACAAGCACGCTCACCCTAAAGCGTTGTCGTACCCTCACCTGGACCCTAAACCGTCCCCGTCCCCTAACCCTAACCCTAGCCCGAACCTTAACCCTAACCCTTCCCCGAAGCCTGACCCTCACATGTCCCCTAATCCTAACCCGTATGCTAACACTAACCCGCGCTCTCAGACGCATGGTCAACCTAAAGCATTGTCGTACCCTCACCTGGACCCTAAACTTTCCCAGTACCCTAACCCTAACCCTAGCCTAAACCCTAACCCTAACACTTTCCCGAAACCTGACCCTCACCCGTTCCCTAATCCTAACCCGTACGCTAACACTAACATGCGCCCTCGCACGCACGCTCCCCCTAAAACGTTGTCGTACCCTCACCTGGACCCTAAACCGTCCCCTTCACCTAACCCTAACCATAGCCCGAACCCTAACCCTAACCCTTCCCCGAAGGCTGACCCTCACCCGTCCCCTAAAACTAACACGGACGCTAACACTAACCCGCGCCCTCACACGCACGCTCCCCCTAAAGCGTTGTCGTACCCTCACCTGGACCCTAAACCGTCCTCGTCCCCTAACCCTAACCCTAGCCCTAACGCTAACCCTAACCCTTCTCCGAAGTCTGACCCTCACCCGTCCCCTAATCCTAACCCGTACGCTAACACCAACCCACGCTTTCACACGCTCGCTCCCAATAAAGCGTTGTCGTACCCTCACCTGGACCCTAAACCGTCCCCGTCCCCTAAACCTAACCCTAGCCCGTACCGTAACCCTAACCCTTCCGTGAAGCCTGACACTCACCCGTCACCTAATCCTAACACGTACGCAAACACTAACTCACGCCGTCACCCGACCGCTCCCCCTAAAGCGTTGTCGTACCCTCACCGGGACCCTAAACCGTCCCCATTCCCTAACTCTAACCGTAGCCCGAACCCTAACCCTAACACTACCCCGAAGCCTGACCCACACACGTCCCCTGATCCTAAACCATAGGCTAACACTTACCCGTGCCCTCACACGCACGCGCCCCCTAAAGCAATATCGTACCCTCACCTGGACCCTAAACCGTCCCCGTCCCCTAACTCTAACCCTAGCCCCAACCCTAACCCTAACCCTTCGCCTAAGCCTGACACTCACCCGTCTCCTAATCCTAACCCGTACGCTAACACTAACCCGCGCCCTCACATGCACTCTCGCCGTAAAGCGTTGTCATACACTCACAGGGACCCTAAACCGTCCCCGTCCCCTAACCCTAACCCTAGCCGTAACCCTAACCCTAAACCTTCCCCGAAGCCTGACCCTCAACCGTCCCCTAATCCTAACCGAACGCTAACACTAACCCGCTCCCTCACACGCACGCGCCCCCTAAAGCAATGTGGTACCCTCACCTGGACCCTAAACCGTCCCCATTCCCTAACCCTAACCCTAGCCCGAACCCTAACACTAACCCTTCCCCGAAGCCTGACCCTCACCAGTCCCCTAATCCTAACTCGGACGCTAACACTAACCCGCGCCCTCACACGCACGCTCCCCCTAATGCGTTGTCGTACCCTCACCTGGACCCTAAACCGTCCCCGTCCCCTAACCCTAACCATAGAGCTAACGCTAACCCTACCCCTTCCCCGAAGCCTGACCTTCACCCGTCCCCTAATCCTAACCCGTACGCAAACACTAACCCACGCTTTCAAACGCTCGCTCCCCCTAAAGCGTTGTCTCACCCTCAACTGGACCCTAAACCGTCCCCGTCCCCTAACCCTAACCCTAGCCAGAACCCTAAACCTAACCCTGTCCCGGAGCCTGACCCTCACCCGTCCCCAATCCTAACCCGTACGCTAACAATAACCCGCGCCCTCACATGCACGCTCCCCTTAAAGCGTTGTCGTACCCTCACCTGGATCCTAAACCGTCCCCGTCCCCTAACCCTAAACCTAGCCCAAACCCTAACCCTAACACTTCGCCTAAGCCTGACACTCACCCGTCCCCTAATCCTAACCCGTACGCTAACACTAACCCGCGCCCTCACATGCACGCTCCCCCAAGAGCGTTGTCGTACCCTCACCTGGAACCTAAACCGTCCCCGTCCCCTAACCTTAACCCTAGCCCTAACCCTAACCCTAACCCTTCCCCGAAGCCTGACCCTCAACCGTCCCCTAATCCTAACCCGTACGCTAACACTAACCCGAGCCCTCACACGCACGCGCCCCCTAAAGCAATGTCGCACCCTCACCTGGACCATAAACCGTCCCCGTCCCCTAACCCTATCCCTAGCCCGAACCCTAACCCTAACACTTCCCCGAAGCCTGACCCTCACCCGTCCCCTAATCCTAACCTGTACGCTAACACTAACCAGCGCCCTCACACGCACGCTCCCCCTAAAGCGTTCTCGTACCCTCACTGGGATCCTAAGCCGTCCCCGTCCCCTAACCCTAACCCTAGCCTTAACCCTAACCCTAACCCTTCCCCGAAGCCTGACCCTCACCCGTCCCCTAATCCTAACCCGTACGCTAACACTAACCCACGCCCTCACACGCACGCTCCCCCTAAAGTGTTGTCGTACCCTCACCTGGACCCTAAACCGTCCCTTTCCCCTAACCCTAACCGTAGCCCGAACCCTAACCCTAACCCTTCCCCGAAACCTGACCCTCTCCCGTCCCCTAATCCTAACCCGTACGGTAACACTAACCCGCGCCCTCAGACGCATGCTCAACCTAAAGCGTTGTCGCACCCTCACCTGGACCCTAAACCCTCCCTGTCCCCTAACCCTAACCCTAGACCGAACCCTAACCCTAAACCTTCCCCGAAGCCTGACCCTCACCCGTCACCTAATCCTAACCCGTACGCAAACACTAACCCGCGCCCTCACACGCCCGCTCCCCCTAAAGCGTTGTCGTACCATGACCTGGACCCTAAACCGTCCCCGTCCCCTAACACTAACCCTAGCGCGAACCCTACACCTAACCCTTCCCCGAAGCCTGACCCTCTCCGTCCCCTAATCCTAAGCCGTACGCTAACACTAACCCGTGCCCTCACACGCACGCTCACCCTAAGCGTTGTCGTACCCTCACCTGGACCCAAAACCGTCCCCGTCCCCTAACCCTAACCCTACCCCGAACATTAACCCTAACCCTTCCCCGAAGCATGACCCTCACCCGTCCCCTAATCCTAACCCGTACGCTAACACTAACCCGCGCCCTCACACGCATGCTCCCCCTAAAGCCTTGTCGTACCCTCACCTCGACCCTAAACAGTCCCCGTCCCCTAACCCTAACCCTAGCCCGAACCCTAACCCTAACCCTTCGCCGAAGACTGACCCTCACCCGTCCCATAATACTAACCCGTACGCTAACGCTAACCCGCGCCCTAACACGCTTGCTCCCCCTAAAACGTTTTCGTACCTTGACCTGGACCCTAAACCATCCCAGTCCCCTAACCCTAACCCTAGCCCGAACCCTAACTCTACCACTTCGCCGAAGGCTGACCCTAACCCGTCCCCTAACCCTAACCCGGACGCTAACACTAACCTGCACCCTCACACGCACGCTCCCCCTAAAGCGTTGTCGTACCCTCACCGGGACCCTAAACCGTCCCCATTCCCTAACCCTAACCCTACCCAGAACCCTAACCCTAACACTTCCCCGAAGCCTGACCTACACCCGTCCCCTAATCCTAACCCATACCCTAACACCTACCCGCGCCCTCACACGCACGCTCCCCCTAAAGCAATGTCGTTCCCTCACCTGGACCCTAAACCGTCCCCGTCCCCTAACTCTAACCCTAGCCCGAACCTTAACCCTAACACTTCGCCTAAGCCTGACACTCACCCGTCCCCTAATCCTAACCCGTACGCTAACGCTAACCTGCGCCCTCACATGCACTCTCGCCGTAAAGCGTTGTCGTACCCTCACTTGGACCCTAAACCGGCCCCTTCCCCTAACCCTAACCCTAGCCCGAACCCTAACCCTAACCCTTCCCCGAAGCCTGACCCTCACCCGTCCCCTAATCCTAACCCGTACACTAACACTAACCCGCGCCCTCACACGCCCGCTCCCCCTAAAGTGTTGTCGTACCCTGACCTGGACCCTAAACCGTCCCCGTCCCCTAACCCTAACCCTAGCGCGAACCCTAAACCTAACCCTTCCCCGAAGCCTGACCCTCAACCTTCCCCTAATCCTAACCCGTACGCTAACACTAACCCGCGCCCTCACACGCACGCTCCCTCTAAAGCGTTGTCGTGCCCTCACCTGGACTCTAAACCATGCCAGTCCCCTAACCCTAAACCTAGCCCGAACACTAACCCTAACCCTTCTCCGAAGCCTGAACCTCACCCGTCCCCTAATCCTAACCCGTACGCTAACACTAACCCACGCCCTCACACGCACGGTCCCCCTAAAGCGTTGTCGTACCCTCACCTGGACCCTAAACCGTCCCTTTCCCCTAACCCTAAACCTAGCCCGAACCCTAACCCTAACCCTTCCCCGAAGCCTGACCCTCACGTGTCCACTAATCCTAACCCGTACGCTGACACTAACCCGCGCCCTCAGACGCATGCTCAACCTAAAGCATTGTCGTACCCTCACCTGGACCCGAAACCGTCGCCGTCCCCTAACCCTAAACCTAGACCGAACCCTAAACCTAACCCTTCCCCGGAGCCTAACCCTCACCCGTCCCCTAATCCTAACCCGTACGCAAACACTAACCCGCCCCCTCAAACGAACGCTCCCCCTAAAGCGTTGTCGTACCCTCACCTGTACCCTAAAACTTCCCAGTCCCCTATCCCTAACCCTAGCACGAACCCTAACCCTAAACCTTCCCTGAGGCATGACCATCACCCGTCCCCTAATCCTAAATCGTACGCTAACACTAACCCGCGCCCTCACACGCACGCTCCCCCTAAAGCGTTGTCGTACCCTCACCTGGACCCTAAACCGTCCCCGTCCCCTAAACCTAACCCTAGCCCGAACCCTAACCCTAACCCTTCTCCGAAGCTGACTCTCAACCGTCCCCTAATCCTAACACGGACGCTAACACTAACTCACGCCCTCACACGCACGCTCCCCCTAAAGCGTTGTCGTACCCTGACATGGACCCTAAACCGTCCCCGTCACCTAACCCTAACCCTAGCCCGACCCGAAACCCTAACACTTCCCCGAAGCCTTACCCTCACCCGTCCCCTTATCCTAACCCGTACGCTAACACTAAACCGCGCCCTCAGACGCATGCTCAACCTAAAGCGTTGTCGTACCCTCACCTGGACCCTTAAACCGTCCCCGTCCCCTAACCCTCACCCTAGCCCGAACCCTAACCCTAAACTTCCTTGAAGCCTGACCCTCACCCGTCACCTAATCCTAACCCGTACGCAAACACTAACCCACGCCCTCACACGACCGCTCCCCCTAAAGCGTTGTCGTATCCTAACCTGGACCCTAAACCATCCCAGTCCCCTAACACTAACCCTAGCCCGAACACTAACCCTAACACCTCCCCGAAGCCTGACACTCACCCGTCCCCTAATCCTAACACGTACGCTAACAGTAACACGTGCCCTCACACGCACGCTACTCCTAAAGTGTTGTCGTACCCTCACATGGACCCTAAACCATCCCCGTCCTCTAACCCTAACCCTAGCCTGAACCCTAAAACTAATACTTCGCCGAAGCCTGACACTCATACGTCCCTTAATCCTAACCCGTACGCTAACACTAACCCGCGCCCTCACACTCACGCTCCCCCTAAAAGCGTTGTCGTACGCTCACCTGGACCCTAAACCATCCCCGTCCCCTAACCCTAACCCTAGCCCGAACCCTAACACTAACCCTTCCCCGAAGCCTGACCCTCACCCGTCCCCTAATCCTAACACGTTCGCTAAAACTAACCCGCGCCCTCACAATCTCGCTCACCCTAAAGCGTTGTCGTACCCTCACCTGGACCCTAAACCGTCCCTTTCTCCTAACCCTAACCCTAGCCCGAAACCTAACCCTAACCCTTCCCCGAAGCCTGACCCTCACCCGTCCCCTAATCCTAACCCGTACGCTAACACTAACCCGTGCCCTCAGACGCATGCTCAACCTAAAGCATTGTCGTACCCTCACCTGGACCCTAAACCGTCCCCGTCCCCTAACCCTAAACCTAGCCCGAACCCTAAATCTAACCCTTCCCCGGAGCCTGTCCCTCACCCGTCCCCTAATCCTAACTCGTACACAAACATTAACCTGCGCCCTCAAGTGCACACTCCCCCTAAGGCATTTTCGTTCCCTCACCTGTACCCTAAACCTTCCCAGTCCCCTAACCCTAAACCTAGCCCGAACCCTAACCCTAACCCTTCCCAGGAGCCTGACCCTCACCCGTTCCCTAATCCTAACCCGTACGCTAACACTAACACACGCCCTCACACGCACGCTCCCCCTAAATCGTTGTCGTACCCTCACCTGGATCCTAAACCGTCCCCGTTCCTTAACCCTAACCCTAGCCCGAACCCTAACCCTAACACTTCGCCGGAGCCTGACCCTCACCCGTCCCGTAATCCTAACCCGTACACTAACACTAACTCGCGCCCTCACACTCACGCTCACCCTAAAGCGTTGTCGTACCCTTATCTGTTCCTAAAGCGTCCCCTTCCCCTAACCCTAACCATAGCCCGAACCCTAAACCTAACCCTTCCTCGGAGCCTGACCCTCACCCGTCCCCTAATCCTAACCCGTACAGAAACACTAACTTGCGCCCTCAAACGAACGCTCCCCCTAAAGCATTGTCGTACCCTCACCTGTACCCTAAACCTTCCCAGTCTCCTAACCCTAAACCTAGCCAGAACCCTAACCCTAACCCTTCCCAGGAGCCTGACCCTCAACCGTTCCCTAATCCTAACCCGGACGCTAACACTAACCCACGCCCTCACACGCACGCTCCCCCTAAAGCGTTGTCGTACCATCACCTGGACCCTAAACCGTCCCCGTCCCCTAACCCTAACCCTAGCCTTAACGCTAACCCTAACCCTTCTGCGAAGCCTGACCCTCATCCGTCCCCTAATGTAACCCGTACGCTAACACTAACCCACGCTTTCACACGCTCGCTCCCCCTAAAGCGTTGTCGTACCCTCACCTGGACCGTAAACCATCCCCGTCCCCTAACACTAACCCTAGCCCGAACCCTAACCCTAACCCTTCCCCGAAGCCTGACCCTCACCCGTCCCCTAATCCTAACCCATACGCTAACACTAACCCGTGCCCTCAGACGCACGCTCAACCTAAAGCATTGTCGTACCCTCACCTGGACCCTAAACCGTCCCCTTCCCCTAACCCAAAACCTAGCCCGAACCCTAAATCTAACACTTCCCCGGAGCCTGACCCTCACCCGTCCCCTAATCCTAACCCGTACGCAAACACTAACTCGCGCCCTCAAACGCACGCTCCCCCTAAAGCGTTGTCGTACCCTCAGCTGTACCCTAAACCTTCCCAGTCCCCTAACCCTAACCCTAGCCCGAACCCTAACACTTACCCTTCCCCGGAGCCTGACCCTCACCCGTTCCCTAATCCTAACTCGTACGCTAACACTAACACGCGCTCTCACATGCACGCTCCCCCTAAAACGTTGCCGTACCCTCACCTGGATCCTAAACCGTCCCCGTGCCCTAACCCTAACTCTAGCCCGAACCCTAACCCTAACACTTCGCCGAAGCCTGACCCTCACCCGTACCCTAATCGTAACCCATACGCTAACACTAACCCGCGCCCTCACACTCACGCACACCCCAAAGCGTTGTCGTACCCTTACCTGTTCCTAAACCGTCCCCTTCCCCTAAGCCTAACCATAGCCCGAACCCTAGACCTAACCACTCCATGAAGCCTGACTCTCACCCGTCCCCTAATCCTAACCCGGACGCTAACACTAACCCGCGCCCTCACACGCACGCTCCCCCTAAAGCGTTGTCGTACCCTCACCTGGACCCTAAATCGTCCCCGTCTCCTAACACTAACCCTAGCCCGAACCCTAACCCTAACCCTTCCCTGAAGCCTGACCCTCAACCGTCCCCTAATCCTAACCCGTATGCTAACACTAACCCGCGCCCTCACACGCACGCTCACCCTAAGCGTTGTCGTACCCTCACCTGGACACAAAACCATCCCCGTCTCCTAACCCTAACCGTAGCCCGAACCCTAACCCTAACACTTCCCCGAAGCCTGACCCTCACCCGTCCCCTAATCTTAACCTGTACGCTAACACGAACGAGCACCCTCACACTCACCCTCACCCTAAAGAGTTGTCGTACCCTCTCGTGGACCCCAAATTGTTCCCGTCCCCTAAAACTAACCCTAGCCCGAACCCTAACCCTAACCCTTCCCCGAAGCCTGACCCTCACCCGTCCCCTAATCCTAAACCGTACGCTAACACTAACCCGCGCCCTCAGATGCACAGTCCCCCTAAAGCGTTGTCGTACCCTCACCTGAACCCTAAACCGTCCCCGTCCCCTAACCCTAACCCTAGCCCGAACCCTAACCCTAACCCTTCCCCGAAGCCTGACCCTCACCCGTCGCCTAATCATAACCCGTACGCAAACACTAACCCGCGCCCTCACACGCACGCTCACCCTAAAGCGTTGTCGTACCCTGACCTGTACCCTAAACCGTCCCAGTCCCCTAACCCTAACCCTATCCCGAACCCTAACCGTAACCCTTCCTCGAAGCCTGACCCTCACCCGTCCCCTAATCCTAACCCGTATGCAAACAGTAACCCGTGCCCTCACACGCCCAATCCCCCTAAATCGTTGTCGTACCCTGACCTGGACTCTAAACCGTCCCAGTCCTCTAACCCTAACCCTATCCCGAACCCTAACCGTAACCCTTCCCAGAAGCCTGACCCTCACCCGTCCCCTAATCCTAACCCGTACACTAACAGTAACCCTCTCCCTCACACTCACACTCACCCTAAAGTGTTGTCGTACCCTCATCTAGACCCTAAACCGTCCCCGTCCCCTAACCCTAACCCTAGCCCGAACCCTAAACCTAACCCTTCCCCGAAGCCTGACCCTCTACCGTCCCCTAATCCTAACCCGTACGCTAACACTAACCCGCGCCCTCAAACGCATGCTCACCCTAAAGCGTTGTCATACACTCACCTTGACCATAAATCGTCCCTGTCCCCTAACCCTAACCCTAGCCCGAACCCTAGCCCTAACACTTACCCGAAGCCTGACCCTCTCCCGTCCCCTAATCCTAACCCGTATGCTAACACTATCCCGCGCCCTCACACGCACTCTCCCCCTAAAGCATTGTCGTACCCTCAAGTGGACCCTAAACAATCCCCGTCCCCTAACCCTAACCCTAGCCCAAACCCTAACCCTAAAACTTCCCCGAGGCCTGACAATCACCCGTCCCCTAATCCTAACCCGTACGCTAACACTAACCCGTGCCCTCACACGCACGCTCCCCCTAAAGTTTTGTTGTACCCTCAACTGGACCCTAATCCGTCCCCGTCCCCTAACCCTAACCCTAGCCCGAACCCTAACCCTAACACTTCCGCGAAGCCTAACCCTCACCCGTCCCCTAATCCTAACCCGTACGCTAACACTAACCCGCGCCCTCACACTCACGCTCACCCTAAAGCGTTGTCGTACCCTCACCTGGACCCTAAACCGTCCCCGTCCCCTAACCCTAACCCTAGCCCGAACCCTATCCCTAACACTTCCCCGAAGCCTGACCCTCACCCGTCACCTGTTCCTAACCCGTACGCTAACACTAACCCGTGCCCTCACACGCACGCTCCCCCTAAAGCGTTGTCGTACCCTCACCTGGACCCTAAACCGTCCCCGTCCCCTAACGCTAACCCTAGCCCGAACCCTAACCCTAACACTTCCCCGAGGCCTGACCATCACCCGTCCCTTAATCGTAACCCGTACGCTAACACTAACCCGCGCCCTCACACGCATGCTCCCCCTAAAGCGTTGTCGTACCCTCACCTGGACCCTAAACCGTCCCCGTCCCCTAACCCTAACCCTAGCCCGATCCCTAACCCTAACCCTTCCCCGAAGCCTGACCCTCACCCGTCACCTAATCCTAACCCGTACGCAAACACTAACACGCGCCCTCACACGCCCGCTCTCTCTAAACCGTTGTCGTACCCTCACCTGGACCCTAAACCGTCCCCGTCCCCTAACCCTAACCCTAGCCCTAACCCTAACCCTACCACTTCCCCGAAGCCTGACCCTCACCCGTCCCCTAATCCTAACCAGTACGCTAACACTAAGCCGCGCCCTCAGATGCACGCTCCCCCTAAAGCGTTGTCGTACTCTCACCTTGACCCTATACCATCCCCGTCCCCTAACCCTAGCCCAAACCCTAACCCCAAAACTTCCCCGTAGCCTGACCCTTACCCGTCCCCTAATCCTAACCCGTACGGTAACACTAACCCAGGCCCTCAGATGCATGCTCAACTTAAAGCGTTGTTGTACCCTCACCTGGACCCTAAACCTTCCCCGTCCCCTAACCCTAACCCTAGCCCGAACCCTAACCCTAACCCTTCCCCAAGCCTGACCCTCACTACTCACCTAATCCTAACCCGTACGCAAACACTAACCTGCGCCCTCACACGCCTGCTCCCCCTAAAGCGTTGTCGTACCCTGAACTAGACCCTAAACCGTCCCAGTCCCCTAGCCCTAACCCTAGCCCGAAACCTAACCCTAACCCTTCCCCGAAACCTGACCCTCACCCGTCGCCTAATCATAACCCATACGCAAACACTAACCCGCGCCCTCACACGCACACTCCCCCTAAAGACTTGTCGTACCCTCACCTGGACCCTAAACCGTCCCCGTCCCCTAAACCTAACCCTAGCCCGAACCCTAACCCTAACCCTTCCCCGAATCCTGACCCTGACCCGTGCCCTAATCCTAAACCGTACGCTAACATTAACCTGCGCCCTCACACGCACGCTCCCCCTTAAGCGTTGTCGTACCCTCACCTGGACCCTAAACCGTCCCCGTCCCATAACCCTAACCCTAGCCCAAACCCTAAACGTAACCCTTCCCCGAACCCTGACCCTCACCCGTCCCCTAATCCTAACCCGTACGCTAACACTAACCCACGCCCTCACACGCACGCTCCCCCTAAAGCGTTGTCGTACCCTCAACTGGACCCTAAACTATCCCCGTCCCCTAACCCTAACCCTAGCCCGAACCCTAACCCTAAAACTTCCCCGAGGCCTGACAATCACCCGTCCCCTAATCCTAACACGTACGCTAACACTAACCCGCGCCCTCACACGCACGCTCCCCCTAAAGCGTTGTCGTAGCCTCACCTGGACCCTAAACCGTCCCCGTCCCCTAACCCTAACCCTAGCCCGAACCCTAACCCTAACCCTTCCCCGAAACCTGACCCTGACCCGTGCCCTAATCCTAAACCGTATGCTAACACTAACCCACGCCCTCACACGCACGCTCCCCCTTAAGCGTTGTCGTACCCTCACCTGGACTCTAAACAGTCCCCGTCCCATAACCCTAACCCTAGCCCGAACCCTAACCGTAACACTTCCCCGAAGCCTGACCCTCACCCGTCCCCTCATCCTAACCCGTACGCTAAGACTAACCCGCGCCCTCACACGCACGCTCCCACTAAAGTGTTGTCATACCCTCAAGTGGACCCTAATCCGTCCCCGTCCCCTAAACCTAACCTTAGCCCGAAACCTAACCCTAACACTTCCCCGAAGCCTGACCCTCACCCGTCACCTATTCCTAATCCGTACGCTAACACTAACCCGCGCCCTCACACGCACGCTCCCCCTAAAGCGTTGTCGTACCCTCACCTGGACCCTAAACCGTCCCCGTCCCCTAACCCTAACCCTAGCCCGAACCCTAACCCTAACTCTTCACCGAGGCCTGACCATCACCCGTCCCCTAATCCTAACCCGTGCTCAAACACTAACCCGCGCCCTCACACGCACGCTCACCCTAAAGCGTTGTCGTACCCTGACCTGGACTCTAAACAGTCCCAGTCCCCTAACCCTGACCTTAGCCGGAACCGTAAACCTAACCCTCCCCCGAAGCCTGACCGACACCCGAAACATAATCCTAACCCGTACGCTAACACTAACCCGTGCCCTCACACCCACGATCCCCCTAAAGCGTTGTCGTACCCTCAACTGGACCCTAAACCATCCCAGTCCCCTATCCCTAACCCTAGCCCGAACCCTAACGCTAACACTTCCCCGAGGCCTGACACTCACCCGTCCCCTAATCCTAACCCGTACGCTAACACTGACCCGCGCCTTCACACGCACGCTCCCCCTAAAGCGTTGTCGTACCCTCACCTGGACCCTAAACCGTCCCCGTCCCCTAACCCTAACCCTAGCCCGAACCCTAACCCTAACCCTTCCCCGAAGCCTGACCCTCACCCGTCCCCTAATCCTAACCCGTACGCTAACACTAACCCGCACCCTCACAGGCACGCTCCCCCTAAAGCGTTGTCGTACCCTCACCTGGACCCTAAACTGTCCCCGTCCCCTAACCCTAACCCTAGCCCGATCCCTAACCCTAACACTTCCCCGAAGCCTGACCCTCACCCGTCACCTAATCCTAACCCGTACGCAAACACTAACCCGCGCCCTCACACGCACGCTCACCCTAAGCGTTGTCGTACCCTCACCTGGAACCAAAACCGTCCCCGTCCCCTAACCCTAAACCTAGCCCGAACCCTACCCCAAACCCTTCCCCGAAGCCTGACCCTCATCCGTCCCCTAATTCTAACCCGTACGCTAACACTAACCCGCGCCCTCACACGCACGCTCACCCTAAGCGTTGTCGTACCCTAACCTGGACCCTGAACCGTCCCCGTCCCCTAACCCTAAACCTAGCCCGAACCCTATATCTAACCCTTCCCCGGAGCCTGACCCTCACCCGTCCCCTTATCCTAACCTGTACCCTAACACTAACCCACGCTTTCACACGCTCGCTCCCCCTAAAGCGTTGTCGTACCCTCACGTGGACCCTAAACCATCCCCGTACCCTAACACTAACCCTAGCCCGAACCCTAACCCTAACGCTTCCCCGAAGCCTGACCCTCACACGTCACCTAATCTTAACCGGTACGGTAACACGAGCCCGCGCCCTCACACTCACGATCACCCAAAAGAGTTGTCGTGCCCTCACCTGGACCCAAAACTGTCCCCGTCCCCTAACACTAACCCTAGCCTGAACCCTAACCCTAACCCTTCCCCGAAGCCTGACCCTCACCCGTCCCATAATCCTAAACCGTACGCTAACACTAACCCGCGCCCTCACACGCACGCTCACCCTAAAGCGTTGTCGTACACTCACCTGGACCCTAAACCGTCCCCGTCCCCTAACACTAACCCTAGCCCGAACCCTAACTCTAACCCATCCCCGAAGCCTGACCCTCACCCGTCCCCTAATCCTAACCCGTACGCTAAAACTAACCCGTGCCCTCAGACGCAGGCTCACCCTAAAACGTTGTTGTACACTCACCTTGACCCTAAATCGTCCCCGTCACCTAACCCTAACCCTAGCCCGAACCGTAACCCTAAAACTTCCCCGAAGCCTGACCCTCACCCGTCCCCTAATCCTAACCCGTACGCTAACACTAACCCGCGCCCTAAGACGCATGCTCAACCTAAAGCGTTGTCGTACTCTCACCTGAACCCTAAACCGTCCCCGTCCCCTAACCCTCACCCTAGCCCGAACCCTAACCCTAACCTTCCTTGAAGCCTGACCCTCACCAGTCACCTAATCCTAAACTGTACGCAAACACTAACCCGCGCCCTCACATGACCACTCTCCCTAAAGCGTTGTCGTACCCTGACCTGGACCCTAAAACATCCCAGTCCCCTAACACTAACCCTAGCCCGAACCCTAACCCTAACACCTCCCCGAAGCCTGACACTCACCCGTCCCCTAATCCTAACACGTACGCTAACACTAACATGTGCCCTCACACGAACGCTACTCCTAAAGTGTAGTCGTACCCTCACATGGACCCTAAACCATCCCCGTCCTCTAACCCTAACCTTAGCCCGAACCCTAACACTAACACTTCGCCAACGCCTGACCCTCATCCGTCCCATAATCCTAACCCGTACGCTAACACTAACCCGCGCCCTCACACTCACGCTCACCCTAAAGTGTTGTCGTACCCTCATCTAGACCCTAAACCGTCCCCGTCCCGTAACCCTAACCCTAGCCCGAACCCCAACCCTAACCCTTACCCGAACCCTGATCCTCACCCGTCCCCTAATCCTAAGCCGTACGCTAACAGTAACCCGTGCCCTCACAAGCACGCTCACCCTAAAGCGTTGTCGTACCCTCACCTGGACCCTAAACCGTCCCCGTCCCCTAACCCTAACCCTAGCCCGAACCTTAACCCTAACCCTTCCCCGAAGCCTGACCCTCACATGTCCCCTAATCCTAACCCGTATGCTAACACTAACCCGCGCTCTCAGACGCATGGTCAACCTAAAGCATTGTGGTACCCTCAACTGGACCCTAAACCGTCCCTGTCCCCTAACCCTAAACCTAGCCCCAACCCTAAACCTAACCCTTCCCCGGAGCCTGACCCTCACTCGTACCCTAATCCTAACCCGTACGCAAACACTAACCCGCGCCCTCAAACGCTCGCTCCCCCTAAAGCGTTGTCGTACCATCATCTGGACCCTAAACCAACCCCGTTCCCTAACACTAACCCTAGACCTAACCCTAACCCTAACCCTTCACCGAAGCCTGACCCTCACCCGTCCCCTTATCCTAAACAGTACGCTAATACTAACTCGCGCCCTCACACGCACGCTCCCCCTAAAGCGTTGTCGTACCCTCACCTGGACCCTAAACCAACCCCGTTCCCTAACACTAACCCTAGCCCGAACCCTAAACCTAACCCTTCCCCGAAGCCTGACCCTCACCCGTCCCATAATCCTACCACGTACGCTAACACTAACACGTGCCCTCACACGCACGCTCCCCCTAAAGCCTTGTTCTACCCTCACATGGACCCTAAACCATCCCCGTCCTCTAACCCTAACCCTAGCCCGAACCCTAACACTAACACTTCGCCGAAGCCTGACCCTCACCCATCCCGTAATCCTAACCCGTACGCTAACACTAGCCCGCGCCCTCACACTCACGCTCACCCTAAAGTGTTGTCGTACCCTCATCTAGACCCTAAACCGTCCCTTTCCCCTAACCCTAACCCTAGCACAAACCCTAACCCTAAAACTTCCCCGAAGCCTGACACTCACCGTCCCCGAATCCTAACCCGTACGCTAACACTAACCCGTGCCCTCAGACGCATGCTTAACCTAAAGCATTGTCGTACCCTCACCTGGACCCTAAACCGTCCCCGTCCCCTAACCCTAACCCTAGCCCGAACCCTAAACCTAACCCTTCCCCGGAGCCTGACACTCACTCGTCCCCTAATCGTAACCCCTACGCAAACACTAACCCGTGCCCACAAAAGCACGCTCCCCCTAAAGCGTTGTCGTACCCTCACCTGGACCCTAAACTTTCCCAGTACCCTAACCCTAACCCTAGCCTAAACCCTAACCCTAACACTTTCCCGAAACCTGACCCTCACCCGTCCCCTGATCCTAACCCATACGCTAACGCTAACCCGCGCCCTAACACGCTTGCTCCCCCTAAAACGTTGTCGTACCTTGACCTGGACCCTAAACCATCCCAGTCCCCTTACCCTAACCCTAGCCCGAACCCTAACTCTACCACTTCGCCGAAGGCTGACCCTAACCCGTCCCCTAATCCTAACCCATACGCTAACAACTACCCGCGCCCTCACACGCACGCTCCCCCTAAAGCAATGTCGTACCCTCACCTGGACCCTAAACCGTCCCCGTCCCCTAACTCTAACCCTAGCCCGAACCTTAACCCTAACACTTCGCCTAAGCCTGACACTCACCCATCCCCTAATCCTAACCCGTACGCTAACACTAACCTGCGCCCTCACATGCACTCTCGCCGTAAAGCATTGTCGTACACTCACATGGACCCTAAAACGTCCCCGACCCCTAACCCTAACCCTAGCCCGAACCCTAACCCTAAAACTTCGCCGTAACCTGACCCTCACCCGTCCCCTAATCCTAACCCGTACGCTAACACTAACCCGCGGCCTCACACTCACGCTAACCCTAAAGCGTTGTCGTACCCTCACTTGGACCCTAAACCGTCCCCTTCCCCTAACCCTAACCCTAGCCCGAACCCTAACCCTAACCCTTCCCCGAAGCCTGACCCTCACCCGTCCCCTAATCCTAACCTGTACGCTAACACTAACCCGCACCCTCACACGCACGCTCCCCCTAAACCGTTGTCGTACCCTCACCGGGACCCTAAACCGTCCCCGTCCCCTAAACCTAACCCTAGCCTTAACCCTAAACCTAACCCTTCCCCGAATCCTGACCCTCACCCGTCCCCTAATCCTAACCCGTACACTAACACTAACCCGCGCCCTCACACGCCCGCTCCCCCTAAAGTGTTGTCGTACCCTGACCTGGACCCTAAACCGTCCCCGTCCCCTAACCCTAACCCTAGCGCGAACCCTAAACCTAACCCTTCCCCGAAGCCTGACCCTCAACCTTCCCCTAATCCTAACCCGTACGCTAACACTAACCCGCGCCCTCACACGCACGCTCCCTCTAAAGCATTGTCGTGCCCTCACCTGGACTCTAAACCATGCCAGTCCCCTAACCCTAAACCTAGCCCGAACCCTAACCCTAACCCTTCTCCGAAGCCTGAACCTCACCCGTCCCCTAATCCTAACCCGTACGCTAACACTAACCCACGCCCTCACACACACGGTCCCCCTAAAGCGTTGTCGTACCCTCACCTGGACCCTAAACCGTCCCTTTCCCCTAACGCTAAACCTAGCCCGAACCCTAACCCTAACCCTTCCCCGAAGCCTGACCCTCACGTGTCCACTAATCCTAACCCGTACGCTAACACTAACCCGCGCCCTCAGACGCATGCTCAACCTAAAGCATTGTCGTACCCTCACCTGGACCCGAAACCGTCGCCGTCCCCTAACCCTAAACCTAGACCGAACCCTAAACCTAACCCTTCCCCGGAGCCTGACCCTCACCCGTCCCCTAATCCTAACCCGTACGCAAACACTAACCCGCGCCCTCAAACGCACGCTCCCCCTAAAGCGTTGTCGTACCCTCACCTGAACCCTAAAACTTCCCAGTCCCCTATCCCTAACCCTAGCCCGAACCCTAACCCTAAACCTTCCCTGAGGCCTGACCATCACCCGTCCGCTAATTCTAACCCGTACGCTAACACTAACCCGCGCCCTCACACGCACGCTCCACCTAAAGCGTTGTCGTACCCTCACCTGGACCCTATACCGTCCCCGTCCCCTAAACCTAGCCCGAACCCTAACCCTAACCCTTCCCCGAAACCTGACACTCACCCGTCCCCTAATCCTAACCCGTACGGTAACACTAACCCGCGTCCTCAGACGCATGCTCAACCTAAACGTTGTCGCACCCTCACCTGGACCCTAAACCCTCCCCGTCACCTAACCCTAACCCTAGACCGAACCCTAACCCTAACCCTTCCCCGAAGCCTGACCCTCACCCGTCACCTAATCCTAACACGTACGCAAACACTAACCCGCGCCCTCACACGCCCGCTCCCCCTAAAGCGTTGTCGTACCCTGACCTGGACCCTAAACCGTCCCCGTCCCCTAACACTAACCCTAGCCCGAACCCTAAACCTAACCCTTCCCCGAAGCCTGACCCTCACCCGTTCCCTAAACCTAACACGGACGCTAACACTAACCCGCGCCTTCACACGCACGCTCCCCCTAAAGCGTTGTCGTACGCTCACCTGGACCCTAAACCGTCCCCGTCCCCTAACCCTAACGATAGAGCTAACGTTAACCCTAACCCTTCTCCGAAGCCTGACCCTCACCCGTCCCCTAATCCTAACCTGTATGCTAACACTAATCCACGCCCTCACTCGTACGCTCCCCCAAGAGCGTTGTCGTACCCTCACCTGGAACCTAAACCGTCCCCATCCCCTAACCCTAACCCTAGACCTAACCTTAACCATAACCCTTCCCCGAAGCCTGACCCTCACCCGTCCCCTAATCCTAACCCGTACGCTAATACTAACCCACGCCCTCACACGCACGCTCCCACTAAAGCGTTGTCGTACCCTCACCTGGACCTTAAACCGACCCCGTCCCCTAACCCTAACCTTAGCCCGAACCCTAACCCTAACCCTTCCCCGAAGCCTGACTCTCACACATGCCCTAATCCTAACACGGACGCTAACACTAAACCCCGCCCTCACACGCACACTCCCACTAAAGCGTTGTCGTACCCTCACCTGGACCCTAAACCGTCCCCGTCCCCTAACCCTAACCCTTTCCCGAACCCTAACTCTAACCCTTCCCCGAAGCCTGACCCTCAGCCGTCCCCTAATCCTAACCCGTACGCTAACACTAACCCGCGCCCTCACACGCACGCTCCCCCTAAAGCGTTGTCGTACCCTCACCTGGACCCTAAACCGTCCCCGTCCCCTAAACCTAACCCTAGCCCGAACCCTAACCCTAACCCTTCTCCGAAGCTGACTCTCAACCGTCCCCTAATCCTAACACGGACGCTAACACTAACTCACGCCCTCACACGCACGCTCCCCCTAAAGCGTTGTCGTACCCTGACATGGACCCTAAACCGTCCCCGTCACCTAACCCTAACCCTAGCCCGAACCGAAACCCTAACACTTCCCCGAAGCCTTACCCTCACCCGTCCCCTTATCCTAACCCGTACGCTAACACTAAACCGCGCCCTCAGACGCATGCTCAACCTAAAGCGTTGTCGTACCCTCACCTGGACCCTTAAACCGTCCCCGTCCCCTAACCCTCACCCTAGCCCGAACCCTAACCCTAAACTTCCTTGAAGCCTGACCCTCACCCGTCACCTAATCCTAACCCGTACGCAAACACTAACCCGCGCCCTCACACGACCGCTCCCCCTAAAGCGTTGTCGTATCCTAACCTGGACCCTAAACCATCCCAGTCCCCTAACACTAACCCTAGCCCGAACCCTAACCCTAACACCTCCCCGAAGCCTGACACTCACCCGTCCCCTAATCCTAACACGTACGCTAACAGTAACACGTGCCCTCACACGCACGCTACTCCTAAAGTGTTGTCGTACCCTGACATGGACCCTAAACCGTCCCCGTCCCCTAACCCTAACCCTAGCCCGAACCCTAAACCTAACCCTTCCCCGGAGCCTGACACTCACTCGTCCTCTAATCGTAACCACTACGCAAACACTAACCCATGCCCACAAAAGCACGCTCCCCCTAAAGCGTTGTCGTACCCTCACCTGGACCCTAAACTTTCCCAGTACCCTAACCCTAACCCTAGCCTAAACCCTAACCCTAACACTTTCCCGAACCCTGACCCTCACCCGTTCCCTAATCCTAACCCGTACGCTAACACTAACACGCGCCCTCGCACGCACGCTCCCCCTAAAACGTTGTCGTACCCTCACCTGGACCCTAAACCGTCCCCTTCACCTAACCCTAACCATAGCCCGAACCCTAACCCTAACCCTTCCCCGAAGGCTGACCCTCACCCGTCCCCTAAAACTAACACGGACGCTAACACTAACCCGCGCCCTCACACGCACGCTCCCCCTAAAGCGTTGTCGTACCCTCACCTGGACCCTAAACCGTCCTCGTCCCCTAACCCTAACCCTAGCCCTAACGCTAACCCTAACCCTTCTCCGAAGTCTGACCCTCACCCGTCCCCTAATCCTAACCCGTACGCTAACACTAACCCACGCTTTCACACGCTCGCTCCCAATAAAGCGTTGTCGTACCCTCACCTGGACCCTAAACCGTCCCCGTCCCCTAAACCTAACCCTAGCCCGTACCGTAACCCTAACCCTTCCGTGAAGCCTGACACTCACCCGTCACCTAATCCTAACACGTACGCAAACACTAACTCATGCCCTCACCCGACCGCTCCCCCTAAAGCGTTGTCGTACCCTCACCGGGACCCTAAACCGTCCGCATTCCCTAACTCTAACCGTAGCCCGAACCCTAACCCTAACACTTCCCCGAAGCCTGACCCACACACGTCCCCTGATCCTAAACCATAGGCTAACACTTACCCGTGCCCTCACACGCACGCGCCCCCTAAAGCAATATCGTACCCTCACCTGGACCCTAAACCGTCCCCGTCCCCTAACTCTAACCCTAGCCCCAACCCTAACCCTAACCCTTCGCCTAAGCCTGACACTCACCCGTCTCCTAATCCTAACCCGTACGCTAACACTAACCCGCGCCCTCACATGCACTCTCGCCATAAAGCGTTGTCATACACTCACATGGACCCTAAACCGTCCCCGTCCCATAACCCTAACCCTAGCCGTAACCCTAACCCTAAACCTTCCCCGAAGCCTGACCCTCAACCGTCCCCTAATCCTAACCGAACGCTAACACTAACCCGCTCCCTCACACGCACGCGCCCCCTAAAGCAATGTGGTACCCTCACCTGGACCCTAAACCGTCCCCATTCCCTAACCCTAACCCTAGCCCGAACCCTAACACTAACCCTTCCCCGAAGCCTGACCCTCACCAGTCCCCTAATCCTAACTCGGACGCTAACACTAACCCGCGCCCTCACACGCACGCTCCCCCTAATGCGTTGTCGTACCCTCACCTGGACCCTAAACCGTCCCCGTCCCCTAACCCTAACCATAGAGCTAACGCTAACCCTACCCCTTCCCCGAAGCCTGACCTTCACCCGTCCCCTAATCCTAACCCGTACGCAAACACTAACCCACGCTTTCAAACGCTCGCTCCCCCTAAAGCGTTGTCTCACCCTCAACTGGACCCTAAACCGTCCCCGTCCCCTAACCCTAACCCTAGCCAGAACCCTAAACCTAACCCTGTCCCGGAGCCTGACCCTCACCCGTCCCCAATCCTAACCCGTACGCTAACAATAACCCGCGCCCTCACATGCACGCTCCCCTTAAAGCGTTGTCGTACCCTCACCTGGATCCTAAACTGTCCCCGTCCCCTAACCCTAAACCTAGCCCAAACCCTAACCCTAACACTTCGCCTAAGCCTGACACTCACCCGTCCCCTAATCCTAACCCGTACGCTAACACTAACCCGCGCCCTCACATGCACGCTCCCCCAAGAGCGTTGTCGTACCCTCACCTGGAACCTAAACCGTCCCCGTCCCCTAACCCTAACCCTAGCCCTAACCCTAACCCTAACCCTTCCCCGAAGCCTGACCCTCAACCGTCCCCTAATCCTAACCCGTACGCTAACACTAACCCGAGCCCTCACACGCACGCGCCCCCTAAAGCAATGTCGTACCCTCACCTGGACCATAAACCGTCCCCGTCCCCTAACCCTATCCCTAGCCCGAACCCTAACCCTAACACTTCCCCGAAGCCTGACCCTCACCCGTCCCCTAATCCTAACCTGTACGCTAACACTAACCAGCGCCCTCACACGCACGCTCCCCCTAAAGCGTTCTCGTACCCTCACTGGGATCCTAAACCGTCCCCGTCCCCTAACCCTAACCCTAGCCTTAACCCTAACCCTAACCCTTCCCCGAAGCCTGACCCTCACCCGTCCCCTAATCCTAACCCGTACGCTAACACTAACCCACGCCCTCACACGCACGCTCCCCCTAAAGTGTTGTCGTACCCTCACCTGGACCCTAAACCGTCCCTTTCCCCTAACCCTAACCGTAGCCCGAACCCTAACCCTAACCCTTCCCCGAAACCTGACCCTCTCCCGTCCCCTAATCCTAACCCGTACGGTAACACTAACCCGCGCCCTCAGACGCATGCTCAACCTAAAGCGTTGTCGCACCCTCACCTGGACCCTAAACCCTCCCCGTCCCCTAACCCTAACCCTAGACCGATCCCTAACCCTAAACCTCCCCGAAGCCTGACCCTCACCCGTCACCTAATCCTAACCCGTACGCAAACACTAACCCGCGCCCTCACACGCCCGCTCCCCCTAAAGCGTTGTCGTACCATGACCTGGACCCTAAACCGTCCCCGTCCCCTAACACTAACCCTAGCCCGAACCCTACACCTAACCCTTCCCCGAAGCCTGACCCTCTCCGTCCCCTAATCCTAAGCCGTACGCTAACACTAACCCGTGCCCTCACATGCACGCTCACCCTAAGCGTTGTCGTACCCTCACCTGGACCCAAAACCGTCCCCGTCCCCTAACCCTAACCCTACCCCGAACACTAACCCTAACCCTTCCCCGAAGCATGACCCTCACCCGTCCCCTAATCCTAACCCGTACGCTAACACTAACCCGCGCCCTCACACGCATGCTCCCCCTAAAGCCTTGTCGTACCCTCACCTCGACCCTAAACAGTCCCCGTCCCCTAACCCTAACCCTAGCCCGAACCCTAACCCTAACCCTTCGCCGAAGACTGACCCTCACCCGTCCCATAATACTAACCCGTACGCTAACGCTAACCCGCGCCCTAACACGCTTGCTCCCCCTAAAACGTTTTCGTACCTTGACCTGGACCCTAAACCATCCCAGTCCCCTAACCCTAACCCTAGCCCGAACCCTAACTCTACCACTTCGCCGAAGGCTGACCCTAACCCGTCCCCTAACCCTAACCCGGACGCTAACACTAACCTGCACCCTCACACGCACGCTCCCCCTAAAGCGTTGTCGTACCCTCACCGGGACCCTAAACCGTCCCCATTCCCTAACCCTAACCCTACCCAGAACCCTAACCCTAACACTTCCCCGAAGCCTGACCTACACCCGTCCCCTAATCCTAACCCATACCCTAACACCTACCCGCGCCCTCACACGCACGCTCCCCCTAAAGCAATGTCGTTCCCTCACCTGGACCCTAAACCGTCCCCGTCCCCTAACTCTAACCCTAGCCCGAACCTTAACCCTAACACTTCGCCTAAGCCTGACACTCACCCGTCCCCTAATCCTAACCCGTACGCTAACGCTAACCTGCGCCCTCACATGCACTCTCGCCGTAAAGCGTTGTCGTACCCTCACTTGGACCCTAAACCGGCCCCTTCCCCCAACCCTAACCCTAGCCCGAACCCTAACCCTAACCCTTCCCCGAAGCCTGACCCTCACCCGTCCCCTAATCCTAACCCGTACACTAACACTAACCCGCGCCCTCACACGCCCGCTCCCCCTAAAGTGTTGTCGTACCCTGACCTGGACCCTAAACCGTCCCCGTCCCCTAACCCTAACCCTAGCGCGAACCCTAAACCTAACCCTTCCCCGAAGCCTGACCCTCAACCTTCCCCTAATCCTAACCCGTACGCTAACACTAACCCGCGCCCTCACACGCACGCTCCCTCTAAAGCGTTGTCGTGCCCTCACCTGGACTCTAAACCATGCCAGTCCCCTAACCCTAAACCTAGCCCGAACACTAACCCTAACCCTTCTCCGAAGCCTGAACCTCACCCGTCCCCTAATCCTAACCCGTACGCTAACACTAACCCACGCCCTCACACGCACGGTCCCCCTAAAGCGTTGTCGTACCCTCACCTGGACCCTAAACCGTCCCTTTCCCCTAACCCTAAACCTAGCCCGAATCCTAACCCTAACCCTTCCCCGAAGCCTGACCCTCACGTGTCCACTAATCCTAACCCGTACGCTGACACTAACCCGCGCCCTCAGACGCATGCTCAACCTAAAGCATTGTCGTACCCTCACCTGGACCCGAAACCGTCGCCGTCCCCTAACCCTAAACCTAGACCGAACCCTAAACCTAACCCTTCCCCGGAGCCTAACCCTCACCCGTCCCCTAATCCTAACCCGTACGCAAACACTAACCCGCGCCCTCAAACGCACGCTCCCCCTAAAGCGTTGTCGTACCCTCACCTGTACCCTAAAACTTCCCAGTCCCCTATCCCTAACCCTAGCACGAACCCTAACCCTAAACCTTCCCTGAGGCCTGACCATCACCCGTCCCCTAATCCTAAATCGTACGCTAACACTAACCCGCGCCCTCAAACGCACGCTCCCCCTAAAGCGTTGTCGTACCCTCACCTGGACCCTAAACCGTCCCCGTCCCCTAAACCTAACCCTAGCCCGAACCCTAACCCTAACCCTTCTCCGAAGCTGACTCTCAACCGTCCCCTAATCCTAACACGGACGCTAACACTAACTCACGCCCTCACACGCACGCTCCCCCTAAAGCGTTGTCGTACCCTGACATGGACCCTAAACCGTCCCCGTCACCTAACCCTAACCCTAGCCCGACCCGAAACCCTAACACTTCCCCGAAGCCTTACCCTCACCCGTCCCCTTATCCTAACCCGTACGCTAACACTAAACCGCGCCCTCAGACGCATGCTCAACCTAAAGCGTTGTCGTACCCTCACCTGGACCCTTAAACCGTCCCCGTCCCCTAACCCTCACCCTAGCCCGAACCCTAACCCTAAACTTCCTTGAAGCCTAACCCTCACCCGTCACCTAATCCTAACCCGTACGCAAACACTAACCCGCGCCCTCACACGACCGCTCCCCCTAAAGCGTTGTCGTATCCTAACCTGGACCCTAAACCATCCCAGTCCCCTAACACTAACCCTAGTCCGAACACTAACCCTAACACCTCCCCGAAGCCTGACACTCACCCGTCCCCTAATCCTAACACGTACGCTAACAGTAACAAGTGCCCTCACACGCACGCTACTCCTAAAGTGTTGTCGTACCCTCACATGGACCCTAAACCATCCCCGTCCTCTAACCCTAACCCTAGCCCGAACCCTAAAACTAATACTTCGCCGAAGCCTGACACTCATACGTCCCTTAATCCTAACCCGTACGCTAACACTAACCCGCGCCCTCACACTCACGCTCCCCCTAAAGCGTTGTCGTACCCTCACCTGGACCCTAAACCGTCCCCGTCCCCTAACCCTAACCCTACCCCGAACCCTAACCCTAACCCTTCTCCGAAGCTGACTCTCAACCGTCCCCTAATCCTAACACGGACGCTAACACTAACTCACGCCCTCACACGCACGCTCCCCCTAAAGCGTTTTCGTACCCTGACATGGACCCTAAACCGTCCCCGAACCCTAACCCTAACCCTTCCCCGAAGCCTGACACTCACCCGTCCCCTAATCCTAAACCGTACGCTAACACTAACCCGCGCCCTCACACGCACGCTCCCCCTAAAGCGTTGTCGTACCCTCACCTGGACCCTAAACCGTCCCCGTCCCCTAAACCTAACCCTAGCCCGAACCCTAACCCTAACCCTTCTCCGAAGCTGACTCTCAACCGTTCCCTAATCCTAACACGGACGCTAACACTAACTCACGCCCTCACACGCACGCTCCCCCTAAAAGCGTTGTCGTACGCTCACCTGGACCCTAAACCATCCCCGTCCCCTAACCCTAACCCTAGCCCGAACCCTAACACTAACCCTTCCCCGAAGCCTGACCCTCACCCGTCCCCTAATCCTAACCCGTACGCTAACACTAACCCGTGCCCTCAGACGCATGCTCAACCTAAAGCATTGTCGTACCCTCACCTGGACCCTAAACCGTCCCCGTCCCCTAACCCTAAACCTAGCCCGAACCCTAAATCTAACCCTTCCCCGGAGCCTGTCCCTCACCCGTCCCCTAATCCTAACCCGTACACAAACATTAACCTGCGCCCTCAAGTGCACACTCCCCCTAAGGCATTTTCGTTCCCTCACCTGTACCCTAAACCTTCCCAGTCCCCTAACCCTAAACCTAGCCCGAACCCTAACCCTAACCCTTCCCAGGAGCCTGACCCTCACCCGTTCCCTAATCCTAACCCGTACGCTAACACTAACACACGCCCTCACACGCACGCTCCCCCTAAATCGTTGTCGTACCCTCACCTGGATCCTAAACCGTCCCCGTTCCTTAACCCTAACCCTAGCCCGAACCCTAACCCTAACACTTCGCCGGAGCCTGACCCTCACCCGTCCCCTAATCCTAACCCGTACACTAACACTAACTCGCGCCCTCACTCTCACGCTCACCCTAAAGCGTTGTCGTACCCTTATCTGTTCCTAAAGCGTCCCCTTCCCCTAACCCTAACCATAGCCCGAACCCTAAACCTAACCCTTCCTCGGAGCCTGACCCTCACCCGTCCCCTAATCCTAACCCGTACAGAAACACTAACTTGCGCCCTCAAACGAACGCTCCCCCAAAGCATTGTCGTACCCTCACCTGTACCCTAAACCTTCCCAGTCTCCTAACCCTAAACCTAGCCAGAACCCTAACCCTAACCCTTCCCAGGAGCCTGACCCTCAACCGTTCCCTAATCCTAACCCGGACGCTAACACTAACCCACGCCCTCACACGCACGCTCCCCCTAAAGCGTTGTCGTACCATCACCTGGACCCTAAACCGTCCCCGTCCCCTAACCCTAACCCTAGCCTTAATGCTAACCCTAACCCTTCTGCGAAGCCTGACCCTCACCCGTCCCCTAATGTAACCCGTACGCTAACACTAACCCACGCTTTCACACGCTCGCTCCCCCTAAAGCGTTGTCGTACCCTCACCTGGACCGTAAACCATCCCCGTCCCCTAACACTAACCATACCCCGAACCCTAAACCTAAACCTTCCCCAAAGCCTGACCCTCATCCGTCCCCTAATCCTAACCCGTACGCTATCAATAACCCGCGCCCTGACACGCACGCTCATCCTAAGCGTTGTCGTACCCTCACCTGGACCCAAAACCGTCCCCGTCCCCTAACCCTAACCCTAGCCCGAACCCTAACCCTAACCCTTCCCCGAAGCCTGACCCTCACCCGTCCCCTAATCCTAACCCATACGCTAACACTAACCCGTGCCCTCAGACGCACGCTCAACCTAAAGCATTGTCGTACCCTCACCTGGACCCTAAACCGTCCCCTTCCCCTAACCCAAAACCTAGCCCGAACCCTAAATCTAACACTTCCCCGGAGCCTGACCCTCACCCGTCCCCTAATCCTAACCCGTACGCAAACACTAACTCGCGCCCTCAAACGCACGCTCCCCCTAAAGCGTTGTCTCACCCTCAACTGGACCCTAAACCGTCCCCGTCCCCTAACCCTAACCCTAGCCAGAACCCTAAACCTAACCCTGTCCCGGAGCCTGACCCTCACCCGTCCCCAATCCTAACCCGTACGCTAACAATAACCCGCGCCCTCACATGCACGCTCCCCTTAAAGCGTTGTCGTACCCTCACCTGGATCCTAAACTGTCCCCGTCCCCTAACCCTAAACCTAGCCCAAACCCTAACCCTAACACTTCGCCTAAGCCTGACACTCACCCGTCCCCTAATCCTAACCCGTACGCTAACACTAACCCGCGCCCTCACATGCACGCTCCCCCAAGAGCGTTGTCGTACCCTCACCTGGAACCTAAACCGTCCCCGTCCCCTAACCCTAACCCTAGCCCTAACCCTAACCCTAACCCTTCCCCGAAGCCTGACCCTCAACCGTCCCCTAATCCTAACCCGTACGCTAACACTAACCCGAGCCCTCACACGCACGCGCCCCCTAAAGCAATGTCGTACCCTCACCTGGACCATAAACCGTCCCCGTCCCCTAACCCTATCCCTAGCCCGAACCCTAACCCTAACACTTCCCCGAAGCCTGACCCTCACCCGTCCCCTAATCCTAACCTGTACGCTAACACTAACCAGCGCCCTCACACGCACGCTCCCCCTAAAGCGTTCTCGTACCCTCACTGGGATCCTAAACCGTCCCCGTCCCCTAACCCTAACCCTAGCCTTAACCCTAACCCTAACCCTTCCCCGAAGCCTGACCCTCACCCGTCCCCTAATCCTAACCCGTACGCTAACACTAACCCACGCCCTCACACGCACGCTCCCCCTAAAGTGTTGTCGTACCCTCACCTGGACCCTAAACCGTCCCTTTCCCCTAACCCTAACCGTAGCCCGAACCCTAACCCTAACCCTTCCCCAAAACCTGACCCTCTCCCGTCCCCTAATCCTAACCCGTACGGTAACACTAACCCGCGCCCTCAGACGCATGCTCAACCTAAAGCGTTGTCGCACCCTCACCTGGACCCTAAACCCTCCCCGTCCCCTAACCCTAACCCTAGACCGATCCCTAACCCTAAACCTCCCCGAAGCCTGACCCTCACCCGTCACCTAATCCTAACCCGTACGCAAACACTAACCCGCGCCCTCACACGCCCGCTCCCCCTAAAGCGTTGTCGTACCATGACCTGGACCCTAAACCGTCCCCGTCCCCTAACACTAACCCTAGCCCGAACCCTACACCTAACCCTTCCCCGAAGCCTGACCCTCTCCGTCCCCTAATCCTAAGCCGTACGCTAACACTAACCCGTGCCCTCACATGCACGCTCACCCTAAGCGTTGTCGTACCCTCACCTGGACCCAAAACCGTCCCCGTCCCCTAACCCTAACCCTACCCCGAACACTAACCCTAACCCTTCCCCGAAGCATGACCCTCACCCGTCCCCTAATCCTAACCCGTACGCTAACACTAACCCGCGCCCTCACACGCATGCTCCCCCTAAAGCCTTGTCGTACCCTCACCTCGACCCTAAACAGTCCCCGTCCCCTAACCCTAACCCTAGCCCGAACCCTAACCCTAACCCTTCGCCGAAGACTGACCCTCACCCGTCCCATAATACTAACCCGTACGCTAACGCTAACCCGCGCCCTAACACGCTTGCTCCCCCTAAAACGTTTTCGTACCTTGACCTGGACCCTAAACCATCCCAGTCCCCTAACCCTAACCCTAACCCGAACCCTAACTCTACCACTTCGCCGAAGGCTGACCCTAACCCGTCCCCTAACCCTAACCCGGACGCTAACACTAACCTGCACCCTCACACGCACGCTCCCCCTAAAGCGTTGTCGTACCCTCACCGGGACCCTAAACCGTCCCCATTCCCTAACCCTAACCCTACCCAGAACCCTAACCCTAACACTTCCCCGAAGCCTGACCTACACCCGTCCCCTAATCCTAACCCATACCCTAACACCTACCCGCGCCCTCACACGCACGCTCCCCCTAAAGCAATGTCGTTCCCTCACCTGGACCCTAAACCGTCCCCGTCCCCTAACTCTAACCCTAGCCCGAACCTTAACCCTAACACTTCGCCTAAGCCTGACACTCACCCGTCCCCTAATCCTAACCCGTACGCTAACGCTAACCTGCGCCCTCACATGCACTCTCGCCGTAAAGCGTTGTCGTACCCTCACTTGGACCCTAAACCGGCCCCTTCCCCCAACCCTAACCCTAGCCCGAACCCTAACCCTAACCCTTCCCCGAAGCCTGACCCTCACCCGTCCCCTAATCCTAACCCGTACACTAACACTAACCCGCGCCCTCACACGCCCGCTCCCCCTAAAGTGTTGTCGTACCCTGACCTGGACCCTAAACCGTCCCCGTCCCCTAACCCTAACCCTAGCGCGAACCCTAAACCTAACCCTTCCCCGAAGCCTGACCCTCAACCTTCCCCTAATCCTAACCCGTACGCTAACACTAACCCGCGCCCTCACACGCACGCTCCCTCTAAAGCGTTGTCGTGCCCTCACCTGGACTCTAAACCATGCCAGTCCCCTAACCCTAAACCTAGCCCGAACACTAACCCTAACCCTTCTCCGAAGCCTGAACCTCACCCGTCCCCTAATCCTAACCCGTACGCTAACACTAACCCACGCCCTCACACGCACGGTCCCCCTAAAGCGTTGTCGTACCCTCACCTGGACCCTAAACCGTCCCTTTCCCCTAACCCTAAACCTAGCCCGAATCCTAACCCTAACCCTTCCCCGAAGCCTGACCCTCACGTGTCCACTAATCCTAACCCGTACGCTGACACTAACCCGCGCCCTCAGACGCATGCTCAACCTAAAGCATTGTCGTACCCTCACCTGGACCCGAAACCGTCGCCGTCCCCTAACCCTAAACCTAGACCGAACCCTAAACCTAACCCTTCCCCGGAGCCTAACCCTCACCCGTCCCCTAATCCTAACCCGTACGCAAACACTAACCCGCGCCCTCAAACGCACGCTCCCCCTAAAGCGTTGTCGTACCCTCACCTGTACCCTAAAACTTCCCAGTCCCCTATCCCTAACCCTAGCACGAACCCTAACCCTAAACCTTCCCTGAGGCCTGACCATCACCCGTCCCCTAATCCTAAATCGTACGCTAACACTAACCCGCGCCCTCAAACGCACGCTCCCCCTAAAGCGTTGTCGTATCCTCACCTGGACCCTAAACCGTCCCCGTCCCCTAAACCTAACCCTAGCCCGAACCCTAACCCTAACCCTTCTCCGAAGCTGACTCTCAACCGTCCCCTAATCCTAACACGGACGCTAACACTAACTCACGCCCTCACACGCACGCTCCCCCTAAAGCGTTGTCGTACCCTGACATGGACCCTAAACCGTCCCCGTCACCTAACCCTAACCCTAGCCCGACCCGAAACCCTAACACTTCCCCGAAGCCTTACCCTCACCCGTCCCCTTATCCTAACCCGTACGCTAACACTAAACCGCGCCCTCAGACGCATGCTCAACCTAAAGCGTTGTCGTACCCTCACCTGGACCCTTAAACCGTCCCCGTCCCCTAACCCTCACCCTAGCCCGAACCCTAACCCTAAACTTCCTTGAAGCCTGACCCTCACCCGTCACCTAATCCTAACCCGTACGCAAACACTAACCCGCGCCCTCACACGACCGCTCCCCCTAAAGCGTTGTCGTATCCTAACCTGGACCCTAAACCATCCCAGTCCCCTAACACTAACCCTAGTCCGAACACTAACCCTAACACCTCCCCGAAGCCTGACACTCACCCGTCCCCTAATCCTAACACGTACGCTAACAGTAACACGTGCCCTCACACGCACGCTACTCCTAAAGTGTTGTCGTACCCTCACATGGACCCTAAACCATCCCCGTCCTCTAACCCTAACCCTAGCCCGAACCCTAAAACTAATACTTCGCCGAAGCCTGACACTCATACGTCCCTTAATCCTAACCCGTACGCTAACACTAACCCGCGCCCTCACACTCACGCTCCCCCTAAAGCGTTGTCGTACCCTCACCTGGACCCTAAACCGTCCCCGTCCCCTAACCCTAACCCTACCCCGAACCCTAACCCTAACCCTTCTCCGAAGCTGACTCTCAACCGTCCCCTAATCCTAACACGGACGCTAACACTAACTCACGCCCTCACACGCACGCTCCCCCTAAAGCGTTGTCGTACCCTGACATGGACCCTAAACCGTCCCCGAACCCTAACCCTAACCCTTCCCCGAAGCCTGACACTCACCCGTCCCCTAATCCTAAACCGTACGCTAACACTAACCCGCGCCCTCACACGCACGCTCCCCCTAAAGCGTTGTCGTACCCTCACCTGGACCCTAAACCGTCCCCGTCCCCTAAACCTAACCCTAGCCCGAACCCTAACCCTAACCCTTCTCCGAAGCTGACTCTCAACCGTTCCCTAATCCTAACACGGACGCTAACACTAACTCACGCCCTCACACGCACGCTCCCCCTAAAAGCGTTGTCGTACGCTCACCTGGACCCTAAACCATCCCCGTCCCCTAACCCTAACCCTAGCCCGAACCCTAACACTAACCCTTCCCCGAAGCCTGACCCTCACCCGTCCCCTAATCCTAACCCGTACGCTAACACTAACCCGTGCCCTCAGACGCATGCTCAACCTAAAGCATTGTCGTACCCTCACCTGGACCCTAAACCGTCCCCGTCCCCTAACCCTAAACCTAGCCCGAACCCTAAATCTAACCCTTCCCCGGAGCCTGTCCCTCACCCGTCCCCTAATCCTAACCCGTACACAAACATTAACCTGCGCCCTCAAGTGCACACTCCCCCTAAGGCATTTTCGTTCCCTCACCTGTACCCTAAACCTTCCCAGTCCCCTAACCCTAAACCTAGCCCGAACCCTAACCCTAACCCTTCCCAGGAGCCTGACCCTCACCCGTTCCCTAATCCTAACCCGTACGCTAACACTAACACACGCCCTCACACGCACGCTCCCCCTAAATCGTTGTCGTACCCTCACCTGGATCCTAAACCGTCCCCGTTCCTTAACCCTAACCCTAGCCCGAACCCTAACCCTAACACTTCGCCGGAGCCTGACCCTCACCCGTCCCCTAATCCTAACCCGTACACTAACACTAACTCGCGCCCTCACACTCACGCTCACCCTAAAGCGTTGTCGTACCCTTATCTGTTCCTAAAGCGTCCCCTTCCCCTAACCCTAACCATAGCCCGAACCCTAAACCTAACCCTTCCTCGGAGCCTGACCCTCACCCGTCCCCTAATCCTAACCCGTACAGAAACACTAACTTGCGCCCTCAAACGAACGCTCCCCCAAAGCATTGTCGTACCCTCACCTGTACCCTAAACCTTCCCAGTCTCCTAACCCTAAACCTAGCCAGAACCCTAACCCTAACCCTTCCCAGGAGCCTGACCCTCAACCGTTCCCTAATCCTAACCCGGACGCTAACACTAACCCACGCCCTCACACGCACGCTCCCCCTAAAGCGTTGTCGTACCATCACCTGGACCCTAAACCGTCCCCGTCCCCTAACCCTAACCCTAGCCTTAATGCTAACCCTAACCCTTCTGCGAAGCCTGACCCTCACCCGTCCCCTAATGTAACCCGTACGCTAACACTAACCCACGCTTTCACACGCTCGCTCCCCCTAAAGCGTTGTCGTACCCTCACCTGGACCGTAAACCATCCCCGTCCCCTAACACTAACCATACCCCGAACCCTAAACCTAAACCTTCCCCAAAGCCTGACCCTCATCTGTCCCCTAATCCTAACCCGTACGCTATCAATAACCCGCGCCCTGACACGCACGCTCATCCTAAGCGTTGTCGTACCCTCACCTGGACCCAAAACCGTCCCCGTCCCCTAACCCTAACCCTAGCCCGAACCCTAACCCTAACCCTTCCCCGAAGCCTGACCCTCACCCGTCCCCTAATCCTAACCCATACGCTAACACTAACCCGTGCCCTCAGACGCACGCTCAACCTAAAGCATTGTCGTACCCTCACCTGGACCCTAAACCGTCCCCTTCCCCTAACCCAAAACCTAGCCCGAACCCTAAATCTAACACTTCCCCGGAGCCTGACCCTCACCCGTCCCCTAATCCTAACCCGTACGCAAACACTAACTCGCGCTCTCAAACGCACGCTCCCCCTAAAGCGTTGTCGTACCCTCAGCTGTACCCTAAACCTTCCCAGTCCCCTAACCCTAACCCTAGCCCGAACCCTAACACTTACCCTTCCCCGGAGCCTGACCCTCACCCGTTCCCTAATCCTAACTCGTACGCTAACACTAACACGCGCTCTCACATGCACGCTCCCCCTAAAACGTTGCCGTACCCTCACCTGGATCCTAAACCGTCCCCGTGCCCTAACCCTAACTCTAGCCCGAACCCTAACCCTAACACTTCGCCGAAGCCTGACCCTCACCCGTACCCTAATCGTAACCCATACGCTAACACTAACCCGCGCCCTCACACTCACGCACACCCCAAAGCGTTGTCGTACCCTTACCTGTTCCTAAACCGTCCCCTTCCCCTAAGCCTAACCATAGCCCGAACCCTAGACCTAACCACTCCATGAAGCCTGACTCTCACCCGTCCCCTAATCCTAACCCGGACGCTAACACTAACCCGCGCCCTCACACGCACGCTCCCCCTAAAGCGTTGTCGTACCCTCACCTGGACCCTAAATCGTCCCCGTCTCCTAACACTAACCCTAGCCCGAACCCTAACCCTAACCCTTCCCTGAAGCCTGACCCTCAACCGTCCCCTAATCCTAACCCGTATGCTAACACTAACCCGCGCCCTCACACGCACGCTCACCCTAAGCGTTGTCGTACCCTCACCTGGACACAAAACCGTCCCCGTCTCCTAACCCTAACCGTAGCCCGAACCCTAACCCTAACACTTCCCCGAAGCCTGACCCTCACCCGTCCCCTAATCTTAACCTGTACGCTAACACGAACCAGCGCCCTCACACTCACCCTCACCCTAAAGAGTTGTCGTACCCTCTCGTGGACCCCAAATTGTTCCCGTCCCCTAAAACTAACCCTAGCCCGAACCCTAACCCTAACCCTTCCCCGAAGCCTGACCCTCACCCGTCCCCTAATCCTAAACCGTACGCTAACACTAACCCGCGCCCTCAGATGCACAGTCCCCCTAAAGCGTTGTCGTACCCTCACCTGAACCCTAAACCGTCCCCGTCCCCTAACCCTAACCCTAGCCCGAACCCTAACCCTAACCATTCCCCGAAGCCTGACCCTCACCCGTCGCCTAATCATAACCCGTACGCAAACACTAACCCGCGCCCTCACACGCACGCTCACCCTAAAGCGTTGTCGTACCCTGACCTGTACCCTAAACCGTCCCAGTCCCCTAACCCTAACCCTATCCCGAACCCTAACCGTAACCCTTCCTCGAAGCCTGACCCTCACCCGTCCCCTAATCCTAACCTGTATGCAAACAGTAACCCATGCCCTCACACGCCCAATCCCCCTAAATCGTTGTCGTACCCTGACCTGGACTCTAAACCGTCCCAGTCCTCTAACCCTAACCCTATCCCGAACCCTAACCGTAACCCTTCCCAGAAGCCTGACCCTCACCCGTCCCCTAATCCTAACCCGTACACTAACAGTAACCCTCTCCCTCACACTCACACTCACCCTAAAGTGTTGTCGTACCCTCATCTAGACCCTAAACCGTCCCCGTCCCCTAACCCTAACCCTAGCCCGAACCCTAAACCTAACCCTTCCCCGAAGCCTGACCCTCTACCGTCCCCTAATCCTAACCCGTACGCTAACACTAACCCGCGCCCTCAAACGCATGCTCACCCTAAAGCGTTGTCATACACTCACCTTGACCATAAATCGTCCCTGTCCCCTAACCCTAACCCTAGCCCGAACCCTAGCCCTAACACTTACCCGAAGCCTGACCCTCTCCCGTCCCCTAATCCTAACCCGTATGCTAACACTATCCCGTGCCCTCACACGCACTCTCCCCCTAAAGCATTGTCGTACCCTCAAGTGGACCCTAAACAATCCCCGTCCCCTAACCCTAACCCTAGCCCAAACCCTAACCCTAAAACTTCCCCGAGGCCTGACAATCACCCGTCCCCTAATCCTAACCCGTACGCTAACACTAACCCGTGCCCTCACACGCACGCTCCCCCTAAAGTGTTGTTGTACCCTCAACTGGACCCTAATCCGTCCCCGTCCCCGTCCCCTAACCCTAGCCCGAACCCTAACCCTAACCCTTCCGCGAAGCCTAACCCTCACCCGTCCCCTAATCCTAACCCGTACGCTAACACTAACCCGCGCCCTCACACTCACGCTCACCCTAAAGCGTTGTCGTACCCTCACCTGGACCCTAAACCGTCCCCGTCCCCTAACCCTAACCCTAGCCCGAACCCTATCCCTAACACTTCCCCGAAGCCTGACCCTCACCCGTCACCTGTTCCTAACCCGTACGCTAACACTAACCCGCGCCCTCACACGCACGCTCCCCCTAAAGCGTTGTCGTACCCTCACCTGGACCCTAAACCGTCCCCGTCCCCTAACGCTAACCCTAGCCCGAACCCTAACCCTAACACTTCCCCGAGGCCTGACCATCACCCGTCCCTTAATCGTAACCCGTACGCTAACACTAACCCGCGCCCTCACACGCATGCTCCCCCTAAAGCGTTGTCGTACCCTCACCTGGACCCTAAACCGTCCCCGTCCCCTAACCCTAACCCTAGCCCGATCCCTAACCCTAACCCTTCCCCGAAGCCTGACCCTCACCCGTCACCTAATCCTAACCCGTACGCAAACACTAACACGCGCCCTCACACGCCCGCTCTCTCTAAACCGTTGTCGTACCCTCACCTGGACCCTAAACCGTCCCCGTCCCCTAACCCTAACCCTAGCCCTAACCCTAACCCTACCACTTCCCCGAAGCCTGACCCTCACCCGTCCCCTAATCCTAACCAGTACGCTAACACTAAGCCGCGCCCTCAGATGCACGCTCCCCCTAAAGCGTTGTCGTACTCTCACCTTGACCCTATACCATCCCCGTCCCCTAACCCTAGCCCAAACCCTAACCCCAAAACTTCCCCGTAGCCTGACCCTTACCCGTCCCCTAATCCTAACCCGTACGGTAACACTAACCCAGGCCCTCAGATGCATGCTCAACGTAAAGCGTTGTTGTACCCTCACCTGGACCCTAAACCTTCCCCGTCCCCTAACCCTAACCCTAGCCCGAACCCTAACCCTAACCCTTCCCCAAGCCTGACCCTCACTAGTCACCTAATCCTAACCCGTACGCAAACACTAACCTGCGCCCTCACACGCCTGCTCCCCCTAAAGCGTTGTCGTACCCTGAACTAGACCCTAAACCGTCCCAGTCCCCTAGCCCTAACCCTAGCCCGAAACCTAACCCTAACCCTTCCCCGAAACCTGACCCTCACCCGTCGCCTAATCATAACCCATACGCAAACACTAACCCGCGCCCTCACACGCACACTCCCCCTAAAGACTTGTCGTACCCTCACCTGGACCCTAAACCGTCCCCGTCCCCTAAACCTAACCCTAGCCCGAACCCTAACCCTAACCCTTCCCCGAATCCTGACCCTGACCCGTGCCCTAATCCTAAACCGTACGCTAACATTAACCTGCGCCCTCACACGCACGCTCCCCCTTAAGCGTTGTCGTACCCTCACCTGGACCCTAAACCGTCCCCGTCCCATAACCCTAACCCTAGCCCAAACCCTAAACGTAACCCTTCCCCGAACCCTGACCCTCACCCGTCCCCTAATCCTAACCCGTACGCTAACACTAACCCACGCCCTCACACGCACGCTCCCCCTAAAGCGTTGTCGTACCCTCAACTGGACCCTAAAGTATCCCCGTCCCCTAACCCTAACCCTAGCCCGAACCCTAACCCTAAAACTTCCCCGAGGCCTGACAATCACCCGTCCCCTAATCCTAACACGTACGCTAACACTAACCCGCGCCCTCACACGCACGCTCCCCCTAAAGCGTTGTCGTAGCCTCACCTGGACCCTAAACCGTCCCCGTCCCCTAACCCTAACCCTAGCCCGAACCCTAACCCTAACCCTTCCCCGAAACCTGACCCTGACCCGTGCCCTAATCCTAAACCGTATGCTAACACTAACCCACGCCCTCACACGCACGCTCCCCCTTAAGCGTTGTCGTACCCTCACCTGGACTCTAAACAGTCCCCGTCCCATAACCCTAACCCTAGCCCGAACCCTAACCGTAACACTTCCCCGAAGCCTGACCCTCACCCGTCCCCTCATCCTAACCCGTACGCTAAGACTAACCCGCGCCCTCACACGCACGCTCCCACTAAAGTGTTGTCATACCCTCAAGTGGACCCTAATCCGTCCCCGTCCCCTAAACCTAACCTTAGCCCGAAACCTAACACTAACCCTTCCCCGAAGCCTGACCCTCACCCGTCACCTATTCCTAATCCGTACGCTAACACTAACCCGCGCCCTCACACGCACGCTCCCCCTAAAGCGTTGTCGTACCCTCACCTGGACCTTAAAGCGACCCCATCCCCTAACCCTAACCTTAGCCCGAACCCTAACCCTAACCCTTCCCCGAAGCCTGACTCTCACACATGCCCTAATCCTAACACGGACGCTAACACTAAACCCCGCCCTCACACGCACACTCCCTCTAAAGCGTTGTCGTACCCTCACCTGGACCCTAAACCGTCCCCGTCCCCTAACCCTAACCCTTTCCCGAACCCTAACTCTAACCCTTCCCCGAAGCCTGACCCTCAGCCGTCCCCTAATCCTAACCCGTACGCTAACACTATCCCGCGCCCTCACACGCACGCTCCCCCTAAAGCGTTGTCGTACCCTCACCTGGACCCTAAACCGTCCCCGTCCCCTAAACCTAACCCTAGCCCGAACCCTAACCCTAACCCTTCTCCGAAGCTGACTCTCAACCGTCCCCTAATCCTAACACGGACGCTAACACTAACTCACGCCCTCACACGCACGCTCCCCCTAAAGCGTTGTCGTACCCTGACATGGACCCTAAACCGTCCCCGTCACCTAACCCTAACCCTAGCCCGAACCGAAACCCTAACACTTCCCCGAAGCCTTACCCTCACCCGTCCCCTTATCCTAACCCGTACGCTAACACTAAACCGCGCCCTCAGACGCATGCTCAACCTAAAGCGTTGTCGTACCCTCACCTGGACCCTTAAACCGTCCCCGTCCCCTAACCCTCACCCTAGCCCGAACCCTAACCCTAAACTTCCTTGAAGCCTGACCCTCACCCGTCACCTAATCCTAACCCGTACGCAAACACTAACCCGCGCCCTCACACGACCGCTCCCCCTAAAGCGTTGTCGTATCCTAACCTGGACCCTAAACCATCCCAGTCCCCTAACACTAACCCTAGCCCGAACCCTAACCCTAACACCTCCCCGAAGCCTGACACTCACCCGTCCCCTAATCCTAACACGTACGCTAACAGTAACACGTGCCCTCACACGCACGCTACTCCTAAAGTGTTGTCGTACCCTGACATGGACCCTAAACCGTCCCCGTCCCCTAACCCTAACCCTAGCCCGAACCCTAAACCTAACCCTTCCCCGGAGCCTGACACTCACTCGTCCTCTAATCGTAACCCCTACGCAAACACTAACCCGTGTCCACAAAAGCACGCTCCCCCTAAAGCGTTGTCGTACCCTCACCTGGACCCTAAACTTTCCCAGTACCCTAACCCTAACCCTAGCCTAAACCCTAACCCTAACACTTTCCCGAACCCTGACCCTCACCCGTTCCCTAATCCTAACCCGTACGCTAACACTAACACGCGCCCTCGCACGCACGCTCCCCCTAAAACGTTGTCGTACCCTCACCTGGACCCTAAACCGTCCCCTTCACCTAACCCTAACCATAGCCCGAACCCTAACCCTAACCCTTCCCCGAAGGCTGACCCTCACCCGTCCCCTAAAACTAACACGGACGCTAACACTAACCCGCGCCCTCACACGCACGCTCCCCCTAAAGCGTTGTCGTACCCTCACCTGGACCCTAAACCGTCCTCGTCCCCTAACCCTAACCCTAGCCCTAACGCTAACCCTAACCCTTCTCCGAAGTCTGACCCTCACCCGTCCCCTAATCCTAACCCGTACGCTAACACTAACCCACGCTTTCACACGCTCGCTCCCAATAAAGCGTTGTCGTACCCTCACCTGGACCCTAAACCGTCCCCGTCCCCTAAACCTAACCCTAGCCCGTACCGTAACCCTAACCCTTCCGTGAAGCCTGACACTCACCCGTCACCTAATCCTAACACGTACGCAAACACTAACTCACGCCCTCACCCGACCGCTCCCCCTAAAGCGTTGTCGTACCCTCACCGGGACCCTAAACCGTCCCCATTCCCTAACTCTAACCGTAGCCCGAACCCTAACCCTAACACTTCCCCGAAGCCTGACCCACACACGTCCCCTGATCCTAAACCATAGGCTAACACTTACCCGTGCCCTCACACGCATGCGCCCCCTAAAGCAATATCGTACCCTCACCTGGACCCTAAACCGTCCCCGTCCCCTAACTCTAACCCTAGCCCCAACCCTAACCCTAACCCTTCGCCTAAGCCTGACACTCACCCGTCTCCTAATCCTAACCCGTACGCTAACACTAACCCGCGCCCTCACATGCACTCTCGCCGTAAAGCGTTGTCATACACTCACATGGACCCTAAACCGTCCCCGTCCCATAACCCTAACCCTAGCCGTAACCCTAACCCTAAACCTTCCCCGAAGCCTGACCCTCAACCGTCCCCTAATCCTAACCGAACGCTAACACTAACCCGCTCCCTCACACGCACGCGCCCCCTAAAGCAATGTGGTACCCTCACCTGGACCCTAAACCGTCCCCATTCCCTAACCCTAACCCTAGCCCGAACCCTAACACTAACCCTTCCCCGAAGCCTGACCCTCACCAGTCCCCTAATCCTAACTCGGACGCTAACACTAACCCGCGCCCTCACACGCACGCTCCCCCTAATGCGTTGTCGTACCCTCACCTGGACCCTAAACCGTCCCCGTCCCCTAACCCTAACCATAGAGCTAACGCTAACCCTACCCCTTCCCCGAAGCCTGACCTTCACCCGTCCCCTAATCCTAACCCGTACGCAAACACTAACCCACGCTTTCAAACGCTCGCTCCCCCTAAAGCATTGTCTCACCCTCAACTGGACCCTAAACCGTCCCCGTCCCCTAACCCTAACCCTAGCCAGAACCCTAAACCTAACCCTGTCCCGGAGCCTGACCCTCACCCGTCCCCAATCCTAACCCGTACGCTAACAATAACCCGCGCCCTCACATGCACGCTCCCCTTAAAGCGTTGTCGTACCCTCACCTGGATCCTAAACCGTCCCCGTCCCCTAACCCTAAACCTACCCCAAACCCTAACCCTAACACTTCGCCTAAGCCTGACACTCACCCGTCCCCTAATCCTAACCCGTACGCTAACACTAACCCGCGCCCTCACATGCACGCTCCCCCAAGAGCGTTGTCGTACCCTCACCTGGAACCTAAACCGTCCCCGTCCCCTAACCCTAACCCTAGCCCTAACCCTAACCCTAACCCTTCCCCGAAGCCTGACCCTCAACCGTCCCCTAATCCTAACCCGTACGCTAACACTAACCCGAGCCCTCACACGCACGCGCCCCCTAAAGCAATGTCGTACCCTCACCTGGACCATAAACCGTCCCCGTCCCCTAACCCTATCCCTAGCCCGAACCCTAACCCTAACACTTCCCCGAAGCCTGACCCTCACCCGTCCCCTAATCCTAACCTGTACGCTAACACTAACCAGCGCCCTCACACGCACGCTCCCCCTAAAGCGTTCTCGTACCCTCACTGGGATCCTAAACCGTCCCCGTCCCCTAACCCTAACCCTAGCCTTAACCCTAACCCTAACCCTTCCCCGAAGCCTGACCCTCACCCGTCCCCTAATCCTAACCCGTACGCTAACACTAACCCACGCCCTCACACGCACGCTCCCCCTAAAGTGTTGTCGTACCCTCACCTGGACCCTAAACCGTCCCTTTCCCCTAACCCTAACCGTAGCCCGAACCCTAACCCTAACCCTTCCCCGAAACCTGACCCTCTCCCGTCCCCTAATCCTAACCCGTACGGTAACACTAACCCGCGCCCTCAGACGCATGCTCAACCTAAAGCGTTGTCGCACCCTCACCTGGACCCTAAACCCTCCCCGTCCCCTAACCCTAACCCTAGACCGATCCCTAACCCTAAACCTCCCCGAAGCCTGACCCTCACCCGTCACCTAATCCTAACCCGTACGCAAACACTAACCCGCGCCCTCACACGCCCGCTCCCCCTAAAGCGTTGTCGTACCATGACCTGGACCCTAAACCGTCCCCGTCACCTAACACTAACCATAGCCCGAACCCTACACCTAACCCTTCCCCGAAGCCTGACCCTCTCCGTCCCCTAATCCTAAGCCGTACGCTAACACTAACCCGTGCCCTCACACGCACGCTCACCCTAAGCGTTGTCGTACCCTCACCTGGACCCAAAACCGTCCCCGTCCCCTAACCCTAACCCTACCCCGAACACTAACCCTAACCCTTCCCCGAAGCATGACCCTCACCCGTCCCCTAATCCTAACCCGTACGCTAACACTAACCCGCGCCCTCACACGCATGCTCCCCCTAAAGCCTTGTCGTACCCTCACCTCGACCCTAAACAGTCCCCGTCCCCTAACCCTAACCCTAGCCCGAACCCTAACCCTAACCCATCGCCGAAGACTGACCCTCACCCGTCCCATAATACTAACCCGTTCGCTAACGCTAACCCGCGCCCTAACACGCTTGCTCCCCCTAAAACGTTTTCGTACCTTGACCTGGACCCTAAACCATCCCAGTCCCCTAACCCTAACCCTAGCCCGAACCCTAACTCTACCACTTCGCCGAAGGCTGACCCTAACCCGTCCCCTAACCCTAACCCGGACGCTAACACTAACCTGCACCCTCACACGCACGCTCCCCCTAAAGCGTTGTCGTACCCTCACCGGGACCCTAAACCGTCCCCATTCCCTAACCCTAACCCTACCCAGAACCCTAACCCTAACACTTCCCCGAAGCCTGACCTACACCCGTCCCCTAATCCAAACCCATACCCTAACACCTACCCGCGCCCTCACACGCACGCTCCCCCTAAAGCAATGTCGTTCCCTCACCTGGACCCTAAACCGTCCCCGTCCCCTAACTCTAACCCTAGCCCGAACCTTAACCCTAACACTTCGCCTAAGCCTGACACTCACCCGTCCCCTAATCCTAACCCGTACGCTAACGCTAACCTGCGCCCTCACATGCACTCTCGCCGTAAAGCGTTGTCGTACCCTCACTTGGACCCTAAACCGGCCCCTTCCCCTAACCCTAACCCTAGCCCGAACCCTAACCCTAAACCTTCCCCGAAGCCTGACCCTCACCCGTCCCCTAATCCTAACCCGTACACTAACACTAACCCGCGCCCTCACACGCCCGCTCCCCCTAAAGTGTTGTCGTACCCTGACCTGGACCCTAAACCGTCCCCGTCCCCTAACCCTAACCCTAGCGCGAACCCTAAACCTAACCCTTCCCCGAAGCCTGACCCTCAACCTTCCCCTAATCCTAACCCGTACGCTAACACTAACCCGCGCCCTCACACGCACGCTCCCTCTAAAGCGTTGTCGTGCCCTCACCTGGACTCTAAACCATGCCAGTCCCCTAACCCTAAACCTAGCCCGAACACTAACCCTAACCCTTCTCCGAAGCCTGAACCTCACCCGTCCCCTAATCCTAACCCGTACGCTAACACTAACCCACGCCCTCACACGCACGGTCCCCCTAAAGCGTTGTCGTACCCTCACCTGGACCCTAAACCGTCCCTTTCCCCTAACCCTAAACCTAGCCCGAATCCTAACCCTAACCCTTCCCCGAAGCCTGACCCTCACGTGTCCACTAATCCTAACCCGTACGCTGACACTAACCCGCGCCCTCAGACGCATGCTCAACCTAAAGCATTGTCGTACCCTCACCTGGACCCGAAACCGTCGCCGTCCCCTAACCCTAAACCTAGACCGAACCCTAAACCTAACCCTTCCCCGGAGCCTAACCCTCACCCGTCCCCTAATCCTAACCCGTACGCAAACACTAACCCGCGCCCTCAAACGCACGCTCCCCCTAAAGCGTTGTCGTACCCTCACCTGTACCCTAAAACTTCCCAGTCCCCTATCCCTAACCCTAGCACGAACCCTAACCCTAAACCTTCCCTGAGGCCTGACCATCACCCGTCCCCTAATCCTAAATCGTACACTAACACTAACCCGCGCCCTCACACGCACGCTCCCCCTAAAGCGTTGTCGTACCCTCACCTGGACCCTAAACCGTCCCCGTCCCCTAAACCTAACCCTAGCCCGAACCCTAACCCTAACCCTTCTCCGAAGCTGACTCTCAACCGTCCCCTAATCCTAACACGGACGCTAACACTAACTCACGCCCTCACACGCACGCTCCCCCTAAAGCGTTGTCGTACCCTGACATGGACCCTAAACCGTCCCCGTCACCTAACCCTAACCCTAGCCCGACCCGAAACCCTAACACTTCCCCGAAGCCTTACCCTCATCCGTCCCCTTATCCTAACCCGTACGCTAACACTAAACCGCGCCCTCAGACGCATGCTCAACCTAAAGCGTTGTCGTACCCTCACCTGGACCCTTAAACCGTCCCCGTCCCCTAACCCTCACCCTAGCCCGAACCCTAACCCTAAACTTCCTTGAAGCCTGACCCTCACCCGTCACCTAATCCTAACCCGTACGCAAACACTAACCCGCGCCCTCACACGACCGCTCCCCCTAAAGCGTTGTCGTATCCTAACCTGGACCCTAAACCATCCCAGTCCCCTAACACTAACCCTAGCCCGAACACTAACCCTAACACCTCCCCGAAGCCTGACACTCACCCGTCCCCTAATCCTAACACGTACGCTAACAGTAACACGTGCCCTCACACGCACGCTACTCCTAAAGTGTTGTCGTACCCTCACATGGACCCTAAACCATCCCCGTCCTCTAACCCTAACCCTAGCCCGAACCCTAAAACTAATACTTCGCCGAAGCCTGACACTCATACGTCCCTTAATCCTAACCCGTACGCTAACACTAACCCGCGCCCTCACACTCACGCTCCCCCTAAAGCGTTGTCGTACCCTCACCTGGACCCTAAACCGTCCCCGTCCCCTAACCCTAACCCTACCCCGAACCCTAACCCTAACCCTTCTCCGAAGCTGACTCTCAACCGTCCCCTAATCCTAACACGGACGCTAACACTAACTCACGCCCTCACACGCACGCTCCCCCTAAAGCGTTGTCGTACCCTGACATGGACCCTAAACCGTCCCCGAACCCTAACCCTAACCCTTCCCCGAAGCCTGACACTCACCCGTCCCCTAATCCTAAACCGTACGCTAACACTAACCCGCGCCCTCACACGCACGCTCCCCCTAAAGCGTTGTCGTACCCTCACCTGGACCCTAAACCATCCCCGTCCCCTAACCCTAACCCTAGCCCGAACCCTAACACTAACCCTTCCCCGAAGCCTGACCCTCACCCGTCCCCTAATCCTAACACGTACGCTAAAACTAACCCGCGCCCTCACAATCTCGCTCACCCTAAAGCGTTGTCGTACCCTCACCTGGACCCTAAACCGTCCCTTTCTCCTAACCCTAACCCTAACCCGAAACCTAACCCTAACCCTTCCCCGAAGCCTGACCCTCACCCGTCCCCTAATCCTAACCCGTACGCTAACACTAACCCGTGCCCTCAGACGCATGCTCAACCTAAAGCATTGTCGTACCCTCACCTGGACCCTAAACCGTCCCCGTCCCCTAACCCTAAACCTAGCCCGAACCCTAAATCTAACCCTTCCCCGGAGCCTGTCCCTCACCCGTCCCCTAATCCTAACCCGTACACAAACATTAACCTGCGCCCTCAAGTGCACACTCCCCCTAAGGCATTTTCGTTCCCTCACCTGTACCCTAAACCTTCCCAGTCCCCTAACCCTAAACCTAGCCCGAACCCTAACCCTAACCCTTCCCAGGAGCCTGACCCTCACCCGTTCCCTAATCCTAACCCGTACGCTAACACTAACACACGCCCTCACACGCACGCTCCCCCTAAATCGTTGTCGTACCCTCACCTGGATCCTAAACCGTCCCCGTTCCTTAACCCTAACCCTAGCCCAAACCCTAACCCTAACACTTCGCCGGAGCCTGACCCTCACCCGTCCCCTAATCCTAACCCGTACACTAACACTAACTCGCGCCCTCACACTCACGCTCACCCTAAAGCGTTGTCGTACCCTTATCTGTTCCTAAAGCGTCCCCTTCCCCTAACCCTAACCATAGCCCGAACCCTAAACCTAACCCTTCCTCGGAGCCTGACCCTCACCCGTCCCCTAATCCTAACCCGTACAGAAACACTAACTTGCGCCCTCAAACGAACGCTCCCCCTAAAGCATTGTCGTACCCTCACCTGTACCCTAAACCTTCCCAGTCTCCTAACCCTAAACCTAGCCAGAACCCTAACCCTAACCCTTCCCAGGAGCCTGACCCTCAACCGTTCCCTAATCCTAACCCGGACGCTAACACTAACCCACGCCCTCACACGCACGCTCCCCCTAAAGCGTTGTCGTACCATCACCTGGACCCTAAACCGTCCCCGTCCCCTAACCCTAACCCTAGCCTTAACGCTAACCCTAACCCTTCTGCGAAGCCTGACCCTCACCCGTCCCCTAATGTAACCCGTACGCTAACACTAACCCACGCTTTCACACGCTCGCTCCCCCTAAAGCGTTGTCGTACCCTCACCTGGACCGTAAACCATCCCCGTCCCCTAACACTAACCCTACCCCGAACCCTAAACCTAAACCTTCCCCAAAGCCTGACCCTCATCCGTCCCCTAATCCTAACCCGTACGCTATCAATAACCCGCGCCCTGACACGCACGCTCATCCTAAGCGTTGTCGTACCCTCACCTGGACCCAAAACCGTCCCCGTCCCCTAACCCTAACCCTAGCCCGAACCCTAACCCTAACCCTTCCCCGAAGCCTGACCCTCACCCGTCCCCTAATCCTAACCCATACGCTAACACTAACCCGTGCCCTCAGACGCACGCTCAACCTAAAGCATTGTCGTACCCTCACCTGGACCCTAAACCGTCCCCTTCCCCTAACCCAAAACCTAGCCCGAACCCTAAATCTAACACTTCCCCGGAGCCTGACCCTCACCCGTCCCCTAATCCTAACCCGTACGCAAACACTAACTCGCGCCCTCAAACGCACGCTCCCCCTAAAGCGTTGTCGTACCCTCAGCTGTACCCTAAACCTTCCCAGTCCCCTAACCCTAACCCTAGCCCGAACCCTAACACTTACCCTTCCCCGGAGCCTGACCCTCACCCGTTCCCTAATCCTAACTCGTACGCTAACACTAACACGCGCTCTCACATGCACGCTCCCCCTAAAACGTTGCCGTACCCTCACCTGGATCCTAAACCGTCCCCGTGCCCTAACCCTAACTCTAGCCCGAACCCTAACCCTAACACTTCGCCGAAGCCTGACCCTCACCCGTACCCTAATCGTAACCCATACGCTAACACTAACCCGCGCCCTCACACTCACGCACACCCCAAAGCGTTGTCGTACCCTTACCTGTTCCTAAACCGTCCCCTTCCCCTAAGCCTAACCATAGCCCGAACCCTAGACCTAACCACTCCATGAAGCCTGACTCTCACCCGTCCCCTAATCCTAACCCGGACGCTAACACTAACCCGCGCCCTCACACGCACGCTCCCCCTAAAGCGTTGTCGTACCCTCACCTGGACCCTAAATCGTCCCCGTCTCCTAACACTAACCCTAGCCCGAACCCTAACCCTAACCCTTCCCTGAAGCCTGACCCTCAACCGTCCCCTAATCCTAACCCGTATGCTAACACTAACCCGCGCCCTCACACGCACGCTCACCCTAAGCGTTGTCGTACCCTCACCTGGACACAAAACCGTCCCCGTCTCCTAACCCTAACCGTAGCCCGAACCCTAACACTAACACTTCCCCGAAGCCTGACCCTCACCCGTCCCCTAATCTTAACCTGTACGCTAACACGAACCAGCGCCCTCACACTCACCCTCACCCTAAAGAGTTGTCGTACCCTCTCGTGGACCCCAAATTGTTCCCGTCCCCTAAAACTAACCCTAGCCCGAACCCTAACCCTAACCCTTCCCCGAAGCCTGACCCTCACCCGTCCCCTAATCCTAAACCGTACGCTAACACTAACCCGCGCCCTCAGATGCACAGTCCCCCTAAAGCGTTGTCGTACCCTCACCTGAACCCTAAACCGTCCCCGTCCCCTAACCCTAACCCTAGCCCGAACCCTAACCCTAACCCTTCCCCGAAGCCTGACCCTCACCCGTCGCCTAATCATAACCCGTACGCAAACACTAACCCGCGCCCTCACACGCACGCTCACCCTAAAGCGTTGTCGTACCCTGACCTGTACCCTAAACCGTCCCAGTCCCCTAACCCTAACCCTATCCCGAACCCTAACCGTAACCCTTCCTCGAAGCCTGACCCTCACCCGTCCCCTAATCCTAACCCGTATGCAAACAGTAACCCGTGCCCTCACACGCCCAATCCCCCTAAATCGTTGTCGTACCCTGACCTGGACTCTAAACCGTCCCAGTCCTCTAACCCTAACCCTATCCCGAACCCTAACCGTAACCCTTCCCAGAAGCCTGACCCTCACCCGTCCCCTAATCCTAACCCGTACACTAACAGTAACCCTCTCCCTCACACTCACACTCACCCTAAAGTGTTGTCGTACCCTCACCTGGACCCAAAACCGTCCCCGTCCCCTAACCCTCACCCTAGCCCGAACCCTAACCATAAACTTCCTTGAAGCCTGACTCTCACCCGTCACCTAATCCTAACCCGTACGCAAACACTAACACGCGCCCTCACACGCCCGCTCTCTCTAAACCGTTGTCGTACCCTCACCTGGACCCTAAACCGTCCCCGTCCCCTAACCCTAACCCTAGCCCTAACCCTAACCCTACCACTTCCCCGAAGCCTGACCCTCACCCGTCCCCTAATCCTAACCAGTACGCTAACACTAAGCCGCGCCCTCAGATGCACGCTCCCCCTAAAGCGTTGTCGTACTCTCACCTTGACCCTATACCATCCCCGTCCCCTAACCCTAGCCTAAACCCTAACCCCAAAACTTCCCCGTAGCCTGACCCTTACCCGTCCCCTAATCCTAACCCGTACGGTAACACTAACCCAGGCCCTCAGATGCATGCTCAACGTAAAGCGTTGTTGTACCCTCACCTGGACCCTAAACCTTCCCCGTCCCCTAACCCTAACCCTAGCCCGAACCCTAACCCTAACCCTTCCCCAAGCCTGACCCTCACTAGTCACCTAATCCTAACCCGTACGCAAACACTAACCTGCGCCCTCACACGCCTGCTCCCCCTAAAGCGTTGTCGTACCCTGAACTAGACCCTAAACCGTCCCAGTCCCCTAGCCCTAACCCTAGCCCGAAACCTAACCCTAACCTTCCCCGAAACCTGACCCTCACCCGTCGCCTAATCATAACCCATACGCAAACACTAACCCGCGCCCTCACACGCACACTCCCCCTAAAGACTTGTCGTACCCTCACCTGGACCCTAAACCGTCCCCGTCCCCTAAACCTAACCCTAGACCGAACCCTAACCCTAACCCTTCCCCGAATCCTGACCCTGACCCGTGCCCTAATCCTAAACCGTACGCTAACATTAACCTGCGCCCTCACACGCACGCTCCCCCTTAAGCGTTGTCGTACCCTCACCTGGACCCTAAACCGTCCCCGTCCCATAACCCTAACCCTAGCCCAAACCCTAAACGTAACCCTTCCCCGAACCCTGACCCTCACCCGTCCCCTAATCCTAACCCGTACGCTAACACTAACCCACGCCCTCACACGCACGCTCCCCCTAAAGCGTTGTCGTACCCTCAACTGGACCCTAAACTATCCCCGTCCCCTAACCCTAACCCTAGCCCGAACCCTAACCCTAAAACTTCCCCGAGGCCTGACAATCACCCGTCCCCTAATCCTAACACGTACGCTAACACTAACCCGCGCCCTCACACGCACGCTCCCCCTAAAGCGTTGTCGTAGCCTCACCTGGACCCTAAACCGTCCCCGTCCCCTAACCCTAACCCTAGCCCGAACCCTAACCCTAACCCTTCCCCGAAACCTGACCCTGACCCGTGCCCTAATCCTAAACCGTATGCTAACACTAACCCACGCCCTCACACGCACGCTCCCCCTTAAGCGTTGTCGTACCCTCACCTGGACTCTAAACAGTCCCCGTCCCATAACCCTAACCCTAGCCCGAACCCTAACCGTAACACTTCCCCGAAGCCTGACCCTCACCCGTCCCCTCATCCTAACCCGTACGCTAAGACTAACCCGCGCCCTCACACGCACGCTCCCACTAAAGTGTTGTCATACCCTCAAGTGGACCCTAATCCGTCCCCGTCCCCTAAACCTAACCTTAGCCCGAAACCTAACCCTAACCCTTCCCCGAAGCCTGACCCTCACCCGTCACCTATTCCTAATCCGTACGCTAACACTAACCCGCGCCCTCACACGCACGCTCCCCCTAAAGCGTTGTCGTACCCTCACCTGGACCCTAAACCGTCCCCGTCCCCTAACCCTAACCCTAGCCCGAACCCTAACCCTAACTCTTCACCGAGGCCTGACCATCACCCGTCCCCTAATCCTAACCCGTGCTCAAACACTAACCCGCGCCCTCACACGCCCGCTCCCCCTAAAGCGTTGTCGTACACTCACATGGACCCTAAACCGTCCCCGTCCTCTAACCCTAACCCTAGCCTGAACCCTAACACTAACTCTTCGCCGAAGCTTGACCCTCACCCGTCCCCTAATCCTATCCCGTACGCTAACACTAACCCGCGCCCTCAGACGCATGCTCAACCTAAAGCGTTGTACCCTCACCTGGACCCTAAACCGTCCCCTTCCCCTAACCCTAAACTTAGCCCGAACCATAACCCTAACCATTCCCCGAAGCCTGACCCTCACCCGTCCCTTAATCCTACACCGTACGCTGACGCTAACACTCGCCCACACACGCACGCTCCCCCTAAAGCATTATCGTACCGTCACATGAACCCTAAACCGTTCCCGTCACCTAACCCTAACCCTAGCCCAATCCCTAACCCTAACCATTTCCTGAAGCCTGACCCTCACTCGTCCCCTAATCCTAACCCTTACGCTAACACTAACCCGCGCCCTCACACGCACGCTCCCCCTAAAGTGTTGTCATACCCTCAACTGGACCCGAAAGCGTCCCCGTACACTAACCCTAACCCTAGCCCGAACCCTAACGCTAACACTTCCCCGAGGCCTGACACTCACCCGTCCCCTAATCCTAACCCGTACGCTAACACTGACCCGCGCCTTAACACGAACGCTCCCCCTAAAGCGTTGTCGTACCCTCACCTGGACCCTAAACCGTCCCCGTCCCCTAACCCTAACCCTAGCCCGAACCCTAACCCTAACCCTTCCCCGAAGCCTGACCCTCACCCGTCCCCTAATCCTAACCCGTACGCTAACACTAACCCGCGCCCTCACAGGCACGCTCCCCCTAAAGCGTTGTCGTACCCTCACCTGGACCCTAAACTGTCCCCGTCCCCTAACCCTAACCCTAGCCCGATCCCTAACCCTAACACTTCCCCGAAGCCTGACCCTCACCCGTCACCTAATCCTAACCCGTACGCAAACACTAACACGCGCCCTCACACGCCCGCTCCCCCTAAACCGTTGTCGTACCCTCACATGAACCCTAAACCGTCCCCGTCCTCTAACCCTAACCCTAGCCTGAAACCTAACAATAACTCTTCGCCGAAGCTTGACCCTCACCCGTCCCGTAATTCTAACCCGTACGCTAACACTAACCTGCGCCCTCACACTCATGCTCACCATAAAGTGTTGTCGTACCCTCATCTAGACCCTAAACCGGCCCCGTCCCCTAACCCTAACCCTAGCCCGAACACTAAACCTAACACTTCCCCGAGGGCTGACCATCAACCGTCCCCTAATCCTAACCGGTATGCTAACACTAACCCGCGCCCTCACACGCACGCTCCCCCTAAAGCGTTGTCGTACCCTCACCTGGACCCTAATCCGTCCCCGTCCCCTAACCCTAACCCTATCCCGAACCCTAACGCTAACCCTTCCCCGAAGCCTGACCCTCACCCGTCCCGTAATCCTAACCCTTACGCTAACACTAACCCGCGCCCGCACACGCATGCTCCCCCTAAAGCATTGTCGTACCCTGACCTGTACCCTAAACCGTCCCCGTCCCCTAACCCTAACCCTAGCCCGAACCCTAACACTAACCCTTCGCCGAAGCCTGACCCTCACCCGTCCCCTAATCCTAACCCGTACGCTAACACTAACCCACGCCCTCAGACGCATGCTCAACCTAAAGCGTTGTCGTACCCTCACCTGGACCCTAAACCGTCCCCGTCCCCTAACCCTAACTCTAGCCCGAACCCTAACCCTAACCCTTCCCCGAAGCCTGACCCTCACCCGTCACCTAATCCTAACCCGTACGCAAACACTAACCCGCGCCCTCACACGTCCGCTCCCCCTAAAGCGTTGTCGTACCCTCACATGGACCCTAAACCGTCCCCGTCCCCTAACCCTAACCCTAACCTTACGCTAACCCTAACCCTTGCCCGAAGCCTGACGCTCACCCGTCCCCTAATCCTAACCCTTACGCTAACACTAAACCGCATCCTCACACGCTCGCTCCCCCTAAAGCGTTGTCGTACCCTCACCTGGACCCTATACCGTCCCTGTCCCCTAACCCTAAACCTAGCCCGAACCCTAAACCAAACCCTTCCCCGAAGCCTGACCCTCACACATCCCCTAATCCTACACCGTACGCTAACACTATCCCACGCCCTCACATGCACGCTCCCCCTAAAGCGTTGTCGTACCCTCAAATGGACCCTAAACCGTCCCCGTCCCCTAACCCTAACCCTAGCCCGAACCCTAACACTCCCCCGAAGCCTGACACTCACCCGTCCCATAATCCTAACCCGTACGCTAACACTAACCCGCGCCTTCACACGCATGCTCACCCTAAAGCGCTGCCGTACACTCACCCGGACCCTAAACCGTCCCCGTCCCCTAACACTAACCCAGCCCGAACCATATCCCTAACTCTTCCCCGAAGCCTGACCCGCACCCGTCCCCTAATAAAAAATCGTACGCTATCACTAACCTGCGCCTTCACACGCACGCTCCCCCTAAAGCATTTTCATATCCTCACCTGAACCCTAAACCGTCCCCGTCCCCTAACCCCATCCCTAGCCTGAACCCTAACCCTAACCCTTCACCGAAGCCTGACCCTCATCCGTCCTGTAATCCTAACCCGTACGCTAACACTAACCCGCACCCTCACAATCACGCTCACCCTAAAGTGTTGTCGTACACTCATCTAGACCCTAAACCGTCCCCGTCCCCTAACCCTAACGCTAGCCCGAACCCTAACCCTAACACTTCACTGAAGCCTGACCCTCACCCGTCCCCTAATCCTAACCCGTACGCTAACACTAACCCGCGCCCTCAGACTCATGCTCAACCTAAAGCATTGTCGTACCCTCACCTGGACCGTAAACCGTCCCCGTCCCCTAACCCTAAACCTAGCCCGAACCCTAAACCTAACCCTTCCCCGGATCCTGACCCTCACCCGTCCCCTAATCCTAACCCGTACGCAAACACTAACCCGCGCCCTCAAACGCACGCTCCCCCTAAAGCGTTGTCGTACCCTCACCTGTACCCTAAACCTTCCCCGTTCCCTAACCGTAACCCTAGGCTGAACCCTAACACTTACCCTTTCTCGAAGCCTGACACTCACCCGTCCACTAATCCTAACCCGTACGCTAACACTAACCCGCGCCCTCACACGGACGCTCACCCTAAAGCGTTGTCGTACCCTCACCTGGACCCTAAACAGTCCCCGTCCCCTAACCCTAACCCTTTTCCGAACACTAACCCTAACACTTCATCGAAGCCTGACCCTCACCCGTCCCCTAATCCTACACCGTACGCTAACTCTAACGCACGCCCTCACATGCACGCTCCCCCTAAAGTGTTGTCGTACACTCACCTGGACCCTAAACCGTCCCCGTCCCCTAAACCTAACCCTAGCCTGAACCCTAACTCTAAACCTTCCCCGAAGCCTGACCCTCACCCGTCCCCTAATCCTGACCCGTACGCTAACACTAACCCGCGCCCTCAAACGCACACTCCCCCTAAAGCGTTGTCGTACCCTCACCTGTACCCTAAACCGTCCCCATCCCCTAACCCTAACCCTAGCCCTAACCCTAACCCTAACCTTTCCCCGAAGCCTGAACCTCACCCGTCCCCTAATCCTAAACCGTACGCTAATACTAACCCGCGCCCTCACACGCACGCTCCCCCTAAAGCGTTGTCGTACCCTCACCTGGACCCTAAACCGACCCCGTCCCCTAACCCTAACCCTAGCCCGAACCCTAACCCTAACCCTTCCCCGAAGCCTGACCCTGACCCGTCCTCTAATCCTAAACCCTACGCTAACACTAACCTGCGCCCTCACACGCACGCTCACCCTAAAGCGTTGTCGTACCTTCACCAGGACCCTAAACCGTCCCCGTCTCCTAACACTAACCCTAGCCCAAAACATATCCCTAACTCTTCCCCGAAGCCTGACCCGCACCCGTCCCCTAATACTAAATCGTACGCTAACACTAACCCGCGCCCTCACACGCACGCTCCCCCTAAAGCATTTTCATATCCTCACCTGAACCCTAAACCGTCCCCGTCCCCTAACCCCAACCCAGCCCGAACCCTAAACCTAACACTTCCCCGAAGCCTGACCCTCACCCGTCTCCTAATCCTAACCCGTTCGCAAACACTAACCCGCGCCCTCACACGCCCGCTCCCCCTAAAGCGTTGTCGTACCCTGACCTGGACCCGAAACCGTCCCAGTCCCCTAACCCTAACCCTAGCCCGAACCCTAACCCTAACCCTTCCCCGAAGCCTGACCCTCATCCGTCCCCTAATCCTAACCCGTACGCTAACACTAACCCGTACCCTCAGACGCACGCTCACCCTAGAGCGTTGTCCTACCCACACCTGGGCCCTAAACCGTCCCCGTCCCCTAACCCTAACCCTAGCCCGAACCCTAACCCTAAGCTTCCTTGAAGCCTGACACACAGCCGTCACCTAATCCTAACCCGTACGCAAACACTAACCCGCGCCCTCACACGACCACTCCCCCTAAAGCGTTGTCGTACCCTGACCTGGACCCTAAACCATCCCAGTCCCCTAACACTAACCCTAGCCCGAACCCTAACCCTAACCCTTCCCCGAAGCCTGAGACTCACCCGTCCCCTAATCCTAACACGTACGCTAACACTAACACTTGCCCTCACACGCTCGCTCCTCCTAAAGTGTTGTCGTACCCTCACATGGACCCTATACCATCCCCGTCCTCTAACCCTAACCCTAGCCCGAACCCTAACACTAACACTTCGCCGAGGCCTGACCCTCATCCGTCCCGTAATCCTAACCCGTACGTTAACACTAACCCGCTCCCTCACACTCATGCTCACCCTCAAGCGTTGTCGTACCCTCATTGGGACCATAAACCTTCCCCGTACCATAACCCTAACCTAACCGTAGCCCGAACCCTAACCTTAACCCTTCCCCGAAGCCTGACCCTCACCCATCCCCTAATCCTAAACCATACGCTAACACTAACTGGTGCCTTCACACGCAAGCTCACCCTAAAGCGTTGTCATACCCTCACCTGGACCCTAAACCGTCCCCGTCCCCGTCCCCTAACCCTAACCCGAACCCTAACCCTAACACTTCCCCGAAACCTGATCCTCACCCGTCGCCTAATTCTAACCCGTAGGCTAACACTAACCCGCGCCCTCAGATGCACGCTCACCCTAAAGCGTTGTCGTACCCTCACCTGGACCCTAATCCGTCCCCGTCCCCTAACCCTAACCCTAGCCCGAACCCTAACCCTAACCCTTCCCCGAAGCCTAACCCTCACCCGTCCCCTAATCCTAACCCGTACGCTAACACTAACCCGCGCCCTCACTCTCACGCTCACCCTAAAGCGTTGTCGTACCCTCATCTGGACCCTAAACCGTCCCCGTCCCCTAAACCTAACCCTAGCCTGAACCCTAACCCTATCCCTTCCCCGAAGCCTGACCCTCACCCGTCCCCTAATCCTAAACCGTACGCTAACACTAACCTGCGCCCTCACACTCATGCTCACCCTAAAGTGTTGTCGTACCCCCACCTGGACCCTAAACCGTCCCCGTCCCCTAACCCTAACCCTAGCCCTAACCCTAACCCTAACCCTTTACAGAAGCCTGACCCTCACCCGTCCCCTAATTCTAACCCGTACGCTAACAGTAACCCGTGCCCTCACACGCATGCTCACCCTAATGCGTTGTCGTACCCTAACCTAGACACTAAACAGTCCCCGTCCCCTAACCCTAACCCTAGTCCGAACCCTAACCCTAACCCTTCGCCGAATCCTGACCCTCACCCGTCCCCTCATGCTAACCCGTACGCTAACACTAACCCACGCCCTCACATGCACGCTCCCCCTAAAGCGTTGTCGTACCCTCACCTGGACCCTAAACCGTCCCAGTCCCCTAACCCTAACCCTAGCCCGAACCCTAACCCTAACACTTCCCCTAAGTCTGACCGTCACCCGTCCTCTAATCCTAACCCGTACGCTAACACTTACCCGCGCCCTCACACGCACGCTTCCCCTAAAGCGTTGTCGTACCCTCACCTGGATCCTAAACCGTCCCCGTCCCCTAAACCTAACACTAGCCCAAACCCTATCCCTAACCCTTCCACGAAGCCTGACCCTCACCCGTCCCCTTATCCTAACCGTACGCTAACACTAACCCGCGCCCTCATACGCACGCTCACCGTAAAGCGTTGTCGGACCCTCACTTTGACCTTAAACCGTCCCCGTCCCCTAACCCTAACCCTAGCCCGAACCCTAACCCTAACACTTCCCCGAAGCCTGACCCTCACCCGTCCCCTAATCCTAACCCGTACCCTAACACTAACCCGCGCCCTCACACGCACGCTCCACCTAAAGCGTTGTCGTACCCTGATCTGGACCCTACACCGTCCCCGTCCCCTAACCCTAACCCTAGCCAGAACCCTATCCCTAACCCTTCCCCGAAGCCTGACCCACACCCGTCCCATAATCCTAACACGTACGCTAACACTAACCCGCACCCTTACACGCACGCTCCCCCTAAAGCGTTGACGTACCCTGACCTGGACCTTAAACCGTCCCAGTCCCCTAACCCTAACCCTAGCCTGAACCCTAATCCTAACCCTTCCCCGAAGCCTGACACTCACCCGTCCCATAATCCTAAGCCGTACACTAACACTAACCCGCGCCCTCACACGCACATTCCCCCTAAAGCGTTGTCATACCCTCACCTGGACCCTAAACCGTCCCCGTCCCTTAACCCTACCCTAGCCCGAACCCTAACACTCCCCCGAAGCCTGACACTCACCCGTCCCATAATCCTAACCCTTACGCTAACACTAACCCGCGCCTTCACACGCATGCTCACAATAAAGCCTTGACGTACACTCACCTGGACCCTAAACCGTCCCCATCCCCTAACCCAAACCCTAGCCCGAACCCTAACCCTAACCATTCCCCGAAGCCTGACTCTCACCTGTCCCCTAATCCTAACCCGTACGCTAACACTAACCTGCGCCCTCACACGCACACTGTCCCTAAAGCGTTGTCATACCCTCACCTGGATCCTAAACCGTCCCCGTCAGCTAACACTAACCCTAGCCCGAACCATATCCCTAACTCTTCCCCGAAGCCTGACCCGCACCCGTCCCCTAATAAAAAATCGTACGCTAACACTAACCCGCGCCCTCACACGCACACTCCCCCTAAAGCATTTTCATATCCTCACCTGAACCCTAAACCGTCCCCGTCCCCTAACCCCATCCCTAGCCTGAACCCTAACCCTAACCCTTCACCGAAGCCTGACCCTCATCCGTCCCGTAATCCTAACCCGTACGCTAACACTAACCCGTGCCCTCACAATCACGCTCACCCTAAATTGTTGTCGTACACTCATCTAGACCCTAAACCGTCCCCGTTCCCTAACACTAACGCTAGCACGAACCCTAACCCTAACCCTTCACCGAAGCCTGACCCTCACCCGTCCCCTAATCCTGACCCGTACGCTAACACTAACCCGCGCCCTCAAACGCACGCTACCCCTAAAGCTTTGCCGTACCCTCATCTGGACCCTAAACCATCCCCGTCCCCTAACGCTTACCCTAGCCCGAACCCTAACCCTAACATGTCGCCGAAGCCTGGCCCTCACCCGTCCCCTAATCCTGACCCGTACGCTAACACTAACCCGCGCCCTCAAACGCACGCTACCCCTAAAGCTTTGCCGTACCCTCATCTGGACCCTAAACCATCCCCGTCCCCTAACGCTTACCCTAGCCCGAACCCTAACCCTAACACTTCCCCGAAACCTGATCCTCACCCGTCGCCTAATTCTAACCCGTAGGCTAACACTAACCCGCGCCCTCAGATGCACGCTCACCCTAAAGCGTTGTCGTACCCTCACCTGGACCCTAATCCGTCCCCGTCCCCTAACCCTAACCCTAGCCCGAACCCTAACCCTAACCCTTCCCCGAAGCCGAACCCTCACCCGTCACCTAATCCTAACCCGTACGCAAACACTAACCCGCGCCCTCACACGCACGCTCACCCTAAGCGTTGTCGTACCCTCACCTGGAACCAAAACCGTGCCCGTCCCCTAACCCTAAACCTAGCCCGAACCCTACCCCAAACCCTTCCCGGAAGCCTGACCCTCATCCGTCCCCTAATTCTAACCCGTACGCTAACACTAACCCGCGCCCTCACACGCACGCTCACCCTAAGCGTTGTCGTACCCTAACCTGGACCCTGAACCGTCCCCGTCCCCTAACCCTAAACCTAGCCCGAACCCTATATCTAACCCTTCCCCGGAGCCTGACCCTCACCCGTCCCCTTATCCTAACCTGTACCCTAACACTAACCCACGCTTTCACACGCTCGCTCCCCCTAAAGCGTTGTCGTACCCTCACGTGGACCCTAAACCATCCCCGTACCCTAACACTAACCCTAGCCCGAACCCTAACCCTAACGCTTCCCCGAAGCCTGACCCTCACACGTCACCTAATCTTAACCGGTACGGTAACACGGGCCCGCGCCCTCACACTCACGATCACCCAAAAGAGTTGTCGTGCCCTCACCTGGACCCAAAACTGTCCCCGTCCCCTAACACTAACCCTAGCCTGAACCCTAACCCTAACCCTTCCCCGAAGCCTGACCCTCACCCGTCCCATAATCCTAAACCGTACGCTAACACTAACCCGCGCCCTCACACGCACGCTCACCCTAAAGCGTTGTCGTACACTCACCTGGACCCTAAACCGTCCCCGTCCCCTAACACTAACCCTAGCCCGAACCCTAACTCTAACCCATCCCCGAAGCCTGACCCTCACCCGTCCCCTAATCCTAACCCGTACGCTAAAACTAACCCGTGCCCTCAGACGCAGGCTCACCCTAAAACGTTGTTGTACACTCACCTTGACCCTAAATCATCCCCGTCACCTAACCCTAACCCTAGCCCGAACCGTAACCCTAAAACTTCCCCGAAGCCTGACCCTCACCCGTCCCCTAATCCTAACCCGTACGCTAACACTAACCCGCGCCCTAAGACGCATGCTCAACCTAAAGCGTTGTCGTACTCTCACCTGGACCCTAAACCGTCCCCGTCCCCTAACCCTCACCCTAGCCCGAACCCTAACCCTAACCTTCCTTGAAGCCTGACCCTCACCAGTCACCTAATCCTAAACTGTACGCAAACACTAACCCGCGCCCTCACATGACCACTCTCCCTAAAGCGTTGTCGTACCCTGACCTGGACCCTAAAACATCCCAGTCCCCTAACACTAACCCTAGCCCGAACCCTAACCCTAACACCTCCCCGAAGCCTGACACTCACCCGTCCCCTAATCCTAACACGTACGCTAACACTAACATGTGCCCTCACACGAACGCTACTCCTAAAGTGTAGTCGTACCCTCACATGGACCCTAAACCATCCCCGTCCTCTAACCCTAACCTTAGCCCGAACCCTAACACTAACACTTCGCCAACGCCTGACCCTCATCCGTCCCATAATCCTAACCCGTACGCTAACACTAACCCGCGCCCTCACACTCACGCTCACCCTAAAGTGTTGTCGTACCCTCATCTAGACCCTAAACCGTCCCCGTCCCGTAACCCTAACCCTAGCCCGAACCCCAACCCTAACCCTTACCCGAACCCTGATCCTCACCCGTCCCCTAATCCTAAGCCGTACGCTAACAGTAACCCGTGCCCTCACAAGCACGCTCACCCTAAAGCGTTGTCGTACCCTCACCTGGACCCTAAACCGTCCCCGTCCCCTAACCCTAACCCTAGCCCGAACCTTAACCCTAACCCTTCCCCGAAGCCTGACCCTCACATGTCCCCTAATCCTAACCCGTATGCTAACACTAACCCGCGCTCTCAGACGCATGGTCAACCTAAAGCATTGTGGTACCCTCAACTGGACCCTAAACCGTCCCTGTCCCCTAACCCTAAACCTAGCCCCAACCCTAAACCTAACCCTTCCCCGGAGCCTGACCCTCACTCGTACCCTAATCCTAACCCGTACGCAAACACTAACCCGCGCCCTCAAACGCTCGCTCCCCCTAAAGCGTTGTCGTACCATCATCTGGACCCTAAACCAACCCCGTTCCCTAACACTAACCCTAGACCTAACCCTAACCCTAACCCTTCACCGAAGCCTGACCCTCACCCGTCCCCTTATCCTAAACAGTACGCTAATACTAACTCGCGCCCTCACACGCACGCTCCCCCTAAAGCGTTGTCGTACCCTCACCTGGACCCTAAACCAACCCCGTTCCCTAACACTAACCCTAGCCCGAACCCTAAACCTAACCCTTCCCCGAAGCCTGACCCTCACCCGTCCCATAATCCTACCACGTACTCTAACACTAACACGTGCCCTCACACGCACGCTCCCCCTAAAGCCTTGTTCTACTCTCACATGGACCCTAAACCATCCCCGTCCTCTAACCCTAACCCTAGCCCGAACCCTAACACTAACACTTCGCCGAAGCCTGACCCTCACCCATCCCGTAATCCTAACACGTACGCTAACACTAGCCCGCGCCCTCACACTCACGCTCACCCTAAAGTGTTGTCGTACCCTCATCTAGACCCTAAACCGTCCCTTTCCCCTAACCCTAACCCTAGCACAAACCCTAACCCTAAAACTTCCCCGAAGCCTGACCCTCACCGTCCCCGAATCCTAACCCGTACGCTAACACTAACCCGTGCCCTCAGACGCATGCTTAACCTAAAGCATTGTCGTACCCTCACCTGGACCCTAAACCGTCCCCGTCCCCTAACCCTAACCCTAGCCCGAACCCTAAACCTAACCCTTCCCCGGAGCCTGACACTCACTCGTCCCCTAATCGTAACCCCTACGCAAACACTAACCCGTGCCCACAAAAGCACGCTCCCCCTAAAGCGTTGTCGTACCCTCACCTGGACCCTAAACTTTCCCAGTACCCTAACCCTAACCCTAGCCTAAACCCTAACCCTAACACTTTCCCGAAACCTGACCCTCACCCGTCCCCTGATCCTAACCCATACGCTAACGCTAACCAGCGCCCTAACACGCTTGCTCCCCCTAAAACGTTGTCGTACCTTGACCTGGACCCTAAACCATCCCAGTCCCCTAACCCTAACCCTAGCCCGAACCCTAACTCTACCACTTCGCCGAAGGCTGACCCTAACCCGTCCCCTAATCCTAACCCATACGCTAACAACTACCCGCGCCCTCACACGCACGCTCCCCCTAAAGCAATGTCGTACCCTCACCTGGACCCTAAACCGTCCCCGTCCCCTAACTCTAACCCTAGCCCGAACCTTAACCCTAACACTTCGCCTAAGCCTGACACTCACCCGTCCCCTAATCCTAACACGTACGCTAACACTAACCTGCGCCCTCACATGCACTCTCGCCGTAAAGCATTGTCGTACACTCACATGGACCCTAAAACGTCCCCGACCCCTAACCCTAACCCTAGCCCGAACCCTAACCCTAAAACTTCGCCGTAACCTGACCCTCACCCGTCCCCTAATCCTAACCCGTACGCTAACACTAACCCGCGGCCTCACACTCACGCTAACCCTAAAGTGTTGTCGTACCCTCACTTGGACCCTAAACCGTCCCCTTCCCCTAACCCTAACCCTAGCCCGAACCCTAACCCTAACCCTTCCCCGAAGCCTGACCCTCACCCGTCCCCTAATCCTAACCTGTACGCTAACACTAACCCGCACCCTCACACGCACGCTCCCCCTAAACCGTTGTCGTACCCTCACCGGGACCCTAAACCGTCCCCGTCCCCTAACCCTAACCCTAGCCTTAACCCTAAACCTAACCCTTTCCCGAATCCTGACCCTCACCCGTCCCCTAATCCTAACCCGTACACTAACACTAACCCGCGCCCTCACACGCCCGCTCCCCCTAAAGTGTTGTCGTACCCTGACCTGGACCCTAAACCGTCCCCGTCCCCTAACCCTAACCCTAGCGCGAACCCTAAACCTAACCCTTCCCCGAAGCCTGACCCTCAACCTTCCCCTAATCCTAACCCGTACGCTAACACTAACCCGCGCCCTCACACGCACGCTCCCTCTAAAGCATTGTCGTGCCCTCACCTGGACTCTAAACCATGCCAGTCCCCTAACCCTAAACCTAGCCCGAACCCTAACCCTAACCCTTCTCCGAAGCCTGAACCTCACCCGTCCCCTAATCCTAACCCGTACGCTAACACTAACCCACGCCCTCACACACACGGTCCCCCTAAAGCGTTGTCGTACCCTCACCTGGACCCTAAACCGTCCCTTTCCCCTAACACTAAACCTAGCCCGAACCCTAACCCTAACCCTTCCCCGAAGCCTGACCCTCACGTGTCCACTAATCCTAACCCGTACGCTAACACTAACCCGCGCCCTCAGACGCATGCTCAACCTAAAGCATTGTCGTACCCTCACCTGGACCCGAAACCGTCGCCGTCCCCTAACCCTAAACCTAGACCGAACCCTAAACCTAACCCTTCCCCGGAGCCTGACCCTCACCCGTCCCCTAATCCTAACCCGTACGCAAACACTAACCCGCGCCCTCAAACGCACGCTCCCCCTAAAGCGTTGTCGTACCCTCACCTGAACCCTAAAACTTCCCAGTCCCCTATCCCTAACCCTAGCCCGAACCCTAACCCTAAACCTTCCCTGAGGCCTGACCATCACCCGTCCGCTAATTCTAACCCGTACGCTAACACTAACCCGCGCCCTCACACGCACGCTCCCCCTAAAGCGTTGTCGTACCCTCACCTGGACCCTATACCGTCCCCGTCCCCTAAACCTAGCCCGAACCCTAACCCTAACCCTTCCCCGAAACCTGACACTCACCCGTCCCCTAATCCTAACCCGTACGGTAACACTAACCCGCGTCCTCAGACGCATGCTCAACCTAAACGTTGTCGCACCCTCACCTGGACCCTAAACCCTCCCCGTCCCCTAACCCTAACCCTAGACCGAACCCTAACCCTAACCCTTCCCCGAAGCCTGACCCTCACCCGTCACCTAATCCTAACACGTACGCAAACACTAACCCGCGCCCTCACACGCCCGCTCCCCCTAAAGCGTTGTCGTACCCTGACCTGGACCCTAAACCGTCCCCGTCCCCTAACACTAACCCTAGCCCGAACCCTAAACCTAACCCTTCCCCGAAGCCTGACCCTCACCCGTTCCCTAAACCTAACACGGACGCTAACACTAACCCGCGCCTTCACACGCACGCTCCCCCTAAAGCGTTGTCGTACGCTCACCTGGACCCTAAACCGTCCCCGTCCCCTAACCCTAACGATAGAGCTAACGTTAACCCTAACCCTTCTCCGAAGCCTGACCCTCACCCGTCCCCTAATCCTAACCTGTATGCTAACACTAATCCACGCCCTCACTCGTACGCTCCCCCAAGAGCGTTGTCGTACCCTCACCTGGAACCTAAACCGTCCCCATCCCCTAACCCTAACCCTAGACCTAACCTTAACCATAACCCTTCCCCGAAGCCTGACCCTCACCCGTCCCCTAATCCTAACCCGTACGCTAATACTAACCCACGCCCTCACACGCACGCTCCCACTAAAGCGTTGTCGTACCCTCACCTGGACCTTAAACCGACCCCGTCCCCTAACCCTAACCTTAGCCCGAACCCTAACCCTAACCCTTCCCCGAAGCCTGACTCTCACACATGCCCTAATCCTAACACGGACGCTAACACTAAACCCCGCCCTCACACGCACACTCCCACTAAAGCGTTGTCGTACCCTCACCTGGACCCTAAACCGTCCCCGTCCCCTAACCCTAACCCTTTCCCGAACCCTAACTCTAACCCTTCCCCGAAGCCTGACCCTCAGCCGTCCCCTAATCCTAACCCGTACGCTAACACTAACCCGCGCCCTCACACGCACGCTCCCCCTAAAGCGTTGTCGTACCCTCACCTGGACCCTAAACCGTCCCCGTCCCCTAAACCTAACCCTAGCCCGAACCCTAACCCTAACCCTTCTCCGAAGCTGACTCTCAACCGTCCCCTAATCCTAACACAGACGCTAACACTAACTCACGCCCTCACACGCACGCTCCCCCTAAAGCGTTGTCGTACCCTGACATGGACCCTAAACCGTCCCCGTCACCTAACCCTAACCCTAGCCCGAACCGAAACCCTAACACTTCCCCGAAGCCTTACCCTCACCCGTCCCCTTATCCTAACCCGTACGCTAACACTAAACCGCGCCCTCAGACGCATGCTCAACCTAAAGCGTTGTCGTACCCTCACCTGGACCCTTAAACCGTCCCCGTCCCCTAACCCTCACCCTAGCCCGAACCCTAACCCTAAACTTCCTTGAAGCCTGACCCTCACCCGTCACCTAATCCTAACCCGTACGCAAACACTAACCCGCGCCCTCACACGACCGCTCCCCCTAAAGCGTTGTCGTATCCTAACCTGGACCCTAAACCATCCCAGTCCCCTAACACTAACCCTAGCCCGAACCCTAACCCTAACACCTCCCCGAAGCCTGACACTCACCCGTCCCCTAATCCTAACACGTACGCTAACAGTAACACGTGCCCTCACACGCACGCTACTCCTAAAGTGTTGTCGTACCCTGACATGGACCCTAAACCGTCCCCGTCCCCTAACCCTAACCCTAGCCCGAACCCTAAACCTAACCCTTCCCCGGAGCCTGACACTCACTCGTCCTCTAATCGTAACCCCTACGCAAACACTAACCCGTGCCCACAAAAGCACGCTCCCCCTAAAGCGTTGTCGTACCCTCACCTGGACCCTAAACTTTCCCAGTACCCTAACCCTAACCCTAGCCTAAACCCTAACCCTAACACTTTCCCGAACCCTGACCCTCACCCGTTCCCTAATCCTAACCCGTACGCTAACACTAACACGCGCCCTCGCACGCACGCTCCCCCTAAAACGTTGTCGTACCCTCACCTGGACCCTAAACCGTCCCCTTCACCTAACCCTAACCATAGCCCGAACCCTAACCCTAACCCTTCCCCGAAGGCTGACCCTCACCCGTCCCCTAAAACTAACACGGACGCTAACACTAACCCGCGCCCTCACACGCACGCTCCCCCTAAAGCGTTGTCGTACCCTCACCTGGACCCTAAACCGTCCTCGTCCCCTAACCCTAACCCTAGCCCTAACGCTAACCCTAACCCTTCTCCGAAGTCTGACCCTCACCCGTCCCCTAATCCTAACCCGTACGCTAACACTAACCCACGCTTTCACACGCTCGCTCCCAATAAAGCGTTGTCGTACCCTCACCTGGACCCTAAACCGTCCCCGTCCCCTAAACCTAACCCTAGCCCGTACCGTAACCCTAACCCTTCCGTGAAGCCTGACACTCACCCGTCACCTAATCCTAACACGTACGCAAACACTAACTCACGCCCTCACCCGACCGCTCCCCCTAAAGCGTTGTCGTACCCTCACCGGAACCCTAAACCGTCCGCATTCCCTAACTCTAACCGTAGCCCGAACCCTAACCCTAACACTTCCCCGAAGCCTGACCCACACACGTCCCCTGATCCTAAACCATAGGCTAACACTTACCCGTGCCCTCACACGCACGCGCCCCCTAAAGCAATATCGTACCCTCACCTGGACCCTAAACCGTCCCCGTCCCCTAACTCTAACCCTAGCCCCAACCCTAACCCTAACCCTTCGCCTAAGCCTGACACTCACCCGTCTCCTAATCCTAACCCGTACGCTAACACTAACCCGCGCCCTCACATGCACTCTCGCCGTAAAGCGTTGTCATACACTCACATGGACCCTAAACCGTCCCCGTCCCATAACCCTAACCCTAGCCGTAACCCTAACCCTAAACCTTCCCCGAAGCCTGACCCTCAACCGTCCCCTAATCCTAACCGAACGCTAACACTAACCCGCTCCCTCACACGCACGCGCCCCCTAAAGCAATGTGGTACCCTCACCTGGACCCTAAACCGTCCCCATTCCCTAACCCTAACCCTAGCCCGAACCCTAACACTAACCCTTCCCCGAAGCCTGACCCTCACCAGTCCCCTAATCCTAACTCGGACGCTAACACTAACCCGCGCCCTCACACGCACGCTCCCCCTAATGCGTTGTCGTACCCTCACCTGGACCCTAAACCGTCCCCGTCCCCTAACCCTAACCATAGAGCTAACGCTAACCCTACCCCTTCCCCGAAGCCTGACCTTCACCCGTCCCCTAATCCTAACCCGTACGCAAACACTAACCCACGCTTTCAAACGCTCGCTCCCCCTAAAGCGTTGTCTCACCCTCAACTGGACCCTAAACCGTCCCCGTCCCCTAACCCTAACCCTAGCCAGAACCCTAAACCTAACCCTGTCCCGGAGCCTGACCCTCACCCGTCCCCAATCCTAACCCGTACGCTAACAATAACCCGCGCCCTCACATGCACGCTCCCCTTAAAGCGTTGTCGTACCCTCACCTGGATCCTAAACCGTCCCCGTCCCCTAACCCTAAACCTACCCCAAACCCTAACCCTAACACTTCGCCTAAGCCTGACACTCACCCGTCCCCTAATCCTAACCCGTACGCTAACACTAACCCGCGCCCTCACATGCACGCTCCCCCAAGAGCGTTGTCGTACCCTCACCTGGAACCTAAACCGTCCCCGTCCCCTAACCCTAACCCTAGCCCTAACCCTAACCCTAACCCTTCCCCGAAGCCTGACCCTCAACCGTCCCCTAATCCTAACCCGTACGCTAACACTAACCCGAGCCCTCACACGCACGCGCCCCCTAAAGCAATGTCGTACCCTCACCTGGACCATAAACCGTCCCCGTCCCCTAACCCTATCCCTAGCCCGAACCCTAACCCTAACACATCCCCGAAGCCTGACCCTCACCCGTCCCCTAATCCTAACCTGTACGCTAACACTAACCAGCGCCCTCACACGCACGCTCCCCCTAAAGCGTTCTCGTACCCTCACTGGGATCCTAAACCGTCCCCGTCCCCTAACCCTAACCCTAGCCTTAACCCTAACCCTAACCCTTCCCCGAAGCCTGACCCTCACCCGTCCCCTAATCCTAACCCGTACGCTAACACTAACCCACGCCCTCACACGCACGCTCCCCCTAAAGTGTTGTCGTACCCTCACCTGGACCCTAAACCGTCCCTTTCCCCTAACCCTAACCGTAGCCCGAACCCTAACCCTAACCCTTCCCCGAAACCTGACCCTCTCCCGTCCCCTAATCCTAACCCGTACGGTAACACTAACCCGCGCCCTCAGACGCATGCTCAACCTAAAGCGTTGTCGCACCCTCACCTGGACCCTAAACCCTCCCCGTCCCCTAACCCTAACCCTAGACCGATCCCTAACCCTAAACCTCCCCGAAGCCTGACCCTCACCCGTCACCTAATCCTAACCCGTACGCAAACACTAACCCGCGCCCTCACACGCCCGCTCCCCCTAAAGCGTTGTCGTACCATGACCTGGACCCTAAACCGTCCCCGTCCCCTAACACTAACCCTAGCCCGAACCCTACACCTAACCCTTCCCCGAAGCCTGACCCTCTCCGTCCCCTAATACTAAGCCGTACGCTAACACTAACCCGTGCCCTCACACGCACGCTCACCCTAAGCGTTGTCGTACCCTCACCTGGACCCAAAACCGTCCCCGTCCCCTAACCCTAACCCTACCCCGAACACTAACCCTAACCCTTCCCCGAAGCATGACCCTCACCCGTCCCCTAATCCTAACCCGTACGCTAACACTAACCCGCGCCCTCACACGCATGCTCCCCCTAAAGCCTTGTCGTACCCTCACCTCGACCCTAAACAGTCCCCGTCCCCTAACCCTAACCCTAGCCCGAACCCTAACCCTAACCCTTCGCCGAAGACTGACCCTCACCCGTCCCATAATACTAACCCGTACGCTAACGCTAACCCGCGCCCTAACACGCTTGCTCCCCCTAAAACGTTTTCGTACCTTGACCTGGACCCTAAACCATCCCAGTCCCCTAACCCTAACCCTAGCCCGAACCCTAACTCTACCACTTCGCCGAAGGCTGACCCTAACCCGTCCCCTAACCCTAACCCGGACGCTAACACTAACCTGCACCCTCACACGCACGCTCCCCCTAAAGCGTTGTCGTACCCTCACCGGGACCCTAAACCGTCCCCATTCCCTAACCCTAACCCTACCCAGAACCCTAACCCTAACACTTCCCCGAAGCCTGACCTACACCCGTCCCCTAATCCTAACCCATACCCTAACACCTACCCGCGCCCTCACACGCACGCTCCCCCTAAAGCAATGTCGTTCCCTCACCTGGACCCTAAACCGTCCCCGTCCCCTAACTCTAAACCTAGCCCGAACCTTAACCCTAACACTTCGCCTAAGCCTGACACTCACCCGTCCCCTAATCCTAACCCGTACGCTAACGCTAACCTGCGCCCTCACATGCACTCTCGCCGTAAAGCGTTGTCGTACCCTCACTTGGACCCTAAACCGGCCCCTTCCCCTAACCCTAACCCTAGCCCGAACCCTAACCCTAACCCTTCCCCGAAGCCTGACCCTCACCCGTCCCCTAATCCTAACCCGTACACTAACACTAACCCGCGCCCTCACACGCCCGCTCCCCCTAAAGTGTTGTCGTACCCTGACCTGGACCCTAAACCGTCCCCGTCCCCTAACCCTAACCCTAGCGCGAACCCTAAACCTAACCCTTCCCCGAAGCCTGACCCTCAACCTTCCCCTAATCCTAACCCGTACGCTAACACTAACCCGCGCCCTCACACGCACGCTCCCTCTAAAGCGTTGTCGTGCCCTCACCTGGACTCTAAACCATGCCAGTCCCCTAACCCTAAACCTAGCCCGAACACTAACCCTAACCCTTCTCCGAAGCCTGAACCTCACCCGTCCCCTAATCCTAACCCGTACGCTAACACTAACCCACGCCCTCACACGCACGGTCCCCCTAAAGCGTTGTCGTACCCTCACCTGGACCCTAAACCGTCCCTTTCCCCTAACCCTAAACCTAGCCCGAATCCTAACCCTAACCCTTCCCCGAAGCCTGACCCTCACGTGTCCACTAATCCTAACCCGTACGCTGACACTAACCCGCGCCCTCAGACGCATGCTCAACCTAAAGCATTGTCGTACCCTCACCTGGACCCGAAACCGTCGCCGTCCCCTAACCCTAAACCTAGACCGAACCCTAAACCTAACCCTTCCCCGGAGCCTAACCCTCACCCGTCCCCTAATCCTAACCCGTACGCAAACACTAACCCGCGCCCTCAAACGCACGCTCCCCCTAAAGCGTTGTCGTACCCTCACCTGTACCCTAAAACTTCCCAGTCCCCTATCCCTAACCCTAGCACGAACCCTAACCCTAAACCTTCCCTGAGGCCTGACCATCACCCGTCCCCTAATCCTAAATCGTACGCTAACACTAACCCGCGCCCTCACACGCACGCTCCCCCTAAAGCGTTGTCGTACCCTCACCTGGACCCTAAACCGTCCCCGTCCCCTAACCCTAACCCTAGCCCGAACCCTAACCCTAACCCTTCTCCGAAGCTGACTCTCAACCGTCCCCTAATCCTAACACGGACGCTAACACTAACTCACGCCCTCACACGCACGCTCCCCCTAAAGCGTTGTCGTACCCTGACATGGACCCTAAACCGTCCCCGTCACCTAACCCTAACCCTAGCCCGACCCGAAACCCTAACACTTCCCCGAAGCCTTACCCTCACCCGTCCCCTTATCCTAACCCGTACGCTAACACTAAACCGCGCCCTCAGACGCATGCTCAACCTAAAGCGTTGTCGTACCCTCACCTGGACCCTTAAACCGTCCCCGTCCCCTAACCCTCACCCTAGCCCGAACCCTAACCCTAAACTTCCTTGAAGCCTGACCCTCACCCGTCACCTAATCCTAACCCGTACGCAAACACTAACCCGCGCCCTCACACGACCGCTCCCCCTAAAGCGTTGTCGTATCCTAACCTGGACCCTAAACCATCCCAGTCCCCTAACACTAACCCTAGCCCGAACACTAACCCTAACACCTCCCCGAAGCCTGACACTCACCCGTCCCCTAATCCTAACACGTACGCTAACAGTAACACGTGCCCTCACACGCACGCTACTCCTAAAGTGTTGTCGTACCCTCACATGGACCCTAAACCATCCCCGTCCTCTAACCCTAACCCTAGCCCGAACCCTAAAACTAATACTTCGCCGAAGCCTGACACTCATACGTCCCTTAATCCTAACCCGTACGCTAACACTAACCCGCGCCCTCACACTCACGCTCCCCCTAAAGCGTTGTCGTACCCTCACCTGGACCCTAAACCGTCCCCGTCCCCTAACCCTAACCCTACCCCGAACCCTAACCCTAACCCTTCTCCGAAGCTGACTCTCAACCGTCCCCTAATCCTAACACGGACGCTAACACTAACTCACGCCCTCACACGCACGCTCCCCCTAAAGCGTTGTCGTACCCTGACATGGACCCTAAACCGTCCCCGAACCCTAACCCTAACCCTTCCCCGAAGCCTGACACTCACCCGTCCCCTAATCCTAAACCGTACGCTAACACTAACCCGCGCCCTCACACGCACGCTCCCCCTAAAGCGTTGTCGTACCCTCACCTGGATCCTAAACCGTCCCCGTCCCCTAAACCTAACCCTAGCCCGAACCCTAACCCTAACCCTTCTCCGAAGCTGACTCTCAACCGTTCCCTAATCCTAACACGGACGCTAACACTAACTCACGCCCTCACACGCACGCTCCCCCTAAAGCGTTGTCGTACCCTGACATGGACCCTAAACCGTCCCCGTCACCTAACCCTAACCCTAGCCCGAACCAAAACCCTAACACTTCCCCGAAGCCTTACCCTCACCCGTCCCCTTATCCTATCCCGTACGCTAACACTAAACCGCGCCCTCAGACGCATGCTCAACCTAAAGCGTTGTCGTACCCTCACCTGGACCCTTAAACCGTCCCCGTCCCCTAACCCTCACCCTAGCCCGAACCCTAACCATAAACTTCCTTGAAGCCTGACTCTCACCCGTCACCTACTCCTAACCCGTACGCAAACAGTAACCCGCGCCCTCACACGACCGCTCCCCCTAAAGCGTTGTCGTATCCTAACCTGGACCCTAAACCATCCCAGTCCCCTAACACTAACCCTAGCCCGAACCCTAACCCTAACACCTCCCCGAAGCCTGACACTCATCCGTCCCCTAATCCTAACACGTACGCTAACAGTAACACGTGCCCTCACACGCACGCTACTCCTAAAGTGTTGTCGTACCCTCACATGGACCCTAAACCATCCCCGTCCTCTAACCCTAACCCTAGCCTGAACCCTAAAACTAATACTTCGCCGAAGCCTGACACTCATACGTCCCTTAATCCTAACCCGTACGCTAACACTAACCCGCGCCCTCACACTCACGCTCCCCCTAAAAGCGTTGTCGTACGCTCACCTGGACCCTAAACCATCCCCGTCCCCTAACCCTAACCCTAGCCCGAACCCTAACACTAACCCTTCCCCGAAGCCTGACCCTCACCCGTCCCCTAATCCTAACACGTACGCTAAAACTAACCCGCGCCCTCACAATCTCGCTCACCCTAAAGCGTTGTCGTACCCTCACCTGGACCCTAAACCGTCCCTTTCTCCTAACCCTAACCCTAGCCCGAAACCTAACCCTAACCCTTCCCCGAAGCCTGACCCTCACCCGTCCCCTAATCCTAACCCGTACGCTAACACTAACCCGTGCCCTCAGACGCATGCTCAACCTAAAGCATTGTCGTACCCTCACCTGGACCCTAAACCGTCCCCGTCCCCTAACCCTAAACCTAGCCCGAACCCTAAATCTAACCCTTCCCCGGAGCCTGTCCCTCACCCGTCCCCTAATCCTAACCCGTACACAAACATTAACCTGCGCCCTCAAGTGCACACTCCCCCTAAGGCATTTTCGTTCCCTCACCTGTACCCTAAACCTTCCCAGTCCCCTAACCCTAAACCTAGCCCGAACCCTAACCCTAACCCTTCCCAGGAGCCTGACCCTCACACGTTCCCTAATCCTAACCCGTACGCTAACACTAACACACGCCCTCACACGCACGCTCCCCCTAAATCGTTGTCGTACCCTCACCTGGATCCTAAACCATCCCCGTTCCTTAACCCTAACCCTAGCCCGAACCCTAACCCTAACACTTCGCCGGAGCCTGACCCTCACCCGTCCCCTAATCCTAACCCGTACACTAACACTAACTCGCGCCCTCACACTCACGCTCACCCTAAAGCGTTGTCGTACCCTTATCTGTTCCTAAAGCGTCCCCTTCCCCTAACCCTAACCATAGCCCGAACCCTAAACCTAACCCTTCCTCGGAGCCTGACCCTCACCCGTCCCCTAATCCTAACCCGTACAGAAACACTAACTTGCGCCCTCAAACGAACGCTCCCCCTAAAGCATTGTCGTACCCTCACCTGTACCCTAAACCTTCCCAGTCTCCTAACCCTAAACCTAGCCAGAACCCTAACCCTAACCCTTCCCAGGAGCCTGACCCTCAACCGTTCCCTAATCCTAACCCGGACGCTAACACTAACCCACGCCCTCACACGCACGCTCCCCCTAAAGCGTTGTCGTACCATCACCTGGACCCTAAACCGTCCCCGTCCCCTAACCCTAACCCTAGCCTTAACGCTAACCCTAACCCTTCTGCGAAGCCTGACCCTCACCCGTCCCCTAATGTAACCCGTACGCTAACACTAACCCACGCTTTCACACGCTCGCTCCCCCTAAAGCGTTGTCGTACCCTCACCTGGACCGTAAACCATCCCCGTCCCCTAACACTAACCCTACCCCGAACCCTAAACCTAAACCTTCCCCAAAGCCTGACCCTCATCCGTCCCCTAATCCTAACCCGTACGCTATCAATAACCCGCGCCCTGACACGCACGCTCATCCTAAGCGTTGTCGTACCCTCACCTGGACCCAAAACCGTCCCCGTCCCCTAACCCTAACCCTAGCCCGAACCCTAACCCTAACCCTTCCCCGAAGCCTGACCCTCACCCGTCCCCTAATCCTAACCCATACGCTAACACTAACCCGTGCCCTCAGACGCACGCTCAACCTAAAGCATTGTCGTACCCTCACCTGGACCCTAAACCGTCCCCTTCCCCTAACCCAAAACCTAGCCCGAACCCTAAATCTAACACTTCCCCGGAGCCTGACCCTCACCCGTCCCCTAATCCTAACCCGTACGCAAACACTAACTCGCGCCCTCAAACGCACGCTCCCCCTAAAGCGTTGTCGTACCCTCAGCTGTACCCTAAACCTTCCCAGTCCCCTAACCCTAACCCTAGCCCGAACCCTAACACTTACCCTTCCCCGGAGCCTGACCCTCACCCGTTCCCTAATCCTAACTCGTACGCTAACACTAACACGCGCTCTCACATGCACGCTCCCCCTAAAACGTTGCCGTACCCTCACCTGGATCCTAAACCGTCCCCGTGCCCTAACCCTAACTCTAGCCCGAACCCTAACCCTAACACTTCGCCGAAGCCTGACCCTCACCCGTACCCTAATCGTAACCCATACGCTAACACTAACCCGCGCCCTCACACTCACGCACACCCCAAAGCGTTGTCGTACCCTTACCTGTTCCTAAACCGTCCCCTTCCCCTAAGCCTAACCATAGCCCGAACCCTAGACCTAACCACTCCATGAAGCCTGACTCTCACCCATCCCCTAATCCTAACCCGGACGCTAACACTAACCCGCGCCCTCACACGCACGCTCCCCCTAAAGCGTTGTCGTACCCTCACCTGGACCCTAAATCGTCCCCGTCTCCTAACACTAACCCTAGCCCGAACCCTAACCCTAACCCTTCCCTGAAGCCTGACCCTCAACCGTCCCCTAATCCTAACCCGTATGCTAACACTAACCCGCGCCCTCACACGCACGCTCACCCTAAGCGTTGTCGTACCCTCACCTGGACACAAAACCGTCCCCGTCTCCTAACCCTAACCGTAGCCCGAACCCTAACCCTAACACTTCCCCGAAGCCTGACCCTCACCCGTCCCCTAATCTTAACCTGTACGCTAACACGAACCAGCGCCCTCACACTCACCCTCACCCTAAAGAGTTGTCGTACCCTCTCGTGGACCCCAAATTGTTCCCGTCCCCTAAAACTAACCCTAGCCCGAACCCTAACCCTAACCCTTCCCCGAAGCCTGACCCTCACCCGTCCCCTAATCCTAAACCGTACGCTAACACTAACCCGCGCCCTCAGATGCACAGTCCCCCTAAAGCGTTGTCGTACCCTCACCTGAACCCTAAACCGTCCCCGTCCCCTAACCCTAACCCTAGCCCGAACCCTAACCCTAACCCTTCCCCGAAGCCTGACCCTCACCCGTCGCCTAATCATAACCCGTACGCAAACACTAACCCGCGCCCTCACACGCACGCTCACCCTAAATCGTTGTCGTACCCTGACCTGTACCCTAAACCGTCCCAGTCCCCTAACCCTAACCCTATCCCGAACCTAACCGTAACCCTTCCTCGAAGCCTGACCCTCACCCGTCCCCTAATCCTAACCCGTATGCAAACAGTAACCCGTGCCCTCACACGCCCAATCCCCCTAAATTGTTGTCGTACCCTGACCTGGACTCTAAACCGTCCCAGTCCTCTAACCCTAACCCTATCCCGAACCCTAACCGTAACCCTTCCCAGAAGCCTGACCCTCACCCGTCCCCTAATCCTAACCCGTACACTAACAGTAACCCTCTCCCTCACACTCACACTCACCCTAAAGTGTTGTCGTACCCTCATCTAGACCCTAAACCGTCCCCGTCCCCTAACCCTAACCCTAGCCCGAACCCTAAACCTAACCCTTCCCCGAAGCCTGACCCTCTACCGTCCCCTAATCCTAACCCGTACGCTAACACTAACCCGCGCCCTCAAACGCATGCTCACCCTAAAGCGTTGTCATACACTCACCTTGACCATAAATCGTCCCTGTCCCCTAACCCTAACCCTAGCCCGAACCCTAGCCCTAACACTTACCCGAAGCCTGACCCTCTCCCGTCCCCTAATCCTAACCCGTATGCTAACACTATCCCGCGCCCTCACACGCACTCTCCCCCTAAAGCATTGTCGTACCCTCAACTGGACCCTAAACAATCCCCGTCCCCTAACCCTAACCCTAGCCCAAACCCTAACCCTAAAACTTCCCCGAGGCCTGACAATCACCCGTCCCCTAATCCTAACCCGTACGCTAACACTAACCCGTGCCCTCACACGCACGCTCCCCCTAAAGTGTTGTTGTACCCTCAACTGGACCCTAATCCGTCCCCGTCCCCTAACCCTAACCCTAGCCCGAACCCTAACCCTAACCCTTCCGCGAAGCCTAACCCTCACCCGTCCCCTAATCCTAACCCGTACGCTAACACTAACCCGCGCCCTCACACTCACGCTCACCCTAAAGCGTTGTCGTACCCTCACCTGGACCCTAAACCGTCCCCGTCCCCTAACCCTAACCCTAGCCCGAACCCTATCCCTAACACTTCCCCGAAGCCTGACCCTCACCCGTCACCTGTTCCTAACCCGTACGCTAACACTAACCCGCGCCCTCACACGCACGCTCCCCCTAAAGCGTTGTCGTACCCTCACCTGGACCCTAAACCGTCCCCGTCCCCTAACGCTAACCCTAGCCCGAACCCTAACCCTAACACTTCCCCGAGGCCTGACCATCACCCGTCCCTTAATCGTAACCCGTACGCTAACACTAACCCGCGCCCTCACACGCATGCTCCCCCTAAAGCGTTGTCGTACCCTCACCTGGACCCTAAACCGTCCCCGTCCCCTAACCCTAACCCTAGCCCGATCCCTAACCCTAACCCTTCCCCGAAGCCTGACCCTCACCCGTCACCTAATCCTAACCCTCACCCGTCACCTAATCCTAACCCGTACGCAAACACTAACACGCGCCCTCACACGCCCGCTCTCTCTAAACCGTTGTCGTACCCTCACCTGGACCCTAAACCGTCCCCGTCCCCTAACCCTAACCCTAGCCCTAACCCTAACCCTACCACTTCCCCGAAGCCTGACCCTCACCCGTCCCCTAATCCTAACCAGTACGCTAACACTAAGCCGCGCCCTCAGATGCACGCTCCCCCTAAAGCGTTGTCGTACTCTCACCTTGACCCTATACCATCCCCGTCCCCTAACCCTAGCCCACACCCTAACCCCAAAACTTCCCCGTAGCCTGACCCTTACCCGTCCCCTAATCCTAACCCGTACGGTAACACTAACCCAGGCCCTCAGATGCATGCTCAACGTAAAGCGTTGTTGTACCCTCACCTGGACCCTAAACCTTCCCCGTCCCCTAACCCTAACCCTAGCCCGAACCCTAACCCTAACCCTTCCCCAAGCCTGACCCTCACTAGTCACCTAATCCTAACCCGTACGCAAACACTAACCTGCGCCCTCACACGCCTGCTCCCCCTAAAGCGTTGTCGTACCCTGAACTAGACCCTAAACCGTCCCAGTCCCCTAGCCCTAACCCTAGCCCGAAACCTAACCCTAACCCTTCCCCGAAACCTGACCCTCACCCGTCGCCTAATCATAACCCATACGCAAACACTAACCCGCGCCCTCACACGCACACTCCCCCTAAAGACTTGTCGTACCCTCACCTGGACCCTAAACCGTCCCCGTCCCCTAAACCTAACCCTAGCCCGAACCCTAACCCTAACCCTTCCCCGAATCCTGACCCTGACCCGTGCCCTAATCCTAAACCGTACGCTAACATTAACCTGCGCCCTCACACGCACGCTCCCCCTTAAGCGTTGTCGTACCCTCACCTGGACCCTAAACCGTCCCCGTCCCATAACCCTAACCCTAGCCCAAACCCTAAACGTAACCCTTCCCCGAACCCTGACCCTCACCCGTCCCCTAATCCTAACCCGTACGCTAACACTAACCCACGCCCTCACACGCACGCTCCCCCTAAAGCGTTGTCGTACCCTCAACTGGACCCTAAACTATCCCCGTCCCCTAACCCTAACCCTAGCCCGAACCCTAACCCTAAAACTTCCCCGAGGCCTGACAATCACCCGTCCCCTAATCCTAACACGTACGCTAACACTAACCCGCGCCCTCACACGCACGCTCCCCCTAAAGCGTTGTCGTAGCCTCACCTGGACCCTAAACCGTCCCCGTCCCCTAACCCTAACCCTAGCCCGAACCCTAACCCTAACCCTTCCCCGAAACCTGACCCTGACCCGTGCCCTAATCCTAAACCGTATGCTAACACTAACCCACGCCCTCACACGCACGCTCCCCCTTAAGCGTTGTCGTACCCTCACCTGGACTCTAAACAGTCCCCGTCCCATAACCCTAACCCTAGCCCGAACCCTAACCGTAACACTTCCCCGAAGCCTGACCCTCACCCGTCCCCTCATCCTAACCCGTACGCTAAGACTAACCCGCGCCCTCACACGCACGCTCCCACTAAAGTGTTGTCATACCCTCAAGTGGACCCTAATCCGTCCCCGTCCCCTAAACCTAACCTTAGCCCGAAACCTAACCCTAACCCTTCCCCGAAGCCTGACCCTCACCCGTCACCTATTCCTAATCCGTACGCTAACACTAACCCGCGCCCTCACACGCACGCTCCCCCTAAAGCGTTGTCGTACCCTCACCTGGACCTTAAACCGACCCCGTCCCCTAACCCTAACCTTAGCCCGAACCCTAACCCTAACCCTTCCCCGAAGCCTGACTCTCACACATGCCCTAATCCTAACACGGACGCTAACACTAAACCCCGCCCTCACACGCACACTCCCACTAAAGCGTTGTCGTACCCTCACCTGGACCCTAAACCGTCCCCGTCCCCTAACCCTAACCCTTTCCCGAACCCTAACTCTAACCCTTCCCCGAAGCCTGACCCTCAGCCGTCCCCTAATCCTAACCCGTACGCTAACACTAACCCGCGCCCTCACACGCACGCTCCCCCTAAAGCGTTGTCGTACCCTCACCTGGACCCTAAACCGTCCCCGTCCCCTAAACCTAACCCTAGCCCGAACCCTAACCCTAACCCTTCTCCGAAGCTGACTCTCAACCGTCCCCTAATCCTAACACGGACGCTAACACTAACTCACGCCCTCACACGCACGCTCCCCCTAAAGCGTTGTCGTACCCTGACATGGACCCTAAACCGTCCCCGTCACCTAACCCTAACCCTAGCCCGAACCGAAACCCTAACACTTCCCCGAAGCCTTACCCTCACCCGTCCCCTTATCCTAACCCGTACGCTAACACTAAACCGCGCCCTCAGACGCATGCTCAACCTAAAGCGTTGTCGTACCCTCACCTGGACCCTTAAACCGTCCCCGTCCCCTAACCCTCACCCTAGCCCGAACCCTAACCCTAAACTTCCTTGAAGCCTGACCCTCACCCGTCACCTAATCCTAACCCGTACGCAAACACTAACCCGCGCCCTCACACGACCGCTCCCCCTAAAGCGTTGTCGTATCCTAACCTGGACCCTAAACCATCCCAGTCCCCTAACACTAACCCTAGCCCGAACCCTAACCCTAACACCTCCCCGAAGCCTGACACTCACCCGTCCCTTAATCCTAACACGTACGCTAACAGTAACACGTGCCCTCACACGCACGCTACTCCTAAAGTGTTGTCGTACCCTGACATGGACCCTAAACCGTCCCCGTCCCCTAACCCTAACCCTAGCCCGAACCCTAAACCTAACCCTTCCCCGGAGCCTGACACTCACTCGTCCTCTAATCGTAACCCCTACGCAAACACTAACCCGTGCCCACAAAAGCACGCTCCCCCTAAAGCGTTGTCGTACCCTCACCTGGACCCTAAACTTTCCCAGTACCCTAACCCTAACCCTAGCCTAAACCCTAACCCTAACACTTTCCCGAACCCTGACCCTCACCCGTTCCCTAATCCTAACCCGTACGCTAACACTAACACGCGCCCTCGCACGCACGCTCCCCCTAAAACGTTGTCGTACCCTCACCTGGACCCTAAACCGTCCCCTTCACCTAACCCTAACCATAGCCCGAACCCTAACCCTAACCCTTCCCCGAAGGCTGACCCTCACCCGTCCCCTAAAACTAACACGGACGCTAACACTAACCCGCGCCCTCACACGCACGCTCCCCCTAAAGCGTTGTCGTACCCTCACCTGGACCCTAAACCGTCCTCGTCCCCTAACCCTAACCCTAGCCCTAACGCTAACCCTAACCCTTCTCCGAAGTCTGACCCTCACCCGTCCCCTAATCCTAACCCGTACGCTAACACTAACCCACGCTTTCACACGCTCGCTCCCAATAAAGCGTTGTCGTACCCTCACCTGGACCCTAAACCGTCCCCGTCCCCTAAACCTAACCCTAGCCCGTACCGTAACCCTAACCCTTCCGTGAAGCCTGACACTCACCCGTCACCTAATCCTAACACGTACGCAAACACTAACTCACGCCCTCACCCGACCGCTCCCCCTAAAGCGTTGTCGTACCCTCACCGGGACCCTAAACCGTCCCCATTCCCTAACTCCAACCGTAGCCCGAACCCTAACCCTAACACTTCCCCGAAGCCTGACCCACACACGTCCCCTGATCCTAAACCATAGGCTAACACTTACCCGTGCCCTCACACGCACGCGCCCCCTAAAGCAATATCGTACCCTCACCTGGACCCTAAACCGTCCCCGTCCCCTAACTCTAACCCTAGCCCCAACCCTAACCCTAACCCTTCGCCTAAGCCTGACACTCACCCGTCTCCTAATCCTAACCCGTACGCTAACACTAACCCGCGCCCTCACATGCACTCTCGCCGTAAAGCGTTGTCATACACTCACATGGACCCTAAACCGTCCCCGTCCCATAACCCTAACCCTAGCCGTAACCCTAACCCTAAAGCTTCCCCGAAGCCTGACCCTCAACCGTCCCCTAATCCTAACCGAACGCTAACACTAACCCGCTCCCTCACACGCACGCGCCCCCTAAAGCAATGTGGTACCCTCACCTGGACCCTAAACCGTCCCCATTCCCTAACCCTAACCCTAGCCCGAACCCTAACACTAACCCTTCCCCGAAGCCTGACCCTCACCAGTCCCCTAATCCTAACTCGGACGCTAACACTAACCCGCGCCCTCACACGCACGCTCCCCCTAATGCGTTGTCGTACCCTCACCTGGACCCTAAACCGTCCCCGTCCCCTAACCCTAACCATAGAGCTAACGCTAACCCTACCCCTTCCCCGAAGCCTGACCTTCACCCGTCCCCTAATCCTAACCCGTACGCAAACACTAACCCACGCTTTCAAACGCTCGCTCCCCCTAAAGCGTTGTCTCACCCTCAACTGGACCCTAAACCGTCCCCGTCCCCTAACCCTAACCCTAGCCAGAACCCTAAACCTAACCCTGTCCCGGAGCCTGACCCTCACCCGTCCCCAATCCTAACCCGTACGCTAACAATAACCCGCGCCCTCACATGCACGCTCCCCTTAAAGCGTTGTCGTACCCTCACCTGGATCCTAAACCGTCCCCGTCCCCTAACCCTAAACCTACCCCAAACCCTAACCCTAACACTTCGCCTAAGCCTGACACTCACCCGTCCCCTAATCCTAACCCGTACGCTAACACTAACCCGCGCCCTCACATGCACGCTCCCCCAAGAGCGTTGTCGTACCCTCACCTGGAACCTAAACCGTCCCCGTCCCCTAACCCTAACCCTAGCCCTAACCCTAACCCTAACCCTTCCCCGAAGCCTGACCCTCAACCGTCCCCTAATCCTAACCCGTACGCTAACACTAACCCGAGCCCTCACACGCACGCGCCCCCTAAAGCAATGTCGTACCCTCACCTGGACCATAAACCGTCCCCGTCCCCTAACCCTATCCCTAGCCCGAACCCTAACCCTAACACTTCCCCGAAGCCTGACCCTCACCCGTCCCCTAATCCTAACCTGTACGCTAACACTAACCAGCGCCCTCACACGCACGCTCCCCCTAAAGCGTTCTCGTACCCTCACTGGGATCCTAAACCGTCCCCGTCCCCTAACCCTAACCCTAGCCTTAACCCTAACCCTAACCCTTCCCCGAAGCCTGACCCTCACCCGTCCCCTAATCCTAACCCGTACGCTAACACTAACCCACGCCCTCACACGCACGCTCCCCCTAAAGTGTTGTCGTACCCTCACCTGGACCCTAAACCGTCCCTTTCCCCTAACCCTAACCGTAGCCCGAACCCTAACCCTAACCCTTCCCCGAAACCTGACCCTCTCCCGTCCCCTAATCCTAACCCGTACGGTAACACTAACCCGCGCCCTCAGACGCATGCTCAACCTAAAGCGTTGTCGCACCCTCACCTGGACCCTAAACCCTCCCCGTCCCCTAACCCTAACCCTAGACCGATCCCTAACCCTAAACCTCCCCGAAGCCTGACCCTCACCCGTCACCTAATCCTAACCCGTACGCAAACACTAACCCGCGCCCTCACACGCCCGCTCCCCCTAAAGCGTTGTCGTACCATGACCTGGACCCTAAACCGTCCCCGTCCCCTAACACTAACCCTAGCCCGAACCCTACACCTAACCCTTCCCCGAAGCCTGACCCTCTCCGTCCCCTAATCCTAAGCCGTACGCTAACACTAACCCGTGCCCTCACACGCACGCTCACCCTAAGCGTTGTCGTACCCTCACCTGGACCCAAAACCGTCCCCGTCCCCTAACCCTAACCCTACCCCGAACACTAACCCTAACCCTTCCCCGAAGCATGACCCTCACCCGTCCCCTAATCCTAACCCGTACGCTAACACTAACCCGCGCCCTCACACGCATGCTCCCCCTAAAGCCTTGTCGTACCCTCACCTCGACCCTAAACAGTCCCCGTCCCCTAACCCTAACCCTAGCCCGAACCCTAACCCTAACCCTTCGCCGAAGACTGACCCTCACCCGTCCCATAATACTAACCCGTACGCTAACGCTAACCCGCGCCCTAACACGCTTGCTCCCCCTAAAACGTTTTCGTACCTTGACCTGGACCCTAAACCATCCCAGTCCCCTATCCCTAACCCTAGCCCGAACCCTAACTCTACCACTTCGCCGAAGGCTGACCCTAACCCGTCCCCTAACCCTAACCCGGACGCTAACACTAACCTGCACCCTCACACGCACGCTCCCCCTAAAGCGTTGTCGTACCCTCACCGGGACCCTAAACCGTCCCCATTCCCTAACCCTAACCCTACCCAGAACCCTAACCCTAACACTTCCCCGAAGCCTGACCTACACCCGTCCCCTAATCCTAACCCATACCCTAACACCTACCCGCGCCCTCACACGCACGCTCCCCCTAAAGCAATGTCGTTCCCTCACCTGGACCCTAAACCGTCCCCGTCCCCTAACTCTAACCCTAGCCCGAACCTTAACCCTAACACTTCGCCTAAGCCTGACACTCACCCGTCCCCTAATCCTAACCCGTACGCTAACGCTAACCTGTGCCCTCACATGCACTCTCGCCGTAAAGCGTTGTCGTACCCTCACTTGGACCCTAAACCGGCCCCTTCCCCTAACCCTAACCCTAGCCCGAACCCTAACCCTAACCCTTCCCCGAAGCCTGACCCTCACCCGTCCCCTAATCCTAACCCGTACACTAACACTAACCCGCGCCCTCACACGCCCGCTCCCCCTAAAGTGTTGTCGTACCCTGACCTGGACCCTAAACCGTCCCCGTCCCCTAACCCTAACCCTAGCGCGAACCCTAAACCTAACCCTTCCCCGAAGCCTGACCCTCAACCTTCCCCTAATCCTAACCCGTACGCTAACACTAACCCGCGCCCTCACACGCACGCTCCCTCTAAAGCGTTGTCGTGCCCTCACCTGGACTCTAAACCATGCCAGTCCCCTAACCCTAAACCTAGCCCGAACACTAACCCTAACCCTTCTCCGAAGCCTGAACCTCACCCGTCCCCTAATCCTAACCCGTACGCTAACACTAACCCACGCCCTCACACGCACGGTCCCCCTAAAGCGTTGTCGTACCCTCACCTGGACCCTAAACCGTCCCTTTCCCCTAACCCTAAACCTAGCCCGAATCCTAACCCTAACCCTTCGCCGAAGCCTGACCCTCACGTGTCCACTAATCCTAACCCGTACGCTGACACTAACCCGCGCCCTCAGACGCATGCTCAACCTAAAGCATTGTCGTACCCTCACCTGGACCCGAAACCGTCGCCGTCCCCTAACCCTAAACCTAGACCGAACCCTAAACCTAACCCTTCCCCGGAGCCTAACCCTCACCCGTCCCCTAATCCTAACCCGTACGCAAACACTAACCCGCGCCCTCAAACGCACGCTCCCCCTAAAGCGTTGTCGTACCCTCACCTGTACCCTAAAACTTCCCAGTCCCCTATCCCTAACCCTAGCACGAACCCTAACCCTAAACCTTCCCTGAGGCCTGACCATCACCCGTCCCCTAATCCTAAATCGTACGCTAACACTAACCCGCGCCCTCACACGCACGCTCCCCCTAAAGCGTTGTCGTACCCTCACCTGGACCCTAAACCGTCCCCGTCCCCTAAACCTAACCCTAGCCCGAACCCTAACCCTAACCCTTCTCCGAAGCTGACTCTCAACCGTCCCCTAATCCTAACACGGACGCTAACACTAACTCACGCCCTCACACGCACGCTCCCCCTAAAGCGTTGTCGTACCCTGACATGGACCCTAAACCGTCCCCGAACCCTAACCCTAACCCTTCCCCGAAGCCTGACACTCACCCGTCCCCTAATCCTAAACCGTACGCTAACACTAACCCGCGCCCTCACACGCACGCTCCCCCTAAAGCGTTGTCGTACCCTCACCTGGACCCTAAACCGTCCCCGTCCCCTAAACCTAACCCTAGCCCGAACCCTAACCCTAACCCTTCTCCGAAGCTGACTCTCAACCGTTCCCTAATCCTAACACGGACGCTAACACTAACTCACGCCCTCACACGCACGCTCCCCCTAAAGCGTTGTCGTACCCTGACATGGACCCTAAACCGTCCCCGTCACCTAACCCTAACCCTAGCCCGAACCAAAACCCTAACACTTCCCCGAAGCCTTACCCTCACCCGTCCCCTTATCCTATCCCGTACGCTAACACTAAACCGCGCCCTCAGACGCATGCTCAACCTAAAGCGTTGTCGTACCCTCACCTGGACCCTTAAACCGTCCCCGTCCCCTAACCCTCACCCTAGCCCGAACCCTAACCATAAACTTCCTTGAAGCCTGACTCTCACCCGTCACCTACTCCTAACCCGTACGCAAACAGTAACCCGCGCCCTCACACGACCGCTCCCCCTAAAGCGTTGTCGTATCCTAACCTGGACCCTAAACCATCCCAGTCCCCTAACACTAACCCTAGCCCGAACCCTAACCCTAACACCTCCCCGAAGCCTGACACTCATCCGTCCCCTAATCCTAACACGTACGCTAACAGTAACACGTGCCCTCACACGCACGCTACTCCTAAAGTGTTGTCGTACCCTCACATGGACCCTAAACCATCCCCGTCCTCTAACCCTAACCCTAGCCTGAACCCTAAAACTAATACTTCGCCGAAGCCTGACACTCATACGTCCCTTAATCCTAACCCGTACGCTAACACTAACCCGCGCCCTCACACTCACGCTCCCCCTAAAAGCGTTGTCGTACGCTCACCTGGACCCTAAACCATCCCCGTCCCCTAACCCTAACCCTAGCCCGAACCCTAACACTAACCCTTCCCCGAAGCCTGACCCTCACCCGTCCCCTAATCCTAACACGTACGCTAAAACTAACCCGCGCCCTCACAATCTCGCTCACCCTAAAGCGTTGTCGTACCCTCACCTGGACCCTAAACCGTCCCTTTCTCCTAACACTAACCCTAACCCAAAACCTAACCCTAACCCTTCCCCGAAGCCTGACCCTCACCCGTCCCCTAATCCTAACCCGTACGCTAACACTAACCCGTGCCCTCAGACGCATGCTCAACCTAAAGCATTGTCGTACCCTCACCTGGACCCTAAACCGTCCCCGTCCCCTAACCCTAAACCTAGCCCGAACCCTAAATCTAACCCTTCCCCGGAGCCTGTCCCTCACCCGTCCCCTAATCCTAACCCGTACACAAACATTAACCTGCGCCCTCAAGTGCACACTCCCCCTAAGGCATTTTCGTTCCCTCACCTGTACCCTAAACCTTCCCAGTCCCCTAACCCTAAACCTAGCCCGAACCCTAACCCTAACCCTTCCCAGGAGCCTGACCCTCACCCGTTCCCTAATCCTAACCCGTACGCTAACACTAACACACGCCCTCACACGCACGCTCCCCCTAAATCGTTGTCGTACCCTCACCTGGATCCTAAACCGTCCCCGTTCCTTAACCCTAACCCTAGCCCGAACCCTAACCCTAACACTTCGCCGGAGCCTGACCCTCACCCGTCCCCTAATCCTAACCCGTACACTAACACTAACTCGCGCCCTCACACTCACGCTCACCCTAAAGCGTTGTCGTACCCTTATCTGTTCCTAAAGCGTCCCCTTCCCCTAACCCTAACCATAGCCCGAACCCTAAACCTAACCCTTCCTCGGAGCCTGACCCTCACCCGTCCCCTAATCCTAACCCGTACAGAAACACTAACTTGCGCCCTCAAACGAACGCTCCCCCTAAAGCATTGTCGTACCCTCACCTGTACCCTAAACCTTCCCAGTCTCCTAACCCTAAACCTAGCCAGAACCCTAACCCTAACCCTTCCCAGGAGCCTGACCCTCAACCGTTCCCTAATCCTAACCCGGACGCTAACACTAACCCACGCCCTCACACGCACGCTCCCCCTAAAGCGTTGTCGTACCATCACCTGGACCCTAAACCGTCCCCGTCCCCTAACCCTAACCCTAGCCTTAACGCTAACCCTAACCCTTCTGCGAAGCCTGACCCTCACCCGTCCCCTAATGTAACCCGTACGCTAACACTAACCCACGCTTTCACACGCTCGCTCCCCCTAAAGCGTTGTCGTACCCTCACCTGGACCGTAAACCATCCCCGTCCCCTAACACTAACCCTACCCCGAACCCTAAACCTAAACCTTCCCCAAAGCCTGACCCTCATCCGTCCCCTAATCCTAACCCGTACGCTATCAATAACCCGCGCCCTGACACGCACGCTCATCCTAAGCGTTGTCGTACCCTCACCTGGACCCAAAACCGTCCCCGTCCCCTAACCCTAACCCTAGCCCGAACCCTAACCCTAACCCTTCCCCGAAGCCTGACCCTCACCCGTCCCCTAATCCTAACCCATACGCTAACACTAACCCGTGCCCTCAGACGCACGCTCAACCTAAAGCATTGTCGTACCCTCACCTGGACCCTAAACCGTCCCCTTCCCCTAACCCAAAACCTAGCCCGAACCCTAAATCTAACACTTCCCCGGAGCCTGACCCTCACCCGTCCCCTAATCCTAACCCGTACGCAAACACTAACTCGCGCCCTCAAACGCACGCTCCCCCTAAAGCGTTGTCGTACCCTCAGCTGTACCCTAAACCTTCCCAGTCCCCTAACCCTAACCCTAGCCCGAACCCTAACACTTACCCTTCCCCGGAGCCTGACCCTCACCCGTTCCCTAATCCTAACTCGTATGCTAACACTAACACGCGCTCTCACATGCACGCTCCCCCTAAAACGTTGCCGTACCCTCACCTGGATCCTAAACCGTCCCCGTGCCCTAACCCTAACTCTAGCCCGAACCCTAACCCTAACACTTCGCCGAAGCCTGACCCTCACCCGTACCCTAATCGTAACCCATACGCTAACACTAACCCGCGCCCTCACACTCACGCACACCCCAAAGCGTTGTCGTACCCTTACCTGTTCCTAAACCGTCCCCTTCCCCTAAGCCTAACCATAGCCCGAACCCTAGACCTAACCACTCCATGAAGCCTGACTCTCACCCGTCCCCTAATCCTAACCCGGACGCTAACACTAACCCGCGCCCTCACACGCACGCTCCCCCTAAAGCGTTGTCGTACCCTCACCTGGACCCTAAATCGTCCCCGTCTCCTAACACTAACCCTAGCCCGAACCCTAACCCTAACCCTTCCCTGAAGCCTGACCCTCAACCGTCCCCTAATCCTAACCCGTATGCTAACACTAACCCGCGCCCTCACACGCACGCTCACCCTAAGCGTTGTCGTACCCTCACCTGGACACAAAACCGTCCCCGTCTCCTAACCCTAACCGTAGCCCGAACCCTAACCCTAACACTTCCCCGAAGCCTGACCCTCACCCGTCCCCTAATCTTAACCTGTACGCTAACACGAACCAGCGCCCTCACACTCACCCTCACCCTAAAGAGTTGTCGTACCCTCTCGTGGACCCCAAATTGTTCCCGTCCCCTAAAACTAACCCTAGCCCGAACCCTAACCCTAACCCTTCCCCGAAGCCTGACCCTCACCCGTCCCCTAATCCTAAACCGTACGCTAACACTAACCCGCGCCCTCAGATGCACAGTCCCCCTAAAGCGTTGTCGTACCCTCACCTGAACCCTAAACCGTCCCCGTCCCCTAACCCTAACCCTAGCCCGAACCCTAACCCTAACCCTTCCCCGAAGCCTGACCCTCACCCGTCGCCTAATCATAACCCGTACGCAAACACTAACCCGCGCCCTCACACGCACGCTCACCCTAAAGCGTTGTCGTACCCTGACCTGTACCCTAAACCGTCCCAGTCCCCTAACCCTAACCCTATCCCGAACCCTAACCGTAACCCTTCCTCGAAGCCTGACCCTCACCCGTCCCCTAATCCTAACCCGTATGCAAACAGTAACCCGTGCCCTCACACGCCCAATCCCCCTAAATCGTTGTCGTACCCTGACCTGGACTCTAAACCGTCCCAGTCCTCTAACCCTAACCCTATCCCGAACCCTAACCGTAACCCTTCCCAGAAGCCTGACCCTCACCCGTCCCCTAATCCTAACCCGTACACTAACAGTAACCCTCTCCCTCACACACACACTCACCCTAAAGTGTTGTCGTACCCTCATCTAGACCCTAAACCGTCCCCGTCCCCTAACCCTAACCCTAGCCCGAACCCTAAACCTAACACTTCCCCGAAGCCTGACCCTCTACCGTCCCCTAATCCTAACCCGTACGCTAACACTAACCCGCGCCCTCAAACGCATGCTCACCCTAAAGCGTTGTCATACACTCACCTTGACCATAAATCGTCCCTGTCCCCTAACCCTAACCCTAGCCCGAACCCTAGCCCTAACACTTACCCGAAGCCTGACCCTCTCCCGTCCCCTAATCCTAACCCGTATGCTAACACTATCCCGCGCCCTCACACGCACTCTCCCCCTAAAGCATTGTCGTACCCTCAAGTGGACCCTAAACAATCCCCGTCCCCTAACCCTAACCCTAGCCCAAACCCTAACCCTAAAACTTCCCCGAGGCCTGACAATCACCCGTCCCCTAATCCTAACCCGTACGCTAACACTAACCCGTGCCCTCACACGCACGCTCCCCCTAAAGTGTTGTTGTACCCTCAACTGGACCCTAATCCGTCCCCGTCCCCTAACCCTAACCCTAGCCCGAACCCTAACCCTAACCCTTCCGCGAAGCCTAACCCTCACCCGTCCCCTAATCCTAACCCGTACGCTAACACTAACCCGCGCCCTCACACTCACGCTCACCCTAAAGCGTTGTCGTACCCTCACCTGGACCCTAAACCGTCCCCGTCCCCTAACCCTAACCCTAGCCCGAACCCTATCCCTAACACTTCCCCGAAGCCTGACCCTCACCCGTCACCTGTTCCTAACCCGTACGCTAACACTAACCCGCGCCCTCACACGCACGCTCCCCCTAAAGCGTTGTCGTACCCTCACCTGGACCCTAAACCGTCCCCGTCCCCTAACGCTAACCCTAGCCCGAACCCTAACCCTAACACTTCCCCGAGGCCTGACCATCACCCGTCCCTTAATCGTAACCCGTACGCTAACACTAACCCGCGCCCTCACACGCATGCTCCCCCTAAAGCGTTGTCGTACCCTCACCTGGACCCTAAACCGTCCCCGTCCCCTAACCCTAACCCTAGCCCGATCCCTAACCCTAACCCTTCCCCGAAGCCTGACCCTCATCCGTCACCTAATCCTAACCCGTACGCAAACACTAACACGCGCCCTCACACGCCCGCTCTCTCTAAACCGTTGTCGTACCCTCACCTGGACCCTAAACCGTCCCCGTCCCCTAACCCTAACCCTAGCCCTAACCCTAACCCTACCACTTCCCCGAAGCCTGACCCTCACCCGTCCCCTAATCCTAACCAGTACGCTAACACTAAGCCGCGCCCTCAGATGCACGCTCCCCCTAAAGCGTTGTCGTACTCTCACCTTGACCCTATACCATCCCCGTCCCCTAACCCTAGCCCAAACCCTAACCCCAAAACTTCCCCGTAGCCTGACCCTTACCCGTCCCCTAATCCTAACCCGTACGGTAACACTAACCCAGGCCCTCAGATGCATGCTCAACGTAAAGCGTTGTTGTACCCTCACCTGGACCCTAAACCTTCCCCGTCCCCTAACCCTAACCCTAGCCCGAACCCTAACCCTAACCCTTCTCCAAGCCTGACCCTCACTAGTCACCTAATCCTAACCCGTACGCAAACACTAACCTGCGCCCTCACACGCCTGCTCCCCCTAAAGCGTTGTCGTACCCTGAACTAGACCCTAAACCGTCCCAGTCCCCTAGCCCTAACCCTAGCCCGAAACCTAACCCTAACCCTTCCCCGAAACCTGACCCTCACCCGTCGCCTAATCATAACCCATACGCAAACACTAACCCGCGCCCTCACACGCACACTCCCCCTAAAGACTTGTCGTACCCTCACCTGGACCCTAAACCGTCCCCGTCCCCTAAACCTAACCCTAGCCCGAACCCTAACCCTAACCCTTCCCCGAATCCTGACCCTGACCCGTGCCCTAATCCTAAACCGTACGCTAACATTAACCTGCGCCCTCACACGCACGCTCCCCCTTAAGCGTTGTCGTACCCTCACCTGGACCCTAAACCGTCCCCGTCCCATAACCCTAACCCTAGCCCAAACCCTAAACGTAACCCTTCCCCGAACCCTGACCCTCAGCCGTCCCCTAATCCTAACCCGTACGCTAACACTAACCCACGCCCTCACACGTACGCTCCCCCTAAAGCGTTGTCGTACCCTCAACTGGACCCTAAACTATCCCCGTCCCCTAACCCTAACCCTAGCCCGAACCCTAACCCTAAAACTTCCCCGAGGCCTGACAATCACCCGTCCCCTAATCCTAACACGTACGCTAACACTAACCCGCGCCCTCACACGCACGCTCCCCCTAAAGCGTTGTCGTAGCCTCACCTGGACCCTAAACCGTCCCCGTCCCCTAACCCTAACCCTAGCCCGAACCCTAACCCTAACCCTTCCCCGAAACCTGACCCTGACCCGTGCCCTAATCCTAAACCGTATGCTAACACTAACACACGCCCTCACACGCACGCTCCCCCTTAAGCGTTGTCGTACCCTCACCTGGACTCTAAACAGTCCCCGTCCCATAACCCTAACCCTAGCCCGAACCCTAACCGTAACACTTCCCCGAAGCCTGACCCTCACCCGTCCCCTCATCCTAACCCGTACGCTAAGACTAACCCGCGCCCTTACACGCACGCTCCCACTAAAGTGTTGTCATACCCTCAAGTGGACCCTAATCCGTCCCCGTCCCCTAAACCTAACCTTAGCCCGAAACCTAACCCTAACCCTTCCCCGAAGCCTGACCCTCACCCGTCACCTATTCCTAATCCGTACGCTAACACTAACCCGCGCCCTCACACGCACGCTCCCCCTAAAGCGTTGTCGTACCCTCACCTGGACCCTAAACCGTCCCCGTCCCCTAACCCTAACCCTAGCCCGAACCCTAACCCTAACTCTTCACCGAGGCCTGACCATCACCCGTCCCCTAATCCTAACCCGTGCTCAAACACTAACCCGCGCCCTCACACGCACGCTCACCCTAAAGCGTTGTCGTACCCTGACCTGGACTCTAAACAGTCCCAGTCCCCTAACCCTGACCTTAGCCCGAACCGTAAACCTAACCCTCCCCCGAAGCCTGACCGACACCCGAAACATAATCCTAACCCGTACGCTAACACTAACCCGTGCCCTCACACCCACGATCCCCCTAAAGCGTTGTCGTACCCTCAACTGGACCCTAAACCATCCCAGTCCCCTATCCCTAACCCTAGCCCGAACCCTAACCCTAACCCTTCCCCAAGGCCTGACCCTCACCCGTCCCCTAATCCTAACCTGTACACTAACACTAACCCCCGCCCTCACACGCACACTCCCCCTAAAGCATTGTCGTACCCTCACCTGGACCCTATACCGTCCCCCTCCCCTAACCCTAGCCCGAACCCTAACCCTAACCCTTCCCCGAAGCCTGACCCTCACCCGTCCCCTAAACCAAACCCGTACGGTAACACTAACCCGCGCCCTCAGACACATGCTCAACCTAAAGCGTTGTCGTACCCTCACCTGCACCCTAAACTGTCCCCGTCCCCTAACCATAACCCTAGCCTGAACCCTAACCCTAACCCTTACCCGAAGCCTGACCCTCACCCGTCCCCTAATCCTAACCCGTACTCTAACACTAACCCGCGCCCTCAGACGCATGCTCAACCTAAAGCGTTGTCGTATCCTCACCTGGACCCTAAACCGTCCCCGTCCCCTAACCCTAGCCCGAACCCTAACCCTAACCCTTCCCCGAAGCCTGACCCTCAGCCGTCCCCTAATCCTAACCCGTACGCTGACACTAACCCGCGCCCTCACACGGACGCTTCCCCTGAAGTGTTGTCGTACCCTCACCTGGACCCTAAACCGTCCCCGTCCCCTAACCCTAACCCTAGCCCGAACCCTAACCCTAACCCTTCCCCGAAGCCTGACCCTCAGCCGTTCCCTAATCCTAACCCGTACGCTGACACTAACCCACGCCCTCACACGTACGCTCCCCCTAAAGCGTTGTCGTACCCTCACCTGGACCCTAAACCGTCCCCGTCCCCTAACCCTAACCCTAGCCCGAACCCTAACCCTAACCCTTCCCCGAAGCCTAACCGTCACCCGTCCCCTAATCCTAACACGTACGCAAACACTAACCCGCGCCCTCACACGCCCGCTCCCCCTAAAGCGTTGTCGTACACTCACATGGACCCTAAACCGTCCCCGTCCTCTAACCCTAACCCTAGCCTGAACCCTAACACTAACTCTTCGCCGAAGCTTGACCCTCACCCGTCCCCTAATCCTATCCCGTACGCTAACACTAACCCGCGCCCTCAGACGCATGCTCAACCTAAAGCGTTGTACCCTCACCTGGACCCTAAACCGTCCCCTTCCCCTAACCCTAAACTTAGCCCGAACCATAACCCTAACCATTCCCCGAAGCCTGACCCTCACCCATCCCTTAATCCTACACCGTACGCTGACGCTAACACTCGCCCACACACGAACGCTCCCCCTAAAGCATTATCGTACCGTCACATGAACCCTAAACCGTTCCCGTCACCTAACCCTAACCCTAGCCCAATCCCTAACCCTAACCATTTCCTGAAGCCTGACCCTCACTCGTCCCCTAATCCTAACCCTTACGCTAACACTAACCCGCGCCCTCACACGCACGCTCCCCCTGAAGTGTTGTCGTACCCTCAACTGGACCCGAAAGCGTCCCCGTACACTAACCCTAACCCTAGCCCGAACCCTAACGCTAACACTTCCCCGAGGCCTGACACTCACCCGTCCCCTAATCCTAACCCGTACGCTAACACTGACCCACGCCTTCACACGCACGCTCCCCCTAAAGCGTTGTCGTACCCTCACCTGGACCCTAAACCGTCCCCGTCCCCTGACCCTAACCCTAGCCCGAACCCTAACCCTAACCCTTCCCCGAAGCCTGACCCTCACCCGTCCCCTAATCCTAACCCGTACGCTAACACTAACCCGCGCCCTCACAGGCACGCTCCCCCTAAAGCGTTGTCGTACCCTCACCTGGACCCTAAACTGTCCCCGTCCCCTAACCCTAACCCTAGCCCGATCCCTAACCCTAACACTTCCCCGAAGCCTGACCCTCACCCGTCACCTAATCCTAACCCGTACGCAAACACTAACACGCGCCCTCACACGCCCGCTCCCTCTAAACCGTTGTCGTACCCTCACATGAACCCTAAACCGTCCCCGTCCTCTAACCCTAACCCTAGCCTGAAACCTAACAATAACTCTTCGCCGAAGCTTGACCCTCACCCGTCCCGTAATTCTAACCCGTACGCTAACACTAACCTGCGCCCTCACACTCATGCTCACCATAAAGTGTTGTCGTACCCTCATCTAGACCCTAAACCGGCCCCGTCCCCTAACCCTAACCCTAGCCCGAACCCTAAACCTAATACTTCCCCGAGGGCTGACCATCAACCGTCCCCTAATCCTAACCGGTATGCTAACACTAACCCGCGCCCTCACACGCACGCTCCCCCTAAAGCGTTGTCGTACCCTCACCTGGACCCTAATCCGTCCCCGTCCCCTAACCCTAACCCTATCCCGAACCCTAACGCTAACCCTTCCCCGAAGCCTGACCCTCACCCGTCCCGTAATCCTAACCCTTACGCTAACACTAACCCGCGCCCGCACACGCATGCTCCCCCTAAAGCATTGTCGTACCCTGACCTGTACCCTAAACCGTCCCCGTCCCCTAACCCTAACCCTAGCCCGAACCCTAACACTAACCCTTCGCCGAAGCCTGACCCTCACCCGTCCCCTAATCCTAACCCGTACGCTAACACTAACCCACGCCCTCAGACGCATGCTCAACCTAAAGCGTTGTCGTACCCTCACCTGGACCCTAAACCGTCCCCGTCCCCTAACCCTAACTCTAGCCCGAACCCTAACCCTAACCCTTCCCCGAAGCCTGACCCTCACCCGTCACCTAATCCTAACCCGTACGCAAACACTAACCCGCGCCCTCACACGTCCGCTCCCCCTAAAGCGTTGTCGTACCCTCACATGGACCCTAAACCGTCCCCGTCCCCTAACCCTAACCCTAACCTTACGCTAACCCTAACCCTTGCCCGAAGCCTGACGCTCACCCGTCCCCTAATCCTAACCCTTACGCTAACACTAAACCGCATCCTCACACGCTCGCTCCCCCTAAAGCGTTGTCGTACCCTCACCTGGACCCTATACCGTCCCTGTCCCCTAACCCTAAACCTAGCCCGAACCCTAAACCAAACCCTTCCCCGAAGCCTGACCCTCACACATCCCCTAATCCTACACCGTACGCTAACACTATCCCACGCCCTCACATGCACGCTCCCCCTAAAGCGTTGTCGTACCCTCTCATGGACCCTAAACCGACGCCGTCCCCTAACCCTAACTCTAGCCTGAACCCTAACCCTAACCCATCCCCGAAGCCTGACCCTCACCCGTCCCCTAATCCTAACCCGTACGATACCACTAATACGCGCCCTCACACGCAAGCTCCCCCTAAAGTGTTGTCGTACCCTCAAATGGACCCTAAACCGTCCCCGTCCCCTAACCCTAACCCTAGCCCGAACCCTAACACTCCCCCGAAGCCTGACACTCACCCGTCCCATAATCCTAACCCGTACGCTAACACTAACCCGCGCCTTCACACGCATGCTCACCCTAAAGCGCTGCCGTACACTCACCCGGACCCTAAACCGTCCCAATCCCCTAACCCAAACCCTAGGCCGAACCCTAACCCTAACCATTCCCCGAAGCCTGACTCTCATCTGTCCCCTAATCCTAACCCGTACGCTAAAACTAAACTGCGCCCTCACATGCACACTGTCCCTAAAGCGTTGTCATACCCTCACCTGGACCCTAAACCGTCCCCGTCCCCTAACACTAACCCAGCCCGAACCATATCCCTAACTCTTCCCCGAAGCCTGACCCGCACCCGTCCCCTAATAAAAAATCGTACGCTATCACTAACCTGCGCCCTCACACGCACGCTCCCCCTAAAGCATTTTCATATCCTCACCTGAACCCTAAACCGTCCCCGTCCCCTAACCCCATCCCTAGCCTGAACCCTAACCCTAACCCTTCACCGAAGCCTGACCCTCATCCGTCCTGTAATCCTAACCCGTACGCTAACACTAACCCGCACCCTCACAATCACGCTCACCCTAAAGTGTTGTCGTACACTCATCTAGACCCTAAACCGTCCCCGTCCCCTAACCCTAACGCTAGCCGGAACCCTAACCCTAACCCTTCACTGAAGCCTGACCCTCACCCGTCCCCTAATCCTAACCCGTACGCTAACACTAACCCGCGCCCTCAGACTCATGCTCAACCTAAAGCATTGTCGTACCCTCACCTTGACCGTAAACCGTCCCCGTCCCCTAACCCTAAACCTAGCCCGAACCCTAAACCTAACCCTTCCCCGGATCCTGACCCTCACCCGTCCCCTAATCCTAACCCGTACGCAAACACTAACCCGCGCCCTCAAACGCACGCTCCCCCTAAAGCGTTGTCGTACCCTCACCTGTACCCTAAACCTTCCCCGTTCCCTAACCGTAACCCTAGGCTGAACCCTAACACTTACCCTTTCTCGAAGCCTGACACTCACCCGTCCACTAATCCTAACCCGTACGCTAACACTAACCCGCGCCCTCACACGGACGCTCACCCTAAAGCGTTGTCGTACCCTCACCTGGACCCTAAACAGTCCCCGTCCCCTAACCCTAACCCTTTTCCGAACACTAACCCTAACACTTCATCGAAGCCTGACCCTCACCCGTCCCCTAATCCTACACCGTACGCTAACTCTAACGCACGCCCTCACATGCACGCTCCCCCTAAAGCGTTGTCGTACACTCACCTGGACCCTAAACCGTCCCCGTCCCCTAACCCTAACCCTAGCCTGAACCCTAACTCTAAACCTTCCCCGAAGCCTGACCCTCACCCGTCCCCTAATCCTGACCCGTACGCTAACACTAACCCGCGCCCTCAAACGCACGCTCCCCCTAAAGCGTTGTCGTACCCTCACCTGTACCCTAAACCGTCCCCATCCCCTAAACCTAACCCTAGCCCTAACCCTAACCCTAACCTTTCCCCGAAGCCTGAACCTCACCCGTCCCCTAATCCTAAACCGTACGCTAATACTAACCCGCGCCCTCACACGCACACTCCCCCTAAAGCGTTGTCGTACCCTCACCTGGACCCTAAACCGACCCCGTCCCCTAACCCTAACCCTAGCCCGAACCCTAACCCTAACCCTTCCCCGAAGCCTGACCCTGACCCGTCCTCTAATCCTAAACCCTACGCTAACACTAACCTGCGCCCTCACACGCACGCTCACCCTAAAGCGTTGTCGTACCTTCACCAGGACCCTAAACCGTCCCCGTCTCCTAACACTAACCCTAGCCCGAAACATATCCCTAACTCTTCCCCGAAGCCTGACCCGCACCCGTCCCCTAATACTAAATCGTACGCTAACACTAACCCGCGCCCTAACACGCACGCTCCCCCTAAAGCATTTTCATATCCTCACCTGAACCCTAAACCGTCCCCGTCCCCTAACCCCAACCCAGCCCGAACCCTAAACCTAACACTTCCCCGAAGCCTGACCCTCACCCGTCTCCTAATCCTAACCCGTTCGCAAACACTAACCCGCGCCCTCACACGCCCGCTCCCCCTAAAGCGTTGTCGTACCCTGACCTGGACCCGAAACCGTCCCAGTCCCCTAACCCTAACCCTAGCCCGAACCCTAACCCTAACCCTTCCCCGAAGCCTGACACTCACCCGTCCCCTAATCCTAACACGTACGCTAACACTAACACTTGCCCTCACACGCTCGCTCCTCCTAAAGTGTTGTCGTACCCTCACATGGACCCTATATCATCCCCGTCCTCTAACCCTAACCCTAGCCCGAACCCTAACACTAACACTTCGCCGAGGCCTGACCCTCATCCGTCCCGTAATCCTAACCCGTACGTTAACACTAACCCTCTCCCTCACTCTCATACTCACCCTCAAGCGTTGTCGTACCCTCATTGGGACCATAAACCTTCCCCGTACCATAACCCTAACCTAACCGTAGCCCGAACCCTAACCTTAACCCTTCCCCGAAGCCTGACCCTCACCCGTCCCCTAATCCTAAACCGTACGCTAACACTAACTGGTGCCTTCACACGCAAGCTCACCCTAAAGCGTTGTCATACCCTCACCTGGACCCTAAACCGTCCCCGTCCCCGTCCCCTAACCCTAACCCGAACCCTAACCCTAACACTTCCCCGAAACCTGATCCTCACCCGTCGCCTAATTCTAACCCATAGGCTAACACTAACCCGCGCCCTCAGATGCACGCTCACCCTAAAGCGTTGTCGTACCCTCGCCTGGACCCTAATCCGTCCCCGTCCCCTAACCCTAACCCTAGCCCGAACCCTAACCCTAACCCTTTACAGAAGCCTGACCCTCACCCGTCCCCTAATTCTAACCCGTACGCTAACACTAACCTGCGCCCTCACACTCATGCTCACCCTAAAGTGTTGTCGTACCCCCACCTGGACCCTAAACCGTCCCCATCCCCTAACCCTAACCCTAGCCCTAACCCTAACCCTAACCCTTTACAGAAGCCTGACCCTCACCCGTCCCCTAATTCTAACCCGTACGCTAACAGTAACCCGTGCCCTCACACGCATGCTCACCCTAATGCGTTGTCGTACCCTCACCTAGACACTAAACAGTCCCCGTCCCCTAACCCTAACCCTAGTCCGAACCCTAACCCTAACCCTTCGCCGAATCCTGACCCTCACCCGTCCCCTAATGCTAACCCGTACGCTAACACTAACCCACGCCCTCACACGCACGCTCCCCCTAAAGCGTTGTCGTACCCTCACCTGGACCCTAAACCGTCCCCGTCCCCTAACCCTAACCCTAGCCCGAACCCTAACCCTAACACTTCCCCTAAGCCTGACCGTCACCCGTCCTCTAATCCTAACCCGTACGCTAACACTTACCCGCGCCCTCACACGCACGCTTCCCCTAAAGCGTTGTCGTACCCTCACCTGGATCCTAAACCGTCCCCGTCCCCTAAACCTAACACTAGCCCAAACCCTATCCCTAACCCTTCCACGAAGCCTGACCCTCACCCGTCCCCTTATCCTAACCGTACGCTAACACTAACCCGCGCCCTCCTACGCACGCTCACCGTAAAGCGTTGTCGGACCCTCACTTTGACCTTAAACCGTCCCCGTCCCCTAACACTAACCCTAGCCCGAACCCTAACCCTAACCCTTCCCCGAAGCCTGACCCTCACCCGTCCCCTAATCCGAACCCGTACCCTAACACTAACCCGCGCCCTCACACGCACGCTCCACCTAAAGCGTTGTCGTACCCTGATCTGGACCCTACACCGTCCCCGTCCCCTAACCCTAACCCTAGCCTGAACCCTAATCCTAACCCTTCCCCGAAGCCTGACACTCACGCGTCCCATAATCCTAACCCGTACGCTAACACTAACCCGCGCCCTCACACGCACGCTCCCCCTAAAGCGTTGTCATACCCTCACCTGGACCCTAAACCGTCCCCGTCCCCTAACCCTAACCCTAGCCCGAACCCTAACACTCCCCCGAAGCCTGACACTCACCCGTCCCATAATCCTAACCCTTACGCTAACACTAACCCGCGCCTTCACACGCATGCTCACAATAAAGCCTTGACGTACACTCACCTGGATCCTAAACCGTCCCCATCCCCTAACCCAAACCCTAGCCCGAACCCTAACCCTAACCATTCCCCGAAGCCTGACTCTCACCTGTCCCCTAATCCTAACCCGTACGCTAACACTAACCTGCGCCCTCACACGCACACTGTCCCTAAAGCGTTGTCATACCCTCACCTGGATCCTAAACCGTCCCCGTCACCTAACACTAACCCTAGCCCGAACCATATCCCTAACTCTTCCCCGAAGCCTGACCCGCACCCGTCCCCTAATAAAAAATCGTACGCTAACACTAACCCGCGCCCTCACACGCACACTCCCCCTAAAGCATTTTCATATCCTCACCTGAACCCTAAACCGTCCCCGTCCCCTAACCCCATCCCTAGCCTGAACCCTAACCCTAACCCTTCACCGAAGCCTGACCCTCATCCGTCACGTAATCCTAACCCGTACGCTAACACTAACCCGTGCCCTCACAATCACGCTCACCCTAAATTGTTGTCGTACACTCATCTAGACCCTAAAACGTCCCCGTCCCCTAACCCTAACGCTAGCACGAATCCTAACCCTAACCCTTCACCGAAGCCTGACCCTCACCCGTCCCCTAATCCTGACCCGTACGCTAACACTAACCCGCGCCCTCACACGCACGCTCCCCCTAAAGCGTTGTCGTACCCTGACCTGGACCCTAAAACGTCCCCGTCCCCTAACCCTAACCCTAGCAAGAACCATAACCCTAAACCTTCCCCGAAGCCTGACCCTCAACCGTCACCTAATCCTAACCCGTGCGCAAACACTAAACCACGCCCTCACACGCACGCTCACCCTAAAGCGTTGTCGTACCCTGATCTGGACCCTAAACCGTCCCAGTCCCCTAACCCTAACCTTAGCCCGAACCGTAATCCTAACCCTCCCCCGAAGCCTGACCGTCACCCGAACCATAATCCTAACCCGTACGCTAACACTAACCTGCGCCCTCACACTCATGCTCACCCTAAAGTGTTGTCGTACCCCCACCTGGACCCTAAACCGTCCCCGTCCCCTAACCCTAACCCTAGCCCTAACCCTAACCCTAACCCTTTACAGAAGCCTGACCCTCACCCGTCCCCTAATTCTAACCCGTACGCTAACAGTAACCCGTGCCCTCACACGCATGCTCACCCTAATGCGTTGTCGTACCCTCACCTAGACACTAAACAGTCCCCGTCCCCTAACCCTAACCCTAGTCCGAACCCTAAACCTAACCCTTCGCCGAATCCTGACCCTCACCCGTCCCCTAATGCTAACCCGTACGCTAACACTAACCCACGCCCTCACACGCACGCTCCCCCTAAAGCGTTGTCGTACCCTCACCTGGACCCTAAACCGTCCCCGTCCCCTAACCCTAACCCTAGCCCGAACCCTAACCCTAACACTTCCCCTAAGCCTGACCGTCACCCGTCCTCTAATCCTAACCCGTACGCTAACACTTACCCGCGCCCTCACACGCACGCTTCCCCTAAAGCGTTGTCGTACCCTCACCTGGATCCTAAACCGTCCCCGTCCCCTAAACCTAACACTAGCCCAAACCCTATCCCTAACCCTTCCACGAAGCCTGACCCTCACCCGTCCCCTTATCCTAACCGTACGCTAACACTAACCCGCGCCCTCCTACGCACGCTCACCGTAAAGCGTTGTCGGACCCTCACTTTGACCTTAAACCGTCCCCGTCCCCTAACACTAACCCTAGCCCGAACCCTAACCCTAACCCTTCCCCGAAGCCTGACCCTCACCCGTCCCCTAATCCGAACCCGTACCCTAACACTAACCCGCGCCCTCACACGCACGCTCCACCTAAAGCGTTGTCATACCCTGATCTGGACCCTACACCGTCCCCGTCCCCTAACCCAAAACCTAGCCCGAACCCTAAAACTAACACTTCCCCGGATCCTGTCCCTCACCCGTCCCCTAATCCTAACCCGTACGCAAACACTAACCCGTGCCCTCAAACGCACGCTCCCCCTAAAGCGTTGTCGTACCCTCACCTGTACCCTAAACCTTCCCTGTCCCCTAACCCTAACCCTAGCCAGAACCCTAACACTAACCCTTCCCCGGAGCCTGACCCTCACCCGTTCCCTAATCCTAACCCGGACGGTAACACTAACCCACACCCTCATATGCACGCTCCCCCTAAAGCATTGTCGTACCCTCACCTGGACCCTAAACAGTCCCCGTCCCCTAACCCTAACCCTTTTCCGAACACTAACTCTAAAACTTCCCCGAAGCCTGACCCTCACCCGTCCCCTAATCCTACACCGTACGCTAACTCTAACCCACGCCCTCAAACGCACGCTCCCCCAAAAGCGTTGTCGTACCCTCACGTGTACCCTAAACCGTCCCCATCCCCTAACCCTAACCATAGCCCTAACCCTAACATTTCCCCGAAGCCTGACACTCACCCATCCCCTAATCCTAAACCGTACGCTAATACTAACCCGCGCCCTCACACGCACGCTCCCCCTAAAGCGTTGTCGTACCCTCACCTGGACCCTAAACCGACCCCGTCCCCTAACCCTAACCCTAGCCCGAACCCTAACCCTAACCCTTCCCCGAAGCCTGACCCTCACTCATCACCTAATCCTAACACGGACGCTAACACTAAACCGTGCCCTCACACTCACGCTCCCCCTAAAGCGTTGTCGTACCCTCACCTGGACCCTAAACCTTCCCCATCCCCTAACCCTAACCCTAGCCCGAACCCTAACCCTACCACTTCGCCGAAGCCTGACACTAACCCGTCCCCTAATCCTAACACGGATGCTAACACTAACCCGCACCCTCATACGCACGCTCCCCCTAAAGCATTGTCGTACCCTCACCTGGACCCTAAACCGTCCCCGTCGCCTAACCCTAACCCTAGCCCGAACCCTAACACTAACACTTTCTCGAAGCCTGACCCTCACCCGTCCCCTAATCCTAACCCGTACGCTAACACTAACCCGCGCCCTCACATGGACGCTCACCCTAAAGCGTTGTCGTACACTCACCTGGACCCTAAACAGTCCCCGTCCCCTAACACTAACCCTAGCCTTAACGCTAACCCTAACCCTTCTCCGAAGCCAGACCCTCACCCGTCCCCTAATCCTAACCTGTACGCTAACACTAACCCACGCTTTCACACGCTCGGTCCCCCTAAAGCGTTGTGGTACCCTCACCTGGACCCTAAACCGTCCCCGTCCGCTAACCCTAACCCCAGCCCTAACCCTAAACCTAACCCTTTACAGAAGCCTGACCCTCACCCGTCCCCTAATTCTAACCCGTACGCTAACAGTAACCCGTGCCCTCACACGCATGCTCACGCTAATGCGTTGTCGTACCCTCACCTAGACACTAAACCGTCCCCGTCCCCTAACCCTAACGCTAGTCCGAACCCTAACCCTAACCCTTCGCCGAATCCTGACCCTCACCCGTCCCCTAATGCTAACCCGTACGCTAACACTAACCCACGCCCTCACACGCACGCTCCCCCTAAAGAGTTGTCCTACCCTCACCTGGACCCTAAACCGTCCCCGTCCCTTAACCCTAACCCTAGCCCGAACCCTAACCCTAACACTTCCCCTAAGCCTGACCGTCACCCGTCCTCTAATCCTAACCCGTACGCTAACACTTACCCGCGCCCTCACACGCACGCTTCCCCTAAAGCGTTGTCGTACCCTCACCTGGATCCTAAACCGTCCCCGTCCCCTAAACCTAACACTAGCCCAAACCCTATCCCTAACCCTTCCACGAAGCCTGACCCTCACCCGTCCCCTAATCCTAACCGTACGCTAACACTAACCCGCGCCCTCACACGCACACTCACCGTAAAGCATTGTCGGACCCTCACTTTGACCTTAAACCGTCCCCGTCCCCTAACCCTAACCCTAGCCCGAACCCTAATCCTAACCCTTCCCCGAAGCCTGACCCTCACCCGTCCCCTAATCCTAACCCGTACCCTAACACTAACCCGCGCCCTCACACGCACGCTCCACCTAAAGCGTTGTCGTACCCTGATCTGGACCCTACACCGTCCCCGTCCCCTAACCCTAACCCTAGCCAGAACCCTATCCCTAACCCTTCCCCGAAGCCTGACCCACAACCGTCCCATAATCCTAACACGTACGCTAACACTAACCCGCACCCTTACACGCACGCTCCCCCTAAAGCGTTGACGTACCCTGACCTGGACCTTAAACCGTCCCAGTCCCCTAACCCTAACCCTAGCCTGAACCCTAATCCGAACCCTTCCCCGAAGCCTGACACTCACCCGTCCCATAATCCTAACCCGTACGCTAACACTAACCCGCACCCTCACACGCACGCTCCCCCTAAAGCGTTGTCATACCCTCACCTGGACCCTAAACCGTCCCCGTCCCCTAACCCTAACCCTAGCCCGAACGCTAACACTCCCCCGAAGCCTGACACTCACCCGTCCCATAATCCTAACCCTTACGCTAACACTAACCCGCGCCTTCACACGCATGCTCACAATAAAGCCTTGACGTACACTCACCTGGACCCTAAACCGTCCCCATCCCCTAACCCAAACCCTAGCCCGAACCCTAACCCTAACCATTCCCCGAAGCCTGACTCTCACCTGTCCCCTAATCCTAACCCGTACGCTAACACTAACCTGCGCCCTCACACGCACACAGTCCCTAAAGCGTTGTCATACCCTCACCTGGATCCTAAACCGTCCCCGTCAGCTAACACTAACCCTAGCCCGAACCATATCCCTAACTCTTCCCCGAAGCCTGACCCGCACCCGTCCCCTAATAAAAAATCGTACGCTAACACTAACCCGCGCCCTCACACGCACACTCCCCCTAAAGCATTTTCATATCCTCACCTGAACCCTAAACCGTCCCCGTCCCCTAACCCCATCCCTAGCCTGAACCCTAACCCTAACCCTTCACCGAAGCCTGACCCTCATCCGTCCCGTAATCCTAACCCGTACGCTAACACTAACCCGTGCCCTCACAATCACGCTCACCCTAAATTGTTGTCGTACACTCATCTAGACCCTAAACCGCCCCGTCCCCTAACCCTAACGCTAGCACGAACCCTAACCCTAACCCTTCACCGAAGCCTGACCCTCACCCGTCCCCTAATCCTGACCCGTACGCTAACACTAACCCGCGCCCTCAAACGCACGCTACCCCTAAAGCTTTGCCGTACCCTCATCTGGACCCTAAACCATCCCCGTCCCCTAATGCTTACCCTAGCCCGAACCCTAACCCTAACATTTCGCCGAAGCCTGGCCCGCACCCGTCCCCTAATCCTAACCCATACGCTAACACTAACCCGCGCCCTCACACGCACGCTCCCCCTAAAGCGTTGTCGTACCCTGACCTGGACCCTAAACCGTCCCCGTCCCCTAACCCTAACCCTAGCAAGAACCATAACCCTAAACCTTCCCCGAAGCCTGACCCTCAACCGTCACCTAATCCTAACCCGTGCGCAAACACTAAACCACGCCCTCACACGCACGCTCCCCCTAAAGTGTTGTCGTACCCTCACCTGGATCCTAAACCGTCCCCGCCCCCTAACCCTAACCCTAGCCTGAACGCTAACCCTAACCCTTCGCCGAAGACTGACCCTCACCCGTCCCCTAATCCTAACCCGTACGCTAACAGTAACCCACGCCCTCACACGCACGCTCCCCCTAAAGCGTTGTCGTACCCTCACCTGGACCCTAAACCGTCCCCGTCCCCTAACCCTAACCCTAGCATGAACCATAACCCTAATACTTCCCCGAAGCCTGACCCTCACCCGTCCCCTAATCCTAACCCGTGCGCAAACACTAACCCACGCCCTCACACGCACGCTCACCCTAAAGCATTGTCGTACCCTGATCTGGACCCTAAACCGTCCCAGTCCCCTAACCCTAACCTTAGCCCGAACCGTAATCCTAACCCTCCCCCGAAACCTGACCGTCACCCGAACCATAATCCTAACCCGTACGCTAACACTAACCCGCGCCCTCACACCCACGCTCCCCCTAAAGCGTTGTCGTACCCTCACCTGGACCCTAAACCATCCCCGTCCCCTAACCCTAACCCTAGTCTGAACCCTAACCCTAACACTTCGCCGAAGCCTGAACCTCACCCGTCCCCTAATCCTAACGCGTACGCTAACACTAACCCACGCCCTCACACGCACCCTCACCCTAAAGCGTTGTCGTACACTCACCTTGAACCTAAATCGTCCCCGTCACCTAACCCTAACCCTAGCCCGAACTCTAATCCTAAAACTTCTCCGAAGCCTAACCCTCACCCGTCCCCTAATCCTAACCCGTACGCTAACAACAACCCGTGCCCTCAGACGCATGCTCAACCTAAAGCGTTGTCGTACCCTCACCTGGACCCTAAACCCTCCCCGTCCCCTAACCCTAACCCTAGCCCGAACCCTAACCCTATCACTTCGCCGAAGCCTGACCCTCACCCGTCCCCTAATCCTAACCCGTACGCTAACACGAACCCGTGCCCTCAGACTCATGCTCAACCTAAAGCATTGTCGTACCCTCAACTGGACCCTAAAGCGTCCCCGTCCCCTAACCCAAAACCTAGCCCGAACCCTAAAACTAACACTTCCCCGGATCCTGTCCCTCACCCGTCCCCTAATCCTAACCCCTACGCAAACACTAACCCGTGCCCTCAAACGCACGCTCCCCCTAAAGCGTTGTCGTACCCTCACCTGTACCCTAAACCTTCCCTGTCCCCTAACCCTAACCCTAGCCAGAACCCTAACACTAACCCTTCCCCGGAGCCTGACCCTCACCCGTTCCCTAATCCTAACCCGGACGGTAACACTAACCCACACCCTCATATGCACGCTCCCCCTAAAGCATTGTCGTATACTCACCTGGACCCTAAACAGTCCCTGTTCCCTAACCCTAACACTAGCCCGAACCCTAACACTTACCCTTTCTCGAAGCCTGACCCTCACCCGTCCAATAATCCTAACCCGTACGCTAACACTAACCTGCGCCCTCACACGGACGCTCACCCTAAAGCGTTGTCGTACCCTCACCTGGACCCTAAACAGTCCCCGTCCCCTAACCCTAACCCTTTTCCGAACACTAACCCTAAAACTTCCCCGAAGCCTGACCCTCACCCGTCCCCTAATCCTACACCGTACGCTAACTCTAACCCGCGCCCTCAAACGCACGCTCCCCCAAAAGCGTTGTCGTACCCTCACGTGTACCCTAAACCGTCCCCATCCCCTAACCCTAACCATAGCCGTAACCCTAACCTTTCCCCGAAGCCTGACCCTCACCCGTCCCCTAATCCTAAACCGTACGCTAATACTAACCCGCGCCCTCACACGCACGCTCCCCCTAAAGCGTTGTCGTACCCTCACCTGGACCCTAAACCGACCCCGTCCCCTAACCCTAACCCTAGCCCGAACCCTAACCCTAACCCTTCCCCGAAGCCTGACCCTCACTCATCACCTAATCCTAACACGGACGCTAACACTAAACCGTGCCCTCACACTCACGCTCCCCCTCAAGCGTTGTCGTACCCTCACCTGGACCCTAAACCGTCCCCATCCCCTAACCCTAACCCTAGCCCGAACCCTAACCCTACCACTTCGCCGAAGCCTGACACTAACCCGTCCCCTAATCCTAACACGGACGCTAACACTAACCCGCACCCTCATACGCACACTCCCCCTAAAACATTGTCGTACCCTCACCTGGACCCTAAACAGTGCCCGTCGCCTAACCCTAACCCTAGCCCGAACCCTAACACTAACACTTTCTCGAAGCCTGACCCTCACCCGTGCCCTAATCCTAACCCGTACGCTAACACTAACCCGCGCCCTCACATGGACGCTCACCCTAAAGCGTTGTCGTACACTCACCTGGACCCTAAACAGTCCCCGTCCCCTAACACTAACCCTAGCCTTAACGCTAACCCTAACCCTTCTCCGAAGCCTGACACTCACCCGTCCCCTAATCCTAACCTGTACGCTAACACTAACCCACGCTTTCATACGCTCGGTCCCCCTAAAGTGTTGTGGTACCCTCACCTGGACCCTAAACCGTCCCCGTCCCCTAACCCTAACCCTAGCCTGAACCCTAACGCTAACCCTTCGTCGAAGCCTGAACCTCACCCGTCCCCTAATCCTAACGCGTACACTAACACTAACCCGCATCTTCAGACGCACCCTCCCCCTAAAGCGTTGTCGTACCCTCACCTGGACCCTAAACCGTCCCCATCCCCTAACCCTAACCCTAGCCCGAACCCTAACCCTAACCCTTCCCCGAAGCCTGACCCTCACCCGTCCCCTAATCCTACACCGTACGCTAATTCTAACACGCGCTCTCACACGCACGCTCCCCCTAAAGCATTATCGTACCGTCACATGAACCCTAAATCGTCCCCGTCACCTAACCCTAACCCTAGCCCAAACCCTAACCCTAACCATTTCCTGAAGCCTGACCCTCACCCGTCCCCTAATCCTAACCCTTACGCTAACACTAACCCGCGCCCTCACACGCACGCTCCACCTAAAGCGTTGTCGTACCCTCACCTGGACCCTAAACCGTCCCCGTCCCCTAACCCTAATCCTAGACCGAACCGTAACCCTAACCCTTCCCCGAAGCCTTACCCTCACCCGTCCCCTAATCCTAACCCGTACGCTTACACTAACCCGCCCCCGCACACGCACGCTCCCCCTAATGTGTTGTCGTACCCTCAACTGGACCCTAAACCGTCCCCGTCCCCTAACCCTAACCCTAGCCCAAAGCCTAACGCTAACACTTCCCGAGGCCTGACCCTCACCCGTCCCCTAATCCTAACCCGTACGCTAACACTGACCCGCACCCTCACACGCACGCTCCCCCTAAAGCGTTGTCGTACCCTGATCTGGACCCTAAACCGTCCCAGTCCCCTAACCCTAACCTTAGCCCGAACCGTAATCCTAACCCTCCCCCGAAGCCTGACCGTCACCCGAACCATAATCCTAACCCGTACGCTAACACTAACCCGCGCCCTCACACCCACGCTCCCCCTAAAGCGTTATCGTACCCTCACCTGGACCCTAAACCATCTCCGTCCCCTAACCCTAACCCTAGTCCGAACCCTAACCCTAACACTTCGCCGAAGCCTGACCCTCACCCGTCCCCTAATCCTAACGCGTACGCTAACACTAACCCGCGCCCTCACACGCACCCTCACCCTAAAGCGTTGTCGTACACTCACCTTGAACCTAAATCGTCCCCGTCACCTAACCCTAACCCTAGCCCGAACTCTAATCCTAAAACTTCTCCGAAGCCTAACCCTCACCCGTCCCCTAATCCTAACCCGTACGCTAACACTAACCCGCGCCCTCAGACTCATGCTCAACCTAAAGCATTGTCGTACCCTCAACTGGACCCTAAACCGTCCCCGTCCCCTAACCCAAAACCTAGCCCGAACCCTAAAACTAACACTTCCCCGGAACCTGTCCCTCACCCGTCCCCTAATCCTAACCCGTACGCAAACACTAACCCGTGCCCTCAAACGCACGCTCCCCCTAAAGCGTTGTCGTAACCTCACCTGTACCCTAAACCTTCCCTGTCCCCTAACCCTAACCCTAGCCAGAACCCTAACACTAACCCTTCCCCGGAGCCTGACCCTCACCCGTTCCCTAATCCTAACCCGGACGGTAACACTAACCCACACCCTCATATGCACGCTCCCCCTAAAGCATTGTCGTACCCTCACCTGGACCCTAAACAGTCCCTGTTCCCTAACCCTAACCCTAGCCCGAACCCTAACACTTACCCTTTCTCGAAGCCTGACCCTCACCCGTCCAATAATCCTAACCCGTACGCTAACACTAACCTGCGCCCTCACACGGACGCTCACCCTAAAGCATTGTCGTACCCTCACCTGGACCCTAAACAGTCCCCGTCCCCTAACCCTAACCCTTTTCCGAACACTAACCCTAAAACTTCCCCGAAGCCTGACCCTCACCCGTCCCCTAATCCTACACCGTACGCTAACTCTAACCCGTGCCCTCAAACGCACGCTCCCCCAAAAGCGTTGTCGTACCCTCACGTGTACCCTAAACCGTCCGCATCCCCTAACCCTAACCATAGCCCTAACCCTAACCTTTCCCCGAAGCCTGACACTCACCCGTCCCCTAATCCTAAACCGTACGCTAATACTAACCCGCGCCCTCACACGCACGCTCCCCCTAAAGCGTTGTCGTACCCTCACCTGGACCCTAAACCGACCCCGTCCCCTAACCCTAACCCTAGCCCGAACCCTAACCCTAACCCTTCCCCGAAGCCTGACCCTCACTCATCACCTAATCCTAACACGGACGCTAACACTAAACCGTGCCCTCACACTCACGCTCCCCCTAAAGCGTTGTCGTACCCTCACCTGGACCCTAAACCGTCCCCATCCCCTAACCCTAACCCTAGCCCGAACCCTAACCCTACCACTTCGCCGAAGCCTGACACTAACCCGTCCCCTAATCCTAACACGGACGCTAACACTAACCCGCACCCTCATACGCACGCTCCCCCTAAAGCATTGTCGTACCCTCACCTGGACCCTAAACCGTCCCCGTCGCCTAACCCTAACCCTAGCCCGAACCCTAACACTAACACTTTCTCGAAGCCTGACCCTCACCCGTCCCCTAATCCTAACCCGTACGCTAACACTAACCCGCGCCCTCACATGGACGCTCACCCTAAAGCGTTGTCGTACACTCACCTGGACCCTAAACAGTCCCCGTCCCCTAACACTAACCCTAGCCTTAACGCTAACCCTAACCCTTCTTCGAAGCCTGACCCTCACCCGTCCCCTAATCCTAACCTGTACGCTAACACTAACCCACGCTTTCACACGCTCGGTCCCCCTAAAGCGTTGTGGTACCCTCACCTGGACCCTAAACCGTCCCCGTCCGCTAACCCTAACCCTAGCCCTAACCCTAACCCTAACCCTTTACAGAAGCCTGACCCTCACCCGTCCCCTAATTCTAACCCGTACGCTAACAGTAACCCGTGCCCTCACACGCATGCTCACGCTAATGCGTTGTCGTACCCTCACCTAGACACTAAACAGTCCCCGTCCCCTATCCCTAACCCTAGTCCGAACCCTAACCCTAACCCTTCGCCGAATCCTGACCCTCACCCGTCCCCTAATGCTAACCCGTACGCTAACACTAACCCACGCCCTCACACGCACGCTCCCCCTAAAGAGTTGTCCTACCCTCACCTGGACCCTAAACCGTCCCCGTCCCTTAACCCTAACCCTAGCCCGAACCCTAACCCTAACACTTCCCCTAAGCCTGACCGTCACCCGTCCTCTAATCCTAACCCGTACGCTAACACTTACCCGCGCCCTCACACGCACGCTTCCCCTAAAGCGTTGTCGTACCCTCACCTGGATCCTAAACCGTCCCCGTCCCCTAAACCTAACACTAGCCCAAACCCTATCCCTAACCCTTCCACGAAGCCTGACCCTCACCCGTCCCCTAATCCTAACCGTACGCTAACACTAACCCGCGCCCTCACACGCACGCTCACCGTAAAGCATTGTCGGACCCTCACTTTGACCTTAAACCGTCCCCGTCCCCTAACCCTAACCCTAGCCCGAACCCTAATCCTAACGCTTCCCCGAAGCCTGACCCTCACCCGTCCCCTAATCCTAACCCGTACCCTAACACTAACCCGCGCCCTCACATGCACGCTCCACCTAAAGCGTTGTCGTACCCTGATCTGGACCCTACACCGTCCCCGTCCCCTAACCCTAACCCTAGCCAGAACCCTATCCCTAACCCTTCCCCGAAGCCTGACCCACAACCGTCCCATAATCCTAACACGTACGCTAACACTAACCCGCACCCTTACACGCACGCTCCCCCTAAAGCGTTGACGTACCCTGACCTGGACCTTAAACCGTCCCAGTCCCCTAACCCTAACCCTAGCCTGAACCCTAATCCGAACCCTTCCCCGAAGCCTGACACTCACCCGTCCCATAATCCTAACCCGTACGCTAACACTAACCCACGCCCTCACATGCACGCTCCCCCTAAAGCGTTGTCATACCCTCACCTGGACCCTAAACCGTCCCCGTCCCCTAACCCTAACCCTAGCCCGAACCCTAACACTCCCCCGAAGCCTGACACTCACCCGTCCCATAATCCTAACCCTTACGCTAACACTAACCCGCGCCTTCACACGCATGCTCACAATAAAGCCTTGACGTACACTCACCTGGACCCTAAACCGTCCCCATCCCCTAACCCAAACCCTAGCCCGAACCCTAACCCTAACCATTCCCCGAAGCCTGACTCTCACCTGTCCCCTAATCCTAACCCGTACGCTAACACTAACCTGCGCCCTCACACGCACACTGTCCCTAAAGCGTTGTCATACCCTCACCTGGATCCTAAACCGTCCCCGTCACCTAACACTAACCCTAGCCCGAACCATATCCCTAACTCTTCCCCGAAGCCTGACCCGCACCCGTCCCCTAATAAAAAATCGTACGCTAACACTAACCCGCGCCCTCACACGCACACTCCCCCTAAAGCATTTTCATATCCTCACCTGAACCCTAAACCGTCCCTGTCCCCTAACCCCATCCCTAGCCTGAACCCTAACCCTAACCCTTCACCGAAGCCTGACCCTCATCCGTCCCGTAATCCTAACCCGTACGCTAACACTAACCCGTGCCCTCACAATCACGCTCACCCTAAATTGTTGTCGTACACTCATCTAGACCCTAAACCGTCCCCGTCCCCTAACCCTAACGCTAGCACGAACCCTAACCCTAACCCTTCACCGAAGCCTGACCCTCACCCGTCCCCTAATCCTGACCCGTACGCTAACACTAACCCGCGCCCTCAAACGCACGCTACCCCTAAAGCTTTGCCGTACCCTCATCTGGACCCTAAACCATCCCCGTCCCCTAATGCTTACCCTAGCCCGAACCCTAACCCTAACATTTCGCCGAAGCCTGGCCCGCACCCGTCCCCTAATCCTAACCCGTACGCTAACACTAACCCGCGCCCTCACACGCACGCTCCCCCTAAAGCGTTGTCGTACCCTGACCTGGACCCTAAACCGTTCCCGTCCCCTAACCCTAACCCTAGCAAGAACCATAACCCTAAACCTTCCCCGAAGCCTGACCCTCAACCGTCACCTAATCCTAACCCGTGCGCAAACACTAAACCACGCCCTCACACGCACGCTCCCCCTAAAGTGTTGTCGTACCCTCACCTGGATCCTAAACCGTCCCCGCCCCCTAACCCTAACCCTAGCCTGAACGCTAACCCTAACCCTTCGCCGAAGACTGACCCTCACCCGTCCCCTAATCCTAACCCGTACGCTAACAGTAACCCACGCCCTCACATGCACGCTCCCCCTAAAGCGTTGTCGTACCCTCACCTGGACCCTAAACCGTCCCCGTCCCCTAACCCTAACCCTAGCATGAACCATAACCCTAATACTTCCCCGAAGCCTGACCCTCACCCGTCCCCTAATCCTAACCCGTGCGCAAACACTAACCCACGCCCTCACACGCACGCTCACCCTAAAGCATTGTCGTACCCTGATCTGGACCCTAAACCGTCCCAGTCCCCTAACCCTAACCTTAGCCCGAACCGTAATCCTAACCCTCCCCCGAAGCCTGACCGTCACCCGAACCATAATCCTAACCCGTACGCTAACACTAACCCGCGCCCTCACACCCACGCTCCCCCTAAAGCGTTGTCGTACCCTCACCTGGACCCTAAACCATCCCCGTCCCCTAACCCTAACCCTAGTCCGAACCCTAACCCTAACACTTCGCCGAAGCCTGACCCTCACCGGTCCCCTAATCCTAACGCGTACGCTAACACTAACCCCCGCCCTCACACGCACCCTCACCCTAAAGCGTTGTCGTACACTCACCTTGAACCTAAATCGTCCCCGTCACCTAACCCTAACCCTAGCCCGAACTCTAATCCTAAAACTTCTCCGAAGCCTAACCCTCACCCGTCCCCTAATCCTAACCCGTACGCTAACAACAACCCGTGCCCTCAGACGCATGCTCAACCTAAAGCGTTGTCGTACCCTCACCTGGACCCTAAACCCTCCCCGTCCCCTAACCCTAACCCTAGCCCGAACCCTAACCCTATCACTTCGCCGAAGCCTGACCCTCACCCGTCCCCTAATCCTAACCCGTACGCTAACACTAACCCGCGCCCTCAGACTCATGCTCAACCTAAAGCATTGTCGTACCCTCAACTGGACCCTAAAGCGTCCCCGTCCCCTAACCCAAAACCTAGCCCGAACCCTAAAACTAACACTTCCCCGGATCCTGTCCCTCACCCGTCCCCTAATCCTAACCCATACGCAAACACTAACCCGTGCCCTCAAACACACGCTCCCCCTAAAGCGTTGTCGTACCCTCACCTGTACCCTAAACCTTCCCTGTCCCCTAACCCTAACCCTAGCCAGAACCCTAACACTAACCCTTCCCCGGAGCCTGACCCTCACCCGTTCCCTAATCCTAACCCGGACGGTAACACTAACCCACACCCTCATATGCACGCTCCCCCTAAAGCATTGTCGTACACTCACCTGGACCCTAAACAGTCCCTGTTCCCTAACCCTAACACTAGCCCGAACCCTAACACTTACCCTTTCTCGAAGCCTGACCCTCACCCGTCCAATAATCCTAACCCGTACGCTAACACTAACCTGCGCCCTCACACGGACGCTCACCCTAAAGCGTTGTCGTACCCTCACCTGGACCCTAAACAGTCCCCGTCCCCTAACCCTAACCCTTTTCCGAACACTAACCCTAAAACTTCCCCGAAGCCTGACCCTCACCCGTCCCCTAATCCTACACCGTACGCTAACTCTAACCCGCGCCCTCAAACGCACGCTCCCCCAAAAGCGTTGTCGTACCCTCACGTGTACCCTAAACCGTCCCCATCCCCTAACCCTAACCATAGCCGTAACCCTAACCTTTCCCCGAAGCCTGACCCTCACCCGTCCCCTAATCCTAAACCGTACGCTAATACTAACCTACGCCCTCACACGCACGCTCCCCCTAAAGCGTTGTCGTACCCTCACCTGGACCCTAAACCGACCCCGTCCCCTAACCCTAACCCTAGCCCGAACCCTAACCCTACCACTTCGCCGAAGCCTGACACTAACCCGTCCCCTAATCCTAACACGGACGCTAACACTAACCCGCACCCTCATACGCACGCTCCCCCTAAAACATTGTCGTACCCTCACCTGGACCCTAAACAGTGCCCGTCGCCTAACCCTAACCCTAGCCCGAACCCTAACACTAACACTTTCTCGAAGCCTGACCCTCACCCGTCCCCTAATCCTAACCCGTACGCTAACACTAACCCGCGCCCTCACATGGACGCTCACCCTAAAGCGTTGTCGTACACTCACCTGGACCCTAAACAGTCCCCGTCCCCTAACACTAACCCTAGCCTTAACGCTAACCCTAACCCTTCTCCGAAGCCTGACACTCACCCGTCCCCTAATCCTAACCTGTACGCTAACACTAACCCACGCTTTCATACGCTCGGTCCCCCTAAAGTGTTGTGGTACCCTCACCTGGACCCTAAACCGTCCCCGTCCCCTAACCCTAACCCTAGCCTGAACCCTAACGCTAACCCTTCGTCGAAGCCTGAACCTCACCCGTCCCCTAATCCTAACGCGTACACTAACACTAACCCGCACCTTCAGACGCACCCTCCCCCTAAAGCGTTGTCGTACCCTCACCTGGACCCTAAACCGTCCCCATCCCCTAACCCTAACCCTAGCCCGAACCCTAACCCTAACCCTTCCCCGAAGCCTGACCCTCACCCGTCCCCTAATCCTACACCGTACGCTAACGCTAACACGCGCTCTCACACGCACGCTCCCCCTAAAGCATTATCGTACCGTCACATGAACCCTAAATCGTCCCCGTCACCTAACACTAACCCTAGCCCAAACCCTAACCCTAACCATTTCCTGAAGCCTGACCCTCACCCGTCCCCTAATCCTAACCCTTACGCTAACACTAACCCGCGCCCTCACACGCACGCTCCACCTAAAGCGTTGTCGTACCCTCACCTGGACCCTAAACCGTCCCTGTACCCTAACCCTAATCCTAGACCGAACCGTAACCCTAACCCTTCCCCGAAGCCTTACCCTCAACCGTCCCCTAATCCTAACCCGTACGCTTACACTAACCGCCCCCGCACACGCACGCTCCCACTAAAGTGTTGTCGTACCCTCAAGTGGACCCTAATCCGTCCCCGTCCCCTAAACCTAACCTTAGCCCGAAACCTAACCCTAACCCTTCCCCGAAGCCTGACCCTCACCCGTCACCTATTCCTAATCCGTACGCTAACACTAACCCGCGCCCTCACACGCACGCTCCCCCTAAAGCGTTGTCGTACCCTCACCTGGACCCTAAACCGTCCCCGTCCCCTAACCCTAACCCTAGCCCGAACCCTAACCCTAACTCTTCACCGAGGCCTGACCATCACCCGTCCCCTAATCCTAACCTGTGCTCAAACACTAACCCGCGCCCTCACACGCACGCTCACCCTAAAGCGTTGTCGTACACTGACCTGGACCCTAAACAGTCCCAGTCCCCTAACCCTGACTTTAGCCCGAACCGTAAACCTAACCCTCCCCCGAAGCCTGACCGACACCCGAAACATAATCCTAACCCGTACGCTAACACTAACCCGTGCCCTCACACGCACGCTCCCCCTAAAGCGTTGTCGTACCCTCTCATGGACCCTAAACCGACGCCGTCCCCTAACCCTAACTCTAGCCTGAACCCTAACCCTAACCGATCCCCGAAGCCTGACCCTCACCCGTCCCCTAATCCTAACCCGTACGATACCACTAATACGCGCCCTCACACGCAAGCTCCCCCTAAAGTGTTGTCGTACCCTCAAATGGACCCTAAACCGTCCCCGTCCCCTAACCCTAACCCTAGCCCGAACCCTAACACTCCCCCGAAGCCTGACACTCACCCGTCCCATAATCCTAACCCGTACGCTAACACTAACCCGCGCCTTCACACGCATGCTCACCCTAAAGCGTTGCCGTACACTCACCCGGACCCTAAACCGTCCCCATCCCCTAACCCAAACCCTAGGCCGAACCCTAACCCTAACCATTCCCCGAAGCCTGACTCTCACCTGTCCCCTAATCCTAACCCGTACGCTAAAACTAAACTGCGCCCTCACATGCACACTGTCCCTAAAGCGTTGTCATACCCTCACCTGGACCCTAAACCGTCCCCGTCCCCTAACACTAACCCAGCCCGACCATATCCCTAACTCTTCCCCGAAGCCTGACCCGCACCCGTCCCCTAATAAAAAATCGTACGCTATCACTAACCTGCGCCTTCACACGCACGCTCCCCCTAAAGCATTTTCATATCCTCACCTGAACCCTAAACCGTCCCCGTCCCCTAACCCCATCCCTAGCCTGAACCCTAACCCTAACCCTTCACCGAAGCCTGACCCTCATCCGTCCTGTAATCCTAACCCGTACGCTAACACTAACCCGCACCCTCACAATCACGCTCACCCTAAAGTGTTGTCGTACACTCATCTAGACCCTAAACCGTCCCCGTCCCCTAACCCTAACGCTAGCCCGAACCCTAAACCTAACCCTTCACTGAAGCCTGACCCTCACCCGTCCCGTAATCCTAACCCGTACGCTAACACTAACCCGCGCCCTCAGACTCATGCTCAACCTAAAGCATTGTCGTACCCTCACCTGGACCGTAAACCGTCCCCGTCCCCTAACCCTAAACCTAGCCCGAACCCTAAACCTAACCCTTCCCCGGATCCTGACCCTCACCCGTCCCCTAATCCTAACCCGTACGCAAACACTAACCCGTGCCCTCAAACGCACGCTCCCCCTAAAGCGTTGTCGTACCCTCACCTGTACCCTAAACCTTCCCCGTTCCCTAACCGTAACCCTAGGCTGAACCCTAACACTTACTGTTTCTCGAAGCCTGACACTCACCCGTCCACTAATCCTAACCCGTACGCTAACACTAACCCGCGCCCTCACACGGACGCTCACCCTAAAGCGTTGTCGTACCCTCACCTGGACCCTAAACAGTCCCCGTCCCCTAACCCTAACCCTTTTCCGAACACTAACCCTAACACTTCATCGAAGCCTGACCCTCACCCGTCCCCTAATCCTACACCGTACGCTAACTCTAACGCACGCCCTCACATGCACGCTCCCCCTAAAGCGTTGTCGTACACTCACCTGGACCCTAAACCGTCCCCGTCCCCTAACCCTAACCCTAGCCTGAACCCTAACTCTAAACCTTCCCCGAAGCCTGACCCTCACCCGTCCCCTAATCCTGACCCGTACGCTAACACTAACCCGCGCCCTCAAACGCACGCTCCCCCTAAAGCGTTGTCGTACCCTCACCTGTACCCTAAACCGTCCCCATCCCCTAACCCTAACCCTAGCCCTAACCCTAACCCTAACCTTTCCCCGAAGCCTGAACCTCACCCGTCCCCTAATCCTAAACCGTACGCTAATACTAACCCGCGCCCTCACACGCACGCTCCCCCTAAAGCGTTGTCGTACCCTCACCTGGACCCTAAACCGACCCCGTCCCCTAACCCTAACCCTAGCCCGAACCCTAACCCTAACCCTTCCCCGAAGCCTGACCCTGACCCGTCCTCTAATCCTAAACCCTACGCTAACACTAACCTGCGCCCTCACACGCACGCTCACCCTAAAGCGTTGTCGTACCTTCACCAGGACCCTAAACCGTCCCCGTCTCCTAACACTAACCCTAGCCCGAAACATATCCCTAACTCTTCCCCGAAGCCTGACCCGCACCCGTCCCCTAATACTAAATCGTACGCTAACACTAACCCGTGCCCTCACACGCACGCTCCCCCTAAAGCATTTTCATATCCTCACCTGAACCCTAAACCGTCCCCGTCCCCTAACCCCAACCCAGCCCGAACCCTAAACCTAACACTTCCCCGAAGCCTGACCCTCACCCGTCTCCTAATCCTAACCCGTTCGCAAACACTAACCCGCGCCCTCACACGCCCGCTCCCCCTAAAGCGTTGTCGTACCCTGACCTGGACCCGAAACCGTCCCAGTCCCCTAACCCTAACCCTAGCCCGAACCCTAACCCTAACCCTTCCCCAAAGCCTGACCCTCATCCGTCCCCTAATCCTAACCCGTACGCTAACACTAACCCGTACCCTCAGACGCACGCTCACCCTAGAGCCTTGTCCTACCCACACCTGGGCCCTAAACCGTCCCCGTCCCCTAACCCTAACCCTAGCCCGAAACCTAACCCTAAGCTTCCTTGAAGCCTGACCCTCAGCCGTCACCTAATCCTAACCCGTACGCAAACACTAACCCGCGCCCTCACACGACCACTCCCCCTAAAGCCTTGTCGTACCCTGACCTGGACCCTAAACCATCCCAGTCCCCTAACACTAACCCTAGCCCGAACCCTAACCCTAACCCTTCCCCGAAGCCTGACACTCACCCGTCCCCTAATCCTAACACGTACGCTAACACTAACACTTGCCCTCACACGCTCGCTCCTCCTAAAGTGTTGTCGTACCCTCACATGGACCCTATACCATCCCCGTCCTCTAACCCTAACCCTAGCCCGAACCCTAACACTAACACTTCGCCGAGGCCTGACCCTCATCCGTCCCGTAATCCTAACCCGTACGTTAACACTAACCCACTCCCTCACACTCATGCTCACCCTCAAGCGTTGTCGTACCCTCATTGGGACCATAAACCTTCCCCGTACCATAACCCTAACCTAACCGTAGCCCGAACCCTAACCTTAACCCTTCCCCGAAGCGTGACCCTCACCCGTCCCCTAAGCCTAAACCGTACGCTAACACTAACTGGTGCCTTCACACGCAAGCTCACCCTAAAGCGTTCTCATACCCTCACCTGGACCCTAAACCGTCCCCGTCCCCGTCCCCTAACCCTAACCCGAACCCTAAACCTAACACTTCCCCGAAACCTGATCCTCACCCGTCGCCTAATTCTAACCCGTAGGCTAACACTAACCCGCGCCCTCAGATGCACGCTCACCCTAAAGCGTTGTCGTACCCTCACCTGGACCCTAATCCGTCCCCGTCCCCTAACCCTAACCCTAGCCCGAACCCTAACCCTAACCCTTCCCCGAAGCCTAACCCTCACCCGTCCCCTAATCCTAACCCGTACGCTAACACTAACCCGCGCCCTCACTCTCACGCTCACCCTAAAGCGTTGTCGTACCCTCATCTGGACCCTAAACCGTCCCCGTCCCCTAAACCTAACCCTAGCCTGAACCCTAACCCTAACCCTTCCCCGAAGCCTGACCCTCACCCGTCCCCTAATCCTAACCCGTACCCTAACACTAACCCGCGCCCTCACACGCACGCTCCACCAAAAGCGTTGTCGTACCCTGATCTGGACCCTACACCGTCCCCGTCCCCTAACCCTAACCCTAGCCAGAACCCTATCCCTAACCCTTCCCCGAAGCCTGACCCACACCCGTCCCATAATCCTAACACGTACGCTAACACTAACCCGCACCCTTACACGCACGCTCCCCCTAAAGCATTGACGTACCCTGACCTGGACCTTAAACCGTCCCAGTCCCCTAACCCTAACCCTAGCCTGAACCCTAATCCTAACCCTTCCCCGAAGCCTGACACTCACCCGTCCCATAATCCTAACCCTTACGCTAACACTAACCCGCGCCTTCACACGCATGCTCACAATAAAGCCTTGCCGTACACTCACCTGGACCCTAAACCGTCCCCGTCCCCTAACCCTAACCCTAGCCCGAACCCTAACACTCCCCCGAAGCCTGACACTCACCCGTCCCATAATCCTAACCCTTACGCTAACACTAACCCGCGCCTTCACACGCATGCTCACAATAAAGCCTTGCCGTACACTCACCTGGACCCTAAACCGTCCCCATCCCCTAACCCAAACCCTAGCCCGAACCCGAACCCTAACCATTCCCCGAAGCCTGACTCTCACCTGTCCCCTAATCCTAACCCGTACGCTAACACTAACCTGCGCCCTCACACGCACACTGTCCCTAAAGCGTTGTCATACCCTCACCTGGATCCTAAACCGTCCCCGTCAGCTAACACTAACCCTAGCCCGAACCATATCCCTAACTCTTCCCCGAAGCCTGACCCGCACCCGTCCCCTAATAAAAAATCGTACGCTAACACTAACCCGCGCCCTCACACGCAAACTCCCCCTAAAGCATTTTCATATCCTCACCTGAACCCTAAACCGTCCCCGTCCCCTAACCCCATCCCTAGCCTGAACCCTAACCCTAACCCTTCACCGAAGCCTGACCCTCATCCGTCCCGTAATCCTAACCCGTACGCTAACACTAACCCGTGCCCTCACAATCACGCTCACCCTAAATTGTTGTCGTACACTCATCTAGACCCTAAACCGTCCCCGTCCCCTAACCCTAACGCTAGCACGAACCCTAACCCTAACCCTTCACCGAAGCCTGACCCTCACCCGTCCCCTAATCCTGACCCGTACGCTAACACTAACCCGCGCCCTCAAACGCACGCTACCCCTAAAGCTTTGCCGTACCGTCATCTGGACCCTATACCATCCCCGTCCCCTAACGCTTACCCTAGCCCGAACCCTAACCCTAACATTTCGCCGAAGCCTGGCCCTCACCCGTCCCCTAATCCTAACCCGTACGCTAACACTAACCCGCGCCCTCACACGCACGCTCCCCCTAAAGCATTGTCGTACCCTGACCTGGACCCTAAACCGTCCCCGTCCCCTAACCCTAACCCTAGCAACAACCATAACCCTAAAACTTCCCCGAAGCCTGACCCTCAACCGTCACCTAATCCTAACCCGTGCGCAAACACTAAACCACGCCCTCACACGCACGCTCCCCCTAAAGTGTTGTCGTACCCTCACCTGGATCCTAAACCGTCCCCGCCCCCTAACCCTAACCCTAGCCTGAACGCTAACCCTAACCCTTCGCCGAAGACTGACCCTCACCCGTCCCCTAATCCTAAACCGTACGCTAACAGTAACCCACGCCCTCACACGCACGCTCCCCCTAAAGCGTTGTCGTACCCTCACCTGGACCCTAAACCGTCCCCGTCCCCTAACCCTAACCCTAGCATGAACCATAACCCTAATACTTCCCCGAAGCCTGACCCTCACCCGTCCCCTAATCCTAACCCGTGCGCAAACACTAACCCACGCCCTCACACGCACCCTCACCCTAAAGCGTTGTCGTACACTCACCTTGAACCTAAATCGTCCCCGTCACCTAACCCTAACCCTAGCCCGAACTCTAATCCTAAAACTTCTCCGAAGCCTAACCCTCACCCGTCCCCTAATCCTAACCCGTACGCTAACAACAACCCGTGCCCTCAGACGCATCCTCAACCTAAAGCGTTGTCGTACCCTCACCTGGACCCTAAACCCTCCCCGTCCCCTAACCCTAACCCTAGCCCGAACCCTAACCCTATCACTTCGCCGAAGCCTGACCCTCACCCGTCCCCTAATCCTAACCCGTACGCTAACACTAACCCGCGCCCTCAGACTCATGCTCAACCTAAAGCATTGTCGTACCCTCAACTGGACCCTAAAGCGTCCCCGTCCCCTAACCCAAAACCTAGCCCGAACCCTAAAACTAACACTTCCCCGGATCCTGTCCCTCACCCGTCCCCTAATCCTAACCCGTACGCAAACACTAACCCGTGCCCTCAAACGCACGCTCCCCCTAAAGCGTTGTCGTACCCTCACCTGTACCCTAAACCTTCCCTGTCCCCTAACCCTAACCCTAGCCAGAACCCTAACACTAACCCTTCCCCGGAGCCTGACCCTCACCCGTTCCCTAATCCTAACCCGGACGGTAACACTAACCCACACCCTCATATGCACGCTCCCCCTAAAGCATTGTCGTACACTCACCTGGACCCTAAACAGTCCCTGTTCCCTAACCCTAACCCTAGCCCGAACCCTAACACGTACCCTTTCTCGAAGCCTGACCCTCACCCGTCCAATAATCCTAACCCGTACGCTAACACTAACCTGCGCCCTCACACGGACGCTCACCCTAAAGCGTTGTCGTACCCTCACCTGGACCCTAAACAGTCCCCATCCCCTAACCCTAACCCTTTTCCGAACACTAACCCTAAAACTTCCCCGAAGCCTGATCCTCACCCGTCCCCTAATCCTACACCGTACGCTAACTCTAACCCGCGCCCTCAAACGCACGCTCCCCCAAAAGCATTGTCGTACCCTCACGTGTACCCTAAACCGTCCCCATCCCCTAACCCTAACCATAGCCGTAACCCTAACCTTTCCCCGAAGCCTGACCCTCACCCGTCCCCTAATCCTAAACCGTACGCTAATACTAACCCGCGCCCTCACACGCACGCTCCCCCTAAAGCGTTGTCGTACCCTCACCTGGACCCTAAACCGACCCCGTCCCCTAACCCTACCCTAGCCCGAACCCTAACCCTAACCCTTCCCCGAAGCCTGACCCTCACTCATCACCTAATCCTAACACGGACGCTAACACTAAACCGTGCCCTCACACTCACGCTCCCCCTCAAGCGTTGTCGTACCCTCACCTGGACCCTAAACCGTCCCCATCCCTTAACCCTAACCCTAGCCCGAACCCTAACCCTACCACTTCGCCGAAGCCTGACACTAACCCGTCCCCTAATCCTAACACGGACGCTAACACTAACCCGCACCCTCATACGCACGCTCCCCCTAAAGCATTGTCGTACCCTCACCTGGACCCTAAACAGTGCCCGTCGCCTAACCCTAACCCTAGCCCGAACCCTAACACTAACACTTTCTCGAAGCCTGACCCTCACCCGTCCCCTAATCCTAACCCGTACGCTAACACTAACCCGCACCCTCACATGGACGCTCACCCTAAAGCGTTGTCGTACACTCACCTGGACCCTAAACAGTCCCCGTCCCCTAACACTAACCCTAGCCTTAACGCTAACCCTAACCCTTCTCCGAAGCCTGACACTCACCCGTCCCCTAATCCTAACCTGTACGCTAACACTAACCCACGCTTTCATACGCTCGGTCCCCCTAAAGCGTTGTGGTACCCTCACCTGGACCCTAAACCGTCCCCGTTCCCTAACCCTAACCCTAGCCTGAACCCTAACGCTAACCCTTCGTCAAAGCCTGAACCTCACCCGTCCCCTAATCCTAACCCGTACACTAACACTAACCCGCACCTTCAGACGCACCCTCCCCCTAAAGCGTTGTCGTACCCTCACCTGGACCCTAAACCGTCCCCATCCCCTAACCCTAACCCTAGCCCGAACCCTAACCCTAACCCTTCCCCGAAGCCTGACCCTCACCCGTCCCCTAATCCTACACCGTACACTAACGCTAACACGCGCTCTCACACGCACGCTCCCCCTAAAGCATTATCGTACCGTCACATGAACCCTAAATCGTCCCCGTCACCTAACCCTAACCCTAGCCCAAACCCTAACCCTAACCATTTCCTGAAGCCTGACCCTCACCCGTCCCCTAATCCTAACCCTTACGCTAACACTAACCCGTGCCCTCACATGCACGCTCCACCTAAAGCGTTGTCGTACCCTCACCTGGACCCTAAACCGTCCCCGTCCCCTAACCCTAATCCTAGACCGAACCGTAACCCTAACCCTTCCCCGAAGCCTTACCCTCACCCGTCCCCTAATCCTAACCCGTACGCTTACACTAACCCGCCCCCGCACACGCACGCTCCCCCTAATGTGTTGTCGTACCCTCAACTGGACCCTAAACCGTCCCCGTCCCCTAACCCTAACCCTAGCCCAAAGCCTAACGCTAACACTTCCCGAGGCCTGACCCTCACCCGTCCCCTAATCCTAACCCGTACGCTAACACTGACCCGCGCCCTCACACGCACGCTCCCCCTAAAGCGTTGTCGTACCCTGATCTGGACCCTAAACCGTCCCAGTCCCCTAACCCTAACCTTAGCCCGAACCGTAATCCTAACACTCCCCCGAAGCCTGACCGTCACCCGAACCATAATCCTAACCCGTACGCTAACACTAACCCGCGCCCTCACACCCACGCTCCCCCTAAAGCGTTATCGTACCCTCACCTGGACCCTAAACCATCTCCGTCCCCTAACCCTAACCCTAGTCCGAACCCTAACCCTAACACTTCGCCGAAGCCTGACCCTCACCCGTCCCCTAATCCTAACGCGTACGCTAACACTAACCCGCGCCCTCACACGCACCCTCACCCTAAAGCGTTGTCGTACACTCACCTTGAACCTAAATCGTCCCCGTCACCTAACCCTAACCCTAGCCCGAACTCTAATCCTAAAACTTCTCCGAAGCCTAACCCTCACCCGTCCCCTAATCCTAACCCGTACGTTAACACTAACCCGCGCCCTCAGACTCATGCTCAACCTAAAGCATTGTCGTACCCTCAACTGGACCCTAAACTGTCCCCGTCCCCTAACCCAAAACCTAGCCCGAACCCTAAAACTAACACTTCCCCGGATCCTGTCCCTCACCCGTCCCCTAATCCTAACCCGTACGCAAACACTAACCCGTGCCCTCAAACGCACGCTCCCCCTAAAGCGTTGTCGTACCCTCACCTGTACCCTAAACCTTCCCTGTCCCCTATCCCTAACCCTAGCCAGAACCCTAACACTAACCCTTCCCCGGAGCCTGACCCTCACCCGTTCCCTAATCCTAACCCGGACGGTAACACTAACCCACACCCTCATATGCACGCTCCCCCTAAAGCATTGTCGTACCCTCACCTGGACCCTAAACAGTCCCTGTTCCCTAACCCTAACCCTAGCCCGAACCCTAACACTTACCCTTTCTCGAAGCCTGACCCTCACCCGTCCAATAATCCTAACCCGTACGCTAACACTAACCTGCGCCCTCACACGGACGCTCACCCTAAAGCATTGTCGTACCCTCACCTGGACCCTAAACAGTCCCCGTCCCCTAACCCTAACCCTTTTCCGAACACTAACCCTAAAACTTCCCCGAAGCCTGACCCTCACCCGTCCCCTAATCCTACACCGTACGCTAACTCTAACCCGCGCCCTCAAACGCACGCTCCCCCAAAAGCGTTGTCGTACCCTCACGTGTACCCTAAACCGTCCCCATCCCCTAACCCTAACCATAGCCCTAACCCTAACCTTTCCCCGAAGCCTGACACTCACCCGTCCCCTAATCCTAAACCGTACGCTAATACTAACCCGCGCCCTCACACGTACGCTCCCCCAAGAGCGTTGTCGTACCCTCACCTGGACCCTAAACCGTCCCCGTCCCCTAAACCTAACCCTAGGCCGAACCCTAACCCTAACCCTTCTCCGAAGCTGACTCTCAAGCGTCCCCTTATCCTAACACGGACGCTAACACTAACTCACGCCCTCACACGCACGCTCCCCCTAAAGCATTGTCGTACCCTGACCTGGACCCTAAACCGTCCCCGTCCCCTAACCCTAACCCTAGCCCGAACCCTAACCCTAACCCTTCCCCGAAGCCTGACCCTCACCCGTCCCCTAATCCTAAACCGTACGCTAACACTAACCCGCGCCCTCAGACGCACGCTCACCCTAAAGCGTTGTCGTATACTCACCTTGACCCTAAATCGTCCCCGTCACCTAACCCTAACCCTAGCCCGAACCGTAACCCTAACACTTCCCCGAAGCCTTACCCTCACCCGTCCCCTAATCCTAACCCGTACGCTAACACTAACCCGCGCCCTCAGACGCATGCTCAACCTAAAGCGTTGTCGTACCCTCACCTGGACCCTAAACCGTCCCCGTCCCCTAACCCTCACCCTAGCCCGAACCATAACCCTAACCTTCCTTGAAGCCTGACGCTCACCCGTCACCTAATCCTAACCCGTACGCTAACACTAACACGTGCCCTCACACGCACGCTACTCCTAAAGTGTTGTCGTATCCTAACCTGGACCCTAAACCATCCCAGTCCCCTAACACTAACCCTAGCCCGAACCCTAACCCTAACACCTCCCCGAAGCCTGACACTCACCCGTCCCTAATCCTAACACGTACGCTAACACTAACACGTGCCCTCACACGCACGCTACTCCTAAAGTGTTGTCGTACCCTCACATGGACCCTAAACCATCCCTGTCCTCTAACCCTAACCCTAGCCCGAACCCTAAAACTAACACTTTACCGAAGCCTGACCCTCATACGTCCCTTAATCCTAACCCGTACGCTAACACTAACCCACGCCCTCACACTCACGCTCCCCCTAAAGCGTTGTCGTACCCTCACCTGGACCCTAAACCGTCCCCGTCCCCTAACCCTAACCCTAGCCCGAACCCTAACCCTAACCCTTCCCCGAAGCCTGACCCTCACCCGTCCCCTAATCCTAACACGTACGCTAACACTAAACCGCGCCCTCACAATCTCGCTCACCCTAAAGCGTTGTCGTACTCTCACCTGTACCCTAAACCGTCCCTTTTCCCTAACCCTAACCCTAGCCCGAAACCTAACCCTAACCCTTCCCCAAAGCCTGACCCTCACCCGTCCCCTAATCCTAACCCATACGCTAACACTAACCCGTGCCCTCAGACGCATGCTCAACCTAAAGCATTGTTGTACCCTCACCTGGACCCTAAACCGTCCCCGTCCCCTAACCCTAAACCTAGCCCGAACCCTAAACCTAACCCTTCCCCGGAGCCTGACCCTCACCAGTCCTCTAATCCTAACCCGTACGCTAATACTAACCCGCGCCCTCACACGCACGCTCCCCCTAAAGCGTTGTCGTACCCTCACCTGGATCCTAAACCGTCCCCGTCCCCTAACCCTAACCCTAGCCCGAACCCTAACCCTAACGCTTCCCCGAAGCCTGACACTCTCCCGTCCCCTAATCCAAAACCGTACGCTAACACTAACCCGCGCCCCCACACGCACGCTCCCCCTAAAGCGTTGTCGTACCCTCACCTGGACCCTAAACCTTCCCCATCCCCTAAACCTAACCCTAGCCCGAACCCTAACCCTAACCCTTCCCCGAAGCCTGAACCTCACCCGTCACCTAATCCTAACCCGTACGCAAACACTAACCCGCGCCCTCACACGCCCGCTCCCCCTAAAGCGTTGTCGTACCCTGACCTGGACCCTAAACCTTCCCATTCCCCTAAACCTAACCCTAGCCCGAACCCTAACCCTAACCCTTCCCCTAAGCCTGACCCTATCCCGTCCCCTAATCCTAACCCGTACGCTAACACTAACCCGCGCCCTCACACGCACGCTCCCCCTAGAGCGTTGTCGTACCCTCACCTGGACCCTAAACCGTCCCTGTCCCCTAACCCTAACCCTAGCCCGAACCCTAACCCTAACCCTTCCCCGAAGCCTGACCCTCACCCGTCCCCTAATCCTAACCCGTACGCTAACACTGACCCGCGCCCTCACACGCACGCTCCCCCTAAAGCGTTGTCGTACCCTGATCTGGACCCTAAACCGTCCCAGTCCCCTAACCCTAACCTTAGCCCGAACCGTAATCCTAACCCTCCCCCGAAGCCTGACCGTCACCCGAACCATAATCCTAACCCGTACGCTAACACTAACCCGCGCCCTCACACCCACGCTCCCCCTAAAGCGTTATCGTACCCTCACCTGGACCCTAAACCATCTCCGTCCCCTAACCCTAACCCTAGTCCGAACCCTAACCCTAACACTTCGCCGAAGCCTGACCCTCACCCGTCCCCTAATCCTAACGCGTACGCTAACACTAACCCGCGCCCTCACACGCACCCTCACCCTAAAGCGTTGTCGTACACTCACCTTGAACCTAAATCGTCCCCGTCACCTAACCCTAACCCTAGCCCGAACTCTAATCCTAAAACTTCTCCGAAGCCTAACCCTCACCCGTCCCCTAATCCTAACCCGTACGCTAACACTAACCCGCGCCCTCAGACTCATGCTCAACCTAAAGCATTGTCGTACCCTCAACTGGACCCTAAACTGTCCCCGTCCCCTAACCCAAAACCTAGCCCGAACCCTAAAACTAACACTTCCCCGGATCCTGTCCCTCACCCGTCCCCTAATCCTAACCCGTACGCAAACACTAACCCGTGCCCTCAAAGGCACGCTCCCCCTAAAGCGTTGTCGTACCCTCACCTGTACCCTAAACCTTCCCTGTCCCCTATCCCTAACCCTAGCCAGAACCCTAACACTAACCCTTCCCCGGAGCCTGACCCTCACCCGTTCCCTAATCCTAACCCGGACGGTAACACTAACCCACACCCTCATATGCACGCTCCCCCTAAAGCATTGTCGTACCCTCACCTGGACCCTAAACAGTCCCTGTTCCCTAACCCTAACCCTAGCCCGAAACCTAACACTTACCCTTTCTCAAAGCCTGACCCTCACCCGTCCAATAATCCTAACCCGTACGCTAACACTAACCTGCGCCCTCACACGGACGCTCACCCTAAAGCATTGTCGTACCCTCACCTGGACCCTAAACAGTCCCCGTCCCCTAACCCTAACCCTTTTCCGAACACTAACCCTAAAACTTCCCCGAAGCCTGACCCTCACCCGTCCCCTAATCCTACACCGTACGCTAACTCTAACCCGCGCCCTCAAACGCACGCTCCCCCAAAAGCGTTGTCGTACCCTCACGTGTACCCTAAACCGTCCCCATCCCCTAACCCTAACCATAGCCCTAACCCTAACATTTCCCCGAAGCCTGACACTCACCCGTCCCCTAATCCTAAACCGTACGCTAATACTAACCCGCGCCCTCACACGTACGCTCCCCCAAGAGCGTTGTCGTACCCTCACCTGGACCCTAAACAGTCCCCGTCCCCTAACCCTAACCCTAGCCCGAACCCTAACCCTAACCCTTCCCCGAAGCCTGACCCTCACCCGTCCCCTAATCCTAAACCGTACGCTAACACTAACCCGCGCCCTCAGACGCACGCTCACCCTAAAGCATTGTCGTACCCTGACCTGGACCCTAAACTGTCCCAGTCCCCTAACCCAAACCTTAGCCCGAATCGTAACCCTAACTCTTCCCCGAAGCCTGACCCTCAACCGAACCTTAATCCTAAACCGAACGCTAACACTAACCCACGCCCTCACACTCACACTCCCCCTAAAGCATTGTCGTACCCTCACCTGGACCCTAAACCGTCCCCGTCCCCTAAACCTAACCCTAGACCGAACCCTAACTCTAAACCTTCGCCTAAGCCTGACCCTCACCCGTCCCCTAATCCTAACCCGTACTCTAACACTAACCCGCGCCCTCACACGCACGATCCCACTAAAGCGTTGTCGTACCCTCACCGGGGCCCTAAACCGTCCCCGTCCCCTAACCCTAACCCTAGCCTTAACCCTAACCCTAACCCTTCCCCGAAGCCTACCCTCACCCGTCCCCTAATCCTAACCCGTACGCTAACACTAACCCACGCCCTCACACGCACGCTCCCCCTAAAGCGTTGTCGTACCCTCACCTGGACGCTAAACCGTCCCCGTCCCCTAACCCTAACCCTACCCCGAACCCTAACCCTAACCCTTCCCCGAAGCCTGACGCTCACCCGTCCCCTAATCCTAACCCGTACGCTAACACTAACCCACACCCTCACACGCACGCTCCCCTTAAAATGTTGTCGTACCCTCAACTGGACCCTAAACCGTCCCCGTCCCCTAACCCTAACACTAGCCCGAACCCTAACCCTAACACTTCCCCGAGGCCTGACCATGACCCGTCCCCTAATCTTAACTCGTACACTAACACTAACCCGCGCTCTCACACGCACGCTCACCCTAAAGCGTTGTCATACACTCACCTTGACCCTAAATCGTCCCCGTCCCCTAACCCTAACCCTAGCCCGAACCCTAACCCTAACCCTTCCACGAAACCTGACCCTCACCCGTCCCGTAATCCTAACCGGGACGCTAACACTAACCCGCGCCCTCACACGCACACTCCCTCTAAAGCGTTGCGTACCCTCAGCTGGACCCTAAACCGTCCCCGTACCCTAACCCTAACCCTAGCCCGAACCCTAACCCTAAACCTTCCTCGAAGCCTGACCCTCACCCTTCCCCTAATCCTAACCCGTACGCAAACAGTAACCCGCTCCCTCACTCGCACGCTCCCCCTAAAGCGTTGTCATACGCTCACCTGGACCCTAAACCGTCCCCGTCCCCTACACCTAACCCTAGCCCGAAACTTAACCCTAGCCCGAAACCTAACCCTAACCTTTTGCCTAAGCCTGACCCTCACCCGTCCCCTAATCCTAACCCTTACGCTAACACTAACCCGCGCCCTCACACGCACGCTCCCCGTAAAGCGTTGTCGTACCCTCTCCTGGACCCTAAACCGTCCCCGACCCCTAACCCTAACCCTAGCCCGAACCCTATCCCTAACCCTTCCCCGAATCCTGACCCTCACCCGTCCCCTAATCCTAAACCGTACGCTACCAGTAACCCACGCCCTCACACGCACGCTCCTCCTAAAACGTTGTCGTACCCTGACCTGGATACTAAACCGTCTCTGTCCCCTAACACTAAGCCTAGCCCGAACCATAACCTTAACCCTTTTCCGAAACCTGACTCTCTCCCGTCGCCTAATCCTAACCCGTACGCTAACACTAACCCACACCCTCACACGCACGCTCCCTCTAAAGCGTTGTCGTACCCTCACCTGGACCCTAAACCGCCCCCGTCCCCTAACCCTAACCGTAGCCCGAACCCTAACCCTAACACTTCGCTGAAGCCTGACCCTCACCCGTCCCCTAATCCTAACCCGTACGCTAACACTAACCCGCACCCTCACACGCACGCTCACCCTAAAGCGTTGTCGTACCCTCACCTGTACCCTAAACCGTCCCCGTCCCCTAACCCTAAACCTAGCCCGAACCCTAACCCTAACCCTTCCCCGAAGCCTGACACTCACCGGTCCCTTAATCCTAACCTGTACCCTAACTCTAACCCACGCACTCACACGCACGCTCACCCTAAAGCATTGTCGTACCCTGACCTGGACCCTAAACTGTCCCAGTCCCCTAACCCAAACCTTAGCCCGAATCGTAACCCTAACTCTTCCCCGAAGCCTGACCCTCAACCGAACCTTAATCCTAAACCGAACGCTAACACTAACCCACGCCCTCACACTCACACTCCCCCTAAAGCATTGTCGTACCCTCACCTGGACCCTAAACCGTCCCCGTCCCCTAAACCTAACCCTAGACCGAACCCTAACTCTAAACCTTCGCCTAAGCCTGACCCTCACCCGTCCCCAATCCTAACCCGTACTCTAACACTAACCCGCGCCCTCACACGCACGATCCCACTAAAGCGTTGTCGTACCCTCACCGGGGCCCTAAACCGTCCCCGTCCCCTAACCCTAACCCTAGCCTTAACCCTAACCCTAACCCTTCCCCGAAGCCTACCCTCACCCGTCCCCTAATCCTAACCCGTACGCTAACACTAACCCACGCCCTCACACGCACGCTCCCCCTAAAGCGTTGTCGTACCCTCACCTGGACGCTAAACCGTCCCCGTCCCCTAACCCTAACCCTACCCCGAACCCTAACCCTTACCCTTCCCCGAAGCCTGACGCTCACCCGTCCCCTAATCCTAACCCGTACGCTAACACTAACCCACACCCTCACACGCACGCTCCCCTTAAAATGTTGTCGTACCCTCAACTGGACCCTAAACCGCCCCGTCCCCTAACCCTAACCCTAGCCCGAACCCTAACCCTAAAACTTCCCTGAGGCCTGACCATGACCCGTCCCCTAATCTTAACCTGTACGCTAACACTAACCCGTGCCCTCACACACATGCTCACCCTAAAGCATTGTAGTACACTCACCTTGACCCTAAATCGTCCCCGTCACCTAACGCTAACCCTAGCCCGAACCCTAACCCTAACCCTTCCCCGAAGCCTGACACTCACCCGACCCCTAATCCTAACTCGTACGCAAACACTAACCCGCACCCTCACACGCAGGCTCCCCCTAAAGCGTGTCGTACCCTGACCTGAACCCTAAACCGTCCCAGTCCCCTAACCCTAACCCTAGCCCGAACCGTAACCCTAACCCTTCCCCGTAGCCTGAGCCTCACCCGTACCCTAATCCTAACCGGGACGCTAACCCTAACCCGCACCCTCACACGCACTCTCCCCCTAAAGTGTTGCGTACCCTCACCTGGACCCTAAAACGTCCCCGCCCCCTAACCCTAACCCTAGCCTTAACCCTAACCCTAACCCTTCTCCGAAGCCTGACCCTCACCCGTCCCCTAATCCTATCCCGTACGCTAACAGTAACCCACGCCTTCACACGCACGCTCCCCCTAAAGCGTTGTCGTACCCTCACCTGGACCCTAAACCGTCCCCGTCCCCTAACCCTAACCCTAGCCTGAACCTTAACCCTAAAACTTCCCCGAGACCTGACCATGACCCGTCCCCTAATCTTAACCCGTACGCTAACACTAACCCGTGCCCTCACATGCACACTCATCCTAAAGCGTTGTCGTACCCTCACCTGGACCCTAATCCGTCCCCGTCCCCTATCCCAAACCCTAGCCCGATCCCTAACTCTAACCCTTCCCCGAAGCCTGACTCTAACCCGTCACCTAATCCTAAACCGTACCCTAACACTAACCCGCGCCCTCACACTCACGCTCACCCTAAAATGTTTTCGTACCCTCACCTGGACCCTAAACCGTCCCCGTCCCCTAACCCTAACCCTAGCCCGAACCCTAACCCTATCCCTTTCCCGATGCCTGACTCTCACCCGTCCCCTAGTCCTAAACCGTAGGTTAACAATAAGCGGCGCCCTCACACGCACGATCCCCCTAAAGCGTTGTGGTACCCTCACGTGGATCCTAAACCGTCCCCGTCCCCTAACCCTAACCCTAGCCCGAACCCTATCCCTAACCCTTCTCCGAAGCCTGACCCTCACCCGTCCCCTAATCCCTACCCGTACGCTAACACTAACCCACGCCCTCACACACACGCTCCCCCTAAAGCGTTGTCGTAACCTGATCTGGACCCTAAACCGTCCCAGTCCCCTAACCCTAACCTTAGCCCGAACCGTAAACCTAACCATTCCCCGAAGCCTGACACTCACCCGTCCCCTAATCCTAACCCGCACCCTCACTCTCACGCTCCCCCTAAAGTGTTGTCGTACCGTCACCTGGACCCTAAACCGTCCCTGTCCCATAACCCTAACCCTAGCATGAACCCTAACCCTTACACTTCCCCGAAACATGGCCCTCACCCGTCCCCTAATCCTAACCCGTATGCAAACACTAACCCACGCCCTCACACGCACCCTCCCACTAAAGCGTTGTCGAACCCTGACCTGGACCCTAAACGGTCCCAGTCCCGTAAACCTAACCTTATCCCGAACCGTAACCCTAACCCTTCCCCGAAGCCTGACACTCACCCGTCCACTAATCCTAACCCGTACGCTAACACTAACCCGCGCCCTCACACGCACGATCCCCCTAAAGCGTTGTCGTACCCTCACCTGGATCTTAAACCGTCCCCGTCCCCTAACCCTAACCATACCCCAAACCCTAACCCTTACACTTCGCCGAAGCCTGACCCTCACCCGTCACCTAATCCTAACACATACGCTAACACTAACACGCGCCCTCACACGCACGCTCCCCCTAAAGCGTTGTTGTACCCTCACCTGGACCCTAAACCGTCCCCGTCCCTTAACCCTAACCCTAGCCCGAACCCTAAACCTAACCCTTCCCCGAAGCCTGACACTCACCGGTCCATTAATCCTAACCTGTACCCTAACACTAACACACGCACTCACACGCACGCTCACCCTAAAGCATTGTCGTACCCTGACCTGGACCCTAAACTGTCCCAGTCCCCTAACCCTAACCTTAGCCCGAATCGTAACCCTAACCCTTCCCCGAAGCCTGACCCTCACCCGTACCTTAATCCTAACCCGTACGCTAACACTAACCCACGCCCTCACATGCACACTCCACCTAAAGCATTGTCGTACCGTCACCTGGACCCTAAACCGTCCCCATCCCCTAACCCTAACCAGATCTCGAACCCTAACCCTAACCCTTCGCGTCAGCCTGACCCTCACCCGGCCCCTAATCCTAACCCGTATGCTAACACTAACCCGCGCCCTCACACGCACGATCCCCCTAAACCGTTGTCGTACCCTCACTGGGGCCCTAAACCGTCCCCGTCCCCTAACCCTAACCCTAGCCTTAACCCTAACCCTAACCCTTCCCCGAAGCCTACACTCACCCGTCCCCTAATACTAACCCGTATGCTAACACTAACCCACGCCCTCACACGCACGCTCCCCCTAAAGCGTTGTCGTACCCTCAACTGGACCCTAAACCATCCCCGTCTCGTAACCCTAACCCTAGCCCGAACCCTAACCCTAACCCTTCCCCGAGGCCTGACTATCACCCGTTCCCTAATCCTAACGCGTACGCTAACACTGACCCACGCCCTCACACGCACACACCCCCTAAAGCGTTGTCGTACCCTCACCTGGACCCTAAACCGTCCCCGTCCCCTAACCCTAACCCTAGTCTTAACGCTAAACCTAACCCTTCCCCGAAGCCTGACCCTCATCCGTCCCCTAATCCTAACCCGTACGCTAACACTAACCCGTGCCCTCACACGCACGCTCACCCTAAGCGTTGTCGTACCCTCACCTGGACCCAAAACCGTCCCCGTCCCCTAACCCTAACCCTAGCCTGAACCCTAACCCTAACCCTTCCCTGAAGCCTGACCCTCACCCGTCCCCTAATCTTAACCCGTACGCTAACACGAACCCGCGCCCTCACACTCACGCTCACCCTAAAGAATTTTCGTACCCTCAGCTGGACCCAAAACTGCCCCCGACCCCTAACACTAACCCTAGCCCGAACCCTAACCCTAACCCTTCCCCAAAGCCTGACCATCACCCGTCCCCTAATCCTAACCTGTACACTAACACTAAACCGCGCCCTCACTCTCACGCTCCCCCAAGAGCGTTGTCGTACCCTCACCTGGACCCTAAACCGTCCCCATCCCCTAACCCTAACCCTAGCGCTAACCCTAACCCTAACCCTTCCCCGATGCCTGACCTTCACCCGTCCCCAAATCCTAACCTGTACGCTAATACTAACCCGTGCCCTCACACACACGCTCCCCCTAAAGCGTTGTCGTACCCTCACCTGGACCCTATACCGTCCCCGTCCCCTAACCCTAACCCTAGCCCGAACCCTAACCCTAACGCTTCCCCGAAGCCTGGCCCTCTCCCGTCCCCTAATCCTAACCCGTACGCTAACACTAACCCGCGCCCTCACACGCACGCTCCCCCTAAAGCGTTGTCGTACCCTCACCTGGACCCTAAACCGTCCCCGTCCCCTAAACCTAACCCTAGCCCGAACCCTAACCCTAACCCTTCCCCGAAGCCTGACCCTCACCCGTCCCCTAATCCTAACACGTACGCTAACACTAACCCGCGCCCTCACACGCACACGCTCCCTAAAGCATTATTGTACCCTCACCTGGACCCTAAACCGTCCCCGTCCCCTAACCCTAACCCTAGCCCGAACCCTAACCCTAACCTTCCTTGAAGCCTGACCCTCACCCGTCACCTAATCCTAACCCGTACGCAAACACTAACCCGCGCCCTCACACGACCGCTCCCCCTAAAGCGTTGTCGTACCCTCACCTGGACCCTAAACCATCCCAGTCCCCTAACACTAACCCTAGCCTGAAGCCTAAACCTAACCCTTCCCCGAAGCCTGACCCACACCCGTTCCCTACTCCTAACCCGTATGCTAACACTAACACGCGCCCTCACATGCACGCTCCACCTAAAACTTTGTCGTACCCTCAACTGGATCCTAAACCGTCCCCGTCCCCTAACCCTAACCCTAGCCCGAACCCTAACGCTAACACTTCGCCGAAGCCTGAACCTCACACATCCCCTTATCCTAACCCGTACGCTAACACTAACCCGTGGCCTCACACTCACGCTTACCCTAAAGCGTTGTTGTACCCTCACCTGGACCCTAAACCGTCCCCTTCCCCTAACCCTAACCCTAGCCCGAACCCTAACCCTAACCCTTCCCCGAAGCCTGACACTCACCCGTCCCCTAATCCTAACCCGTATGCTAACAATAACCCACACCCTCACACGCACGCTCCCCCTAAAGCGTTGTCGTACCCTCACCTGGACCCTAAACCGTCCCCGTCCCATAACCCTAACCCTAGACCTAACGCTAACCCTAACCCTTCTCCGAAGCCTGACCCTCACCCGTCCCCTAATCCTAACCCGTACGCTAACACTAACCCACGCTTTCACACGCTCGCTCCCCCTAAAGCGTTGTCGTACCCTCACCTGGACCCTAAACCGTCCCCGTCCCCTAACCCTAACCCTAACCCGAACCCTAACTCTAACCCTTCCCCGAAGCCTGACCCTCACCCGTCCCCTAATCCTAACCCGTACGCTAACACTAAACCGCACCCTCACATGCACGCTACTACTAAAGCGTTGTCGTACAATCACCTGGACAGTAAACCGTCCCCGTCTCCTAACCCTAACCCTAGCCCGAACCCTAACTCTAACACTTCCCCGAAACCTGACACTAACCCGTCCCCTAATCCTAACCTGGATGCTAACACTATTCCACGCCCTCACACGCACGCTCCCCGTAAAGCGTTGTCGTACCCTCATCTGGACCCTAAACCGTCCCGATCCCCTAACCCTAACCCTAGCCAGAACCCTAACCCTAACACTTCCCCGAAGCCTGACCCTCACCCGTCCCCTAATCCTAACCCGTACGGTAACACTAACACACGCCCTCACACGCACGCTCACCCTAAAGCGTTGTCGTACACTCACCTTGACCCTAAATCGTCCCCGTCACCTAACCCTAACCCTAGCCCGACCTAACACTAACAGTTCCCCGAAACCTGACCCTCACCCGTCAACTAATCCTAACGCGTATGCTAACACTAACCCGCGCCCTCACACACACGCTCACCCTCAAGCGTTGTCGTACCCTCACCTGGACCCTAAACCTTCCCCGTACCCTAAGCCTAACTCTAGCCCGAACACTAACCATAAACCTTCCCCGAAGCCTGACCCTTACCCTTCCCCTAATCCTAAAGCGGACGCTAACACTAACCCGCACGTTGACATGCACGCTCCCCCTAAACCGTTGTTGTACCCTCACCTGGACGCTAAACCGTCCCCGTCCCCTAACCCTAACCCTAGACCGAACCCTAACCCTAATCCTTCCCCGAAGCCTGACCCTCACCCGTCCCCTAATCCTAACACGTACGCTAACACTAAACCGCGCCCTCACACGCACGCTCCCCCTGAAACGTTGTCGTACCCTCACCTGGACCCTAAACCGTCCCCGTCCCCTAAACCTAACCCTAGCCCGAACCCTAACCCTAACCCTTCGCCGAAGCCTGACACTCACCCGTCCCCTAATCCTAACCCGTACGCTAACACTAACCCGCACCCTCACACGCATGCTCACCCTAAATCGTTGTCGTACCCTCACCTGGACACTAAATCGTCCCCGTCCCCTAACACTAACCCTAGCCCGAACCCTAACACTAACCCTTCCCCGAGGCCTGACCATCACCCATCGCCTAAACCTAACCCGTACTCTAACACTACCCCACGCCCTCACACGCACGCTCCCCCTAAAGCGTTGTCGTACCCTCACCTGGACCCTAAACCGTCCCCGTCCTCTAACCCTAACCCTAGCCCGAACCCTAACCCTAACCCTTCCCCGAAGCGTGACCCTCACACGTCCCCTAATCCTAACCCGTACGCTAACACAGAGCCGCGCCCTCACACGCACGCTCCCCCTAAAGCGTTGTCGTACCCTCACCTGGACCCTAAACCGTCCCCGTCCCCTAACCCTAACCCTAGCCCGAACCCTAACCCTAACCATTCCCCGAAGCCTGACACTCACCCGTCCCCTAATCTTAACCAATACGCTAACACTAAACCACGCCCTCACACGCACGCTCCCCCTAAAGCGTTGTCGTACCCTCAACTGGACCCTAAACCATGCCCGTCTCCTAACCCTAACCCTAGACCGAAACTAACCCTAACCCTTCCCTGAGGCCTGACCATCACCCGTCACCTAATCCTAACCCGTACGCTAACACTAACCCACGCCCTCACACGAACGCTCCACCTAAAGCGTTGTCGTACCCTCACCTGGACCCTAAACCGTCCCCGTCCCCTAACCCTAACCCTAGCCCGAACCCTAACCCTAACCATTCCCCGAAGCCTGACACTCACCCGTCCCCTAATCTTAACCAATACGCTAACACTAAACCACGCCCTCACACGCACGCTCCCCCTAAAGCGTTGTCGTACCCTCAACTGGACCCTAAACCATCCCCGTCTCCTAACCCTAACCCTAGACCGAACCTAACCCTAACCCTTCCCTGAGGCCTGACCATCACCCGTCACCTAATCCTAACCCGTACGCTAACACTAACCCACGCCCTCACACGCACGCTCCACCTAAAGCGTTGTCGTACCCTCACCTGGACCCTATACCGTCCCCGTCCCCTAACCCGTGCCCGAACCCTAAACCTAACACTTCTCCGAAGCCTGACCCTCACCCGTCCCCTAATCCTAACCCGTACGGTAACACTTACCCGAGCCCTCAGACGCATGCTCAACCTAAAGCGTTGTCGTACCCTCACCTGAACCCTAAACCGTCCCTGTCCCCTAACCCTAACCCTAGCACGAACCCTAACCCTAACCCTTCCCCGAAGCCTGACCATCACCCGTCACCTAATCCTAACCCATACGCAAACACTAACCCGCGCCCTCACACGCCCGCTCCCCCTAAAGCGGTGTCGTACCCTGACCTGTACCCTAAACGTCCCAGTCCCCTAACCCTAACCCTAGCCCGAACCCTAACCTTAAGCCTTCCCCGAAGCCTGACCCTCACCCGTCACCTAATCCTAACCCGTACGCAAACACTAACCCGCGCCCTCACACACCCACTCCCCCTAAAGCGTTGTCGTACCCTCACATGGACCCTAAACCGTCCCCATCCTCTAACCCTAACCCTAGGCTGAACCCTAACCGTAACCCTTCCCCGAAGCCTGACCCTCACCCGTCCCCTCATCCTAACCCGTACACTAACACTAACCCGCGCCCTCACACGCACACTCCCCCTAAAGTGTTGTCGTACCCTCAACTGAACCCTAAACCGTCCCCGTCCCCTAACCCTAACCCTAGCCCGAACACTAACGTAACACTTCCCCAGGGCCTGACCCTCACCCGTACCCTAATCCTAACCCTTACGCTAACACTGACCCGCGCCCTCACACGAACGCTCCCCCTAAAGCGTTGTCGTACCCTCACCTGGACCCTAAACCGTCCCCGGCCCCTAACCCTAACCCTAGCCCGAACCCTAACCCTAACCCTTCCCTGAAGCCTGACACTCACCCGTCACCTAATCCTAACCCATACGCTAACACTAACCCACGCCCTCACATGCACGCTCCCCCTAAAGCGTTGTCGTACCCTCAACTGGACCTTAAACCATCCCCGTCCCGTACCCCTAACCCTAGCCCGAACCCTAAACCTAACCTTTCCCCGAACCCTGACCTTCACCCGTCCCCTAATCCTAACCAGTACGCTAACACTAACCCACGCTCTCACACGCACGCTCCCCCTAACGCGTTGTCGTACGCTCAACTGTACCCTAAACCATCCCCGTCCCCTAACACTAACCCTAGACCGAACCTAACCCTAACCCTTCCCCGAGGCCAGACCATCACCCGTCCCCAAATTCTAACCCGTACGCTAACACTAACCCGCGCCCTCACACGCACGCTCCCCCTAAAGCGTTTTCGTACCCTCACCTGGACCCTATACAGTCCCCGTCCCCTAACCCTTGCCCGAACCCTAAACCAAACCCTTCCCCGAACCCTGACCCTCACCCGTCCCCTAATCCTAACCCGTACGGTAACACTAACCTGCGCCCTCAGATGCATGCACAACCTAAAGCGTTGTCGTACCCTCATCTGGACCCTAAACCATCCCCGTCCCCTAACCCTAATCCTAGCCCGAACCCTAACCCTAACCCTTCCCCGAAGCCTGACCCTCACACGTCCCCTAATCCTAACCCGTACGCTAACACTAACCCGCGCCCTCACACGCCCGCTCCCCCTAAAGCTTTATCGTACCCTCACCTGGACCCTAAACCGTCCCCGTCCCCTAACCCTAACCCTAGCCCGAACCCTAACCTTAACCCTTCCCCGAAGCCTTACCCTCACCCGTCCCCTAATCCTAACACATACGCTAACACTAACACGTGCCCTCACACGCACAATCCCCCTAAAGCGTTGTCGTACCCTCACCTGGACCCTAAACCGTCCCCGTCCCCTAACCCTAACCCTAGCCCGAACCCTAACCCTAACCCTTCCCCGAAGCCTGACCCTGACCCGTGTCCTAATCCTAAACCGTACGCTAACACTGACCCGCGCCCTCACAGGCACGCTCCCCCTAAAGCGTTGTCGTACTCTGACCTGGACCTTAAACCGTCCCAGTCCCCTAACCCTTACACTAGCCCGAACCCTAACCCTAACACTTCCCCGAAGCCTGACACTCACCCGTCCCCTAATCCTAACCAGTACGCTAACACTAACCCGCGCCCTCACACGCACACTTCCCCTAAAGCGTTGTCGTACCCTCACCTGGATCCTAAACCGTCCCCGTCCCCTAACCCTAACCTTAGCCCGAACCCTAAACCTAACCCTTCCCCGAAGCCTGACCCTCACCCTTCGCCTAATCCAAAACCGTACGCTAACACTAACCCGTGCCTTCACACGCACGCTCACCCTCAACCGTTGTCGTACCCTCACCTGGACCCTAAACCTTCCCCGTCCCCTACCCTCACCCTAGCCCGAACCATAACACTAACCCTTCCCCGAACCCTGACCCTCACCCGTCCCCTAATCCTAACCCGTACGGTAACACTAACCTGCGCCCTCAGATGCATGCACAACCTAAAGCGTTGTCGTACCCTCACCTGAACCCTACACCGTCCCCGTCCCCTAACCCTAACTCTAGCCCGAACCCTTACCCTAACCATTCCCCGAAGCCTGACCCTCACCCGTCACCTAATCCTAACCCGTACGCAAACACTAACCCGCGCCCTCACACACCCACTCCCCCTAAAGCGTTGTCGTACCCTCACATGGACCCTAAACCGTCCCCATCCTCTAACCCTAACCCTAGGCTGAACCCTAACCGTAACCCTTCCCCGAAGCCTGACCCTCACCCGTCCCCTCATCCTAACCCGTACACTAACACTAACCCGCGCCCTCACACGCACACTCCCCCTAAAGTGTTGTCGTACCCTCAACTGAACCCTAAACCGTCCCCGTCCCCTAACCCTAACCCTAGCCCGAACACTAACGTAACACTTCCCCAGGGCCTGACCCTCACCTGTACCCTAATCCTAACCCTTACGCTAACACTGACCCGCGCCCTCACACGAACGCTCCCCCTAAAGCGTTGTCGTACCCTCACCTGGACCCTAAACCGTCCCCGGCCCCTAACCCTAACCCTAGCCCGAACCCTAACCCTAACCCTTCCCTGAAGCCTGACACTCACCCGTCACCTAATCCTAACCCATACGCTAACACTAACCCACGCCCTCACATGCACGCTCCCCCTAAAGCGTTGTCGTACCCTCAACTGGACCTTAAACCATCCCCGTCCCGTACCCCTAACCCTAGCCCGAACCCTAAAGCTAACCTTTCCCCGAACCCTGACCTTCACCCGTCCCCTAATCCTAACCCGTACGCTAACACTAACCCACGCTCTCACACGCACGCTCCCCCTAACGCGTTATCGTACGCTCAACTGTACCCTAAACCATCCCCGTCCCCTAACACTAACCCTAGACCGAACCTAACCCTAACCCTTCCCCGAGGCCAGACCATCACCCGTCCCCAAATTCTAACCCGTACGCTAACACTAACCCGCGCCCTCACACGCACGCTCCCCCTAAAGCGTTTTCGTACCCTCACCTGGACCCTATACAGTCCCCGTCCCCTAACCCTTGCCCGAACCCTAACCGAAACCCTTCCCCGAACCCTGACCCTCACCCGTCCCCTAATCCTAACCCGTACGGTAACACTAACCTGCGCCCTCAGATGCATGCACAACCTAAAGCGTTGTCGTACCCTCATCTGGACCCTAAACCATCCCCGTCCCCTAACCCTAATCCTAGCCCGAACCCTAACCCTAACCCTTCCCCGAAGCCTGACCCTCACACGTCCCCTAATCCTAACCCGTACGCTAACACTAACCCGCGCCCTCACACGCCCGCTCCCCCTAAAGCTTTGTCGTACCCTCACCTGGACCCTAAACCGTCCCCGTCCCCTAACCCTAACCCTAGCCCGAACCCTAACCTTAACCCTTCCCCGAAGCCTTACCCTCACCCGTCCCCTAATCCTAACACATACGCTAACACTAACACTTGCCCTCACACGCACAATCCCCCTAAAGCGTTGTCGTACCCTCACCTGGACCCTAAACCGTCCCCGTCCCCTAACCCTAACCCTAGCCCGAACCCTAACCCTAACCCTTCCCCGAAGCCTGACCCTGACCCGTGTCCTAATCCTAAACCGTACGCTAACACTGACCCGCGCCCTCACAGGCACGCTCCCCCTAAAGCGTTGTCGTACTCTGACCTGGACCTTAAACCGTCCCAGTCCCCTAACCCTTACCCTAGCCCGAACCCTAACCCTAACACTTCCCCGAAGCCTGACACTCACCCGTCCCCTAATCCTAACCAGTACGCTAACACTAACCCGCGCCCTCACATGCACACTTCCCCTAAAGCGTTGTCGTACCCTCACCTGGATCCTAAACCGTCCCCGTCCCCTAACCCTAACCTTAGCCCGAACCCTAAACCTAACCCTTCCCCGAAGCCTGACCCTCACCCTTCGCCTAATCCAAAACCGTACGCTAACACTAACCCGTGCCTTCACACGCACGCTCACCCTCAACCGTTGTCGTACCCTCACCTGGACCCTAAACCTTCCCCGTCCCCTAACCCTAACCATAGCCCGAACCATAACACTAACCCTTCCCCGAAGCCTGACCCTCACCTGTCCCCTAATCCTAACCCGTACGCTAACAATAAACCGCGCCCTCACACGCACGCTCCCCCTAAAGCGTTGTCATACCCTCACCTGGACCCTAAACCGTCCCCGTCCCCTAACCCTAACCCTAGCGCGAACCCTAAACCTAACCCTTCCCCGAGGCCTGACCCTCACCCTTCCCCTAATCCTAATACGTACGCTAACACTAACACGCGCCCTCACACGCACGCTCCCCCTAAAGTGTTGTCATACCCTCACCTGGATCCTAAACCGTCCCCGTCCCCTAACCCTAACCCTAGCCCGAACCCTAAACCTAACACTTCGCCGAAGCCTGTCCCTCTCCCGTTCCCTAATCCTAACCCGAACGCTAACACTAACCTGCGCCCTCACACTTACGCTCCCCCTAAAGCGTTGTCGTACCCTCACCTGGACCCTAAACCGTCCCCGTCCCCTAACCCTAACCCTAGCCCGAACCCGAAACCTAACCCTTCCCCGAAGCTTGACCCTCACCCGTCCCCTAATCCTAACCCGTACGATAACAGTAACCCACGCCCTCACACGCACGCACACCCTAAAGCGTTGTCGTACTCTTACCTTGACCCTAAACCGTCCCCGTCCTCTAACCCTAACCCTAACCCTTACCCTAACGGTAACCCTTCCCCGAAGCCTGAACCTCACCCGTCCTCTATTCCTAACCCGTACGCTAACACTAACCCACGCCCTCACACGCACGCTCCCCTTAAAGCATTGTCGTACCCTCACCTGCACCCTAAACCGTACCCGTCCCCTAACCCAACCCTAGACCGAACCCTAACCCTAATCCTTCCCCAAAGCCTGACCCTCACCCGTCCCTTAATCCTAACCCGTACGCTAACACTAAACCACGCCCTCACACACACGCTCCCTCTAATGCGTTGTCGTACCCCCACCTGGACCCTAAACCGTCCCCGTCCACTAACCCTAACCCTAGCCCGAACCCTAATCCTAACCCTTCCCCGAAGCCTGACACTCACCCTTCCCCTAATCCTAACCCGTACGCTAAGACTAACCTGCGCCCTCACATGCACGCTCACCCTAAAGCGTTGTCGTACCCTCACCTGGACCCTAAACCGTTCCCGTTCCCTAACCCTAACCCTAGACCGAACCCTAACCCTAAACCTTCCCCGAAGCCTGACCCTCACCCGTCCCCTAATCCTAACCCGTACGATAACACTAACCCACGCCCTCACACGCACGCACACCCTAAAGCGTTGTCGTACTCTTACCTTGACCCTAAACCGTCCCCGTCCTCTAACCCTAACCCTAATCCTTACCCTAACGGTAACCCTTCCCCGAAGCCTGAACCTCACCCGTCCCCTAATCCTAACCCGTACGCTAACACTAACCAGCGCCCTCAGATGCACGCTCCCCCTCAAGCGTTGTCGTACCCTCACCTGGACCCTAAACCGTCCCCGTCCCATAACCCAACACTAGCCCGAAACCTAAACCTAACCCTTCCCCGAAGCCTGACACTCACCCGTCCCCTAATCCTAACCTGTACGCTAACACTAACCCACGCCCTCACACGCACGCTCCCCCTAAAGCGTTGTCGTACCCTCACCTGGACCCTAAACATTCCCCGTCCCCTAACCCTAAACCTAGCCCGAACCCTAACCCAAACACTTCCCCGAAGCCTGACCCTCACCCGTCCCCTAATCCTAACCCGTACGCTAACACTAACCCGAGCCCACAGACGCACGCTCTCCCTAAAGCGTTGTCGTACCCTTACCTGGATCCTAAACCGTCCCCGTCCACTAACCCTAACCCTAGCCCGAACCCTAACACTAACCCTTCCCCGAAGCCTGACCCTCACCCAACCCCTAATCCTAACACGTACGCTAACACTAACACACGCCCTCACATACACACTCCCGCTAAAGGGTTGTCGAACTCTCACCTGGACACTAAACAGTCCCCGTCCCCTAACACTAACCATAGCCCGAACCCTAACCATAACCCTTCCCCGAAGCCTGACCCTCACACGTCCCCTAATCCTAACCCGTACGCTAACACCAACCGGTGCCCTCAGACACACGCTCAACCTGAACCGTTGTCGTACCCTCACCTGGACCCTAAACCGTCCCCGTCCCCGTCCCCTAACCCTAGACTGAACCCCAAACCTAACCCTTCCCCGAAGCCAGACCCTCACCCGTACCCGATTCCTAACCCGTACGCTAACACTAACAAACGCCCTCACACGCACACTCACCCTAAAGCGTTGTCTTACCCTCACCTTGACCCTTAACCGTCCCCGTCCCCTAACCCTAACCCTATCCCGAACCCTAACCCTAACACTTTCCCGAAGCCTGACACTCACCCGTCCCCTAATCCTAACCCGTATGCTAACACTAACCCGCGCCCTCACACGCACACTCACCCTAAAGCGTTGTCGTACCCTCACCTGGACCCTAAACCGTCCCCGTCCCCTAACCCTAACCCTAGCCCGAACACTAACCCTAACACTTCCCAGAAGCCTGACCCTCACCCGTCCCCTAATCCTAACCCGTACGCTAACACTAACCCGCGCCCTCACACGCACGCTCCCCGTACAGCGTTGTCGTACCCTGACCTGGAACTTAAACCGTCCCAGTCCCCTAACCCTAACCCTAGCCCGAACCCTAACCCTAACTCTTCCCCGAAGCCTGACACTCACCCGTCCCCTAATCCTAACCAGTACGCTAACACTAACCCGCGCCCTCACACGCACGCTCCCCCTAAAGCGTTGTCGTACCCTCACCTGGATCCTAAACCGTCCCCGTCCCCTAACCCTAACCCTAGCCCGAACCCTAACCCTAACCCTTCGCCGAAGCCTGACCCTCAACCGTCCCCTAAAGCTAACCCGTACGCTAACACTAACCCGCGCCTTAACACGCACACTCACCCTAAAGCGTTGCCGTACCCTCACCTGGACCATAAACCGTCCCCGTCCCCTAACCCTAACCCTAGCCCGAACCCTAACCCTAACCCTTCCCCGAAGCCTGACCCTCACCCGTCCCCTAATCCTAACCCGTACGCTAACAGTAACCAACGCCCGCACACACACGCTCCCCCTAAAGCGTTGTCATACCCTCCCCTGGACCCTAAACCTTCCCCGTCCCCTAACCCTAACCCTAGCCCGAAACCTAAACCTAACCCTTCCCCAAAGCCTGACCCTCACCCGTACCCTAATCCTAACACGTACTCTAACAGTATCACTCGCCCTCACACACACGCTCCCATTAAAGTGTTGTCGTACCTTCAACTGGACCCTAAACCGTCTCCGTCCCCTAACCCTAACCCTAACCCGAACCCTAACGCTAACCCTTCCCCTAAGCCTGACCCTCACCCGTCCCCTAAACCTAAACCGTACGCTAACACTAAACCGCGTCCTCACACGCACGCTCACCCTCAAGCGTTGTCGTAACTTAACCTTGACCCTAAACTTTCCCGTCCCCTAAACCTAACCCTAGCCCGAACGCTAACACTAACCCTTCCCCGAAGCCTGACCCTCAACCGTCCCCTAATCCTAACCCATACGCTAACACTAACCCGAGACCGCAGACGCACGCTCCCCCTAAAGCGTTGTCTTACCGTCACCTGGACCCTAAACCGCCCCGTCCACTAACCCTAACCCTAGTCCGAACCCTAACACTAACACTTCACCGAAACCTGACCCTCATCCATCCCGTAATCCTAACCCGTACGCTAACACTAACACGCGCCCTCACACACACGCTCCCCCTAAAGGGTTGTCGAAGTCTCACCTGGACACTAAACTGTCCCCGTCCCCTAACACTAACCCTAGCCCGAACCCTAACCAAAACCCTTCCCCGAAGCCTGACCCTCACACGTCCCGTAAGCCTAACCCGTACGCTAATACTAACCCGCGCCGTCAAATGCACGCTCCCCCTAAAGCGTAGTCGTACACTCACCTGGACCCTAAACCGTCCCCGTCCCCTAACCCTAACACTAGCCCGAACCCTATCCCTAACCCTTCCCCGAAGCCTGACCCTCACCCGTCCCCTAATCCTAACCCGTACACTAACACTAAACCGCGCCATCACACGCACGCTCCCCCTAAAGCATTTTCGTATCCTCACCTGAACCCTAAATCGTCCCCGTCCCCATCCCCAACCCTAGTCCGAACCCTAACCCTAACACTTCCCCGAAGCCTGACCCTAACCCGTCCCCTAATCCTAACCTGTACGCTAAGAATAACCCGCGCACTCACACGCACCCTCACCCTAAAGCGTTGTCGTACCCTCACCTGGACCCTAAACCGTCCCCGTTCCCTAACCCTATCCCTAGCCCGAACCCTAACCCTAAACCTTCCCCGAAGCCTGACCCTCACCCGTCCCCTAATCCTAACCCGTATGCTGACACTAACCCGCCCCCTCACACGCACGCTCACTCTAAAGCGTTGTCGTACCCTCACCTGGACCCTAAACCGTCCCAGTCCCCTAACCCTAACCCTAGCCCGAACCCTAACCCTAACCCTTCCCCGAAGAATGACCCTCACACGTCCCCTAATCCTAACCCGTACGCTAACACTAACCCACGCCCTCACACGCACGCTCACCCTAAAGCGTTGTCGTACCCTCACCTGGACCATAAACCGTCCCCGTCCCCTAACCCTAGCCCTAGCCCGAACCCTAACCGTAACCCTTCCCCGAAGCCTGCCTCTCACCCGTCACCTAATCGTAACCCGTACCCTAACACTAACCCGCACCCTCACACGCACGCTCACCCTAAAGCGTTGTCGTACCCTCACCTGGACCCGAAACCGTCCCCGTCCCCTAACCCTAACCCTAGCCCGAACCCTAACCCTAAACCTTCCCCGAAGCCTGACCCTCACCCGTCCCCTAATCCTAAACCGTACGCTGACACTAACCCGCGCCCTCACACGTACGCTCCCCCTAAAGCGTTGTCGTACCCTCACGTGGACCCTAAACCGTCCCCGTCCCCTAACCCTAACCCTAGCCCGAACCCTAACCCTAACCCTTCCCCGAAGCCTGACCCTCACCCGTCCCCTAAACCTAACCCGTACGCTGACACTAACCCGCGCCCTCACACGTACGCTCCCCCTAAAGCGTTGTCGTACCCTCACCTGGACGCTAAACCGTCCCCTTCCCCTAACCCTAACCCTAGCCCGAACCCGAACCCTAACCCTTCCCCGAAGCCTGACCCTCACACGTCCCCTAATCCTAACCCGTACGCTGACACTAACACGCGCCCTCACACGTACGCTCCCCCTAAAGCGTTGTCGTACCCTCACCTGGACCCTAAACCGTCCCCGTCCCCTAACCCTAACCCTAGCCCGAACCCGAACCCTAACCCTTCCCCGAAGCCTGACCCTCACCCGTCCCCTAATCCTAACCCGTACGCTGACACTAACACGTGCCCTCACACGTACGCTCCCCCTAAAGCGCTGTCGTACCCTCACCTGGACCCTAAACCGTCCCCGTCTCCTAACCCTAACCCTAGCCCGAACCCGAACCCTAACCCTTCCCCGAAGCCTGACCCTCACCCGTCCCCTAATCCTAACCCGTACGCTGACACTAACCCGCGCCCTCACACGTACGCTCCCCCTAAAGCGTTGTCGTACCCTCACCTGGACCCTAAACCGTCCCCGTCCCCTAACCCTAACCCTAGCCCGAACCCTAACACTAACCCTTCCCCGAAGCCTGACCCTCACCCGTCCCCTAATCCTAACCCGTACGCTGACACTAACCCGCGCCCTCACACGTACGCTCCCCCTACAGCGTTGTCGTACCCTCACCTGGACCCGAAACCGTCCCCGTCCCCTAACCCTAACCCTAGCCCGAACCCTAACCCTAACCCTTCCCCGAAGCCTGACCCTCACCCATCCCCTAATCCTAACCCGTACGCTGACACTAACCCGCGCCCTCACACGTACGGTCCCCCTAAAGCGTTGTCGTACCCTCACCTGGACCCTAAACCGTCCCCGTCCCCTAACCCTAACCCTAGCCCGCACCCGAACCCTAACCCTTCCCCGAAGCCTGACCCTCACCCGTCCCCTAATCCTAACACGTACGCTCACACTAACCCGCGCCCTCACACGTACGCTCCCCCTAAAGCGTTGTCGTACCCTCACCTGGACCCTAAACCGTCCCCGTCCCCTAACCCTAACCCTAGCCCGAACCCGAACCCTAACCCTTCCCCGGAGCCTGACCCTCACCCGTCCCCTAATCCTAACCCATACGCTAACACTAACCCGCCCCCTCACACGCACGCTCACTCTAAAGCGTTGTCGTACCCTCACCTGGACCCTAAACCGTCCCAGTCCCCTAACCCTAACCCTAGCCCGAACCCTAACCCTAACCCTTCCCCGAAGAATGACCCTCACACGTCCCCTAATCCTAACCCGTACGCTAACACTAACCCACGCCCTCACACGCACGCTCACCCTAAAGCGTTGTCGTACCCTCACCTGGACCATAAACCGTCCCCGTCCCCTAACCCTAGCCCTAGCCCGAACCCTAACCCTTCCCCGAAGCCTGCCCCTCACCCGTCACCTAATCGTAACCCGTACCCTAACACTAACCCGCACCCTCACACGCACGCTCACCCTAAAGCGTTGTCGTACCCTCACCTGGACGCTACACTGTCCCCGTCCCTTAACCGTAACCCTAGCCTGAACCCTAACCCTAACCCTTCCCCGAAGCCTGACTGTCACCCGTCCCATAATCCTAAACCGTACGCTAAAACTAATCCGAACCCACAGACGCGCGCTCACCCTCAAGCGTTGTCGTACCCTCACCTGGACCATAAACCGTCCCCGTCCCCTAATCCCAACCCTAGCCCGAACCCTAACCATAAAACTTCGCCGAAGCCTGAGCATCACCCGTTCCCTAATCCTAACCCGTACGCTAACAGTAACCCGCGCCCTCACACGCACGCTCCCCCTAAAGCATTGTCATACCCTCACCTGGACCCTAAACCGTCCCCGTCCCCTAACCCTAAACCTAGCCCGAACCCTAAACCTAACACTTCACCGAATCCTGACCCTCACACTTCCCCTAATCCTAACCCGTACGCTAACACTAACCTGCGCCCTCACACGCACGCTCACCCTAAAGCGTTGTCGTAACCTCACCTGGACCCTAAGCCGTCCCCGTCCCCTAACCATAACCCTAGCCCGAACCCTAAACCTAACCCTTCCCCGAAGCCTGACCCTCACCCTTCCCCTAATCCTAACCCGTATGCTAACACTAACTTGCGCCCTCACACGCACGCTCCCCCTAAAGCGTTGTCGTACCCTCACCTCCACCCTAAACCCTCCCCATCCCCGTCCCCAAACCCTAGCCTGAACCCTAAACCTAACACTTCCGCGAAGCCAGACCCTCACCCGTCCCCTAATCCTAACTCGTATGCTAACACTAACACACGCCCTCACACGCACACTCTCCCTAAAGCGTTGTCGTACCCTCACATGGACCCTAAACCGTCCCCTTCCCCTAACACTAACCCTAGCCTGTACCCTAACCCTAACCCTTCCCCGAAGCCTGACCCTCACCCGTCCCCTAATCCTAACCGGTACGATAACACTAACCCGCACCCTCACACGCACGCTCAACCTAAAGCGCTGTCGTACCCTCACCTTGACCCTAAACCGTCCCCGTCCCCTAACCCTAACCCTAGCCCGAACCCTAAACCTAACCCTTCCCCGAAGCCTGACCCTCACCCGTCCCCTAATCCTAACCCGTACGCTAACACTAACCCGCGCCCTCACACGCACGCTCACCCTAAAGCGTTCTCGTACCCTCACATGGACCCTAAACCATCCCCGTACCCGAACCCTAACCCTAGCCCGAAACCTAACCCTAACACTTCCCCGAAGCCTGACCCTCACCAGTCCCCTAATCCTAACCCGTATGCTAACACTAACCCGCGCCCTCAAATGCACGCTCCCCCTAAAGGGTTGGCGAAACCTCACCTGGACACTAAACCATCCCCGTCCCCTGACGCTAACCCTAGCACGAACCCTAACCATAAGCCTTCCCCTAATCCTAACCCGTAAGCTAACACTAAACTGTGCCCTCACACGCACGCTCCTCCTAAAGCATTGTCATACACTCACCTGGACCCTAAACCGTCCCCATCCCCTAACCCTAACCCTAGCCCGAAACCTAAACCTAACACTTCCCCGAAGCCTGACCCTCACACTTCCCCTAATCCTAACCGTACGCTAACACTAACCTGCGCCCTCACATGCACGCTCACCCTAAAGCGTTGTCGTACCCTCACCTGGACCCTAAACCGTCCCCGTCCCCTAACCCTAGCGCGAACCCTAACCCTAACCCTTCCCCGAAGCCTGACGATCACCCGTCCCCTAATCCTAACCCGTAAGCTAATACTAACCCGCGCCCTCAAATGCACTCTCCCCCTAAAGCGTAGTCGTACACTCACGTGGACACTAAACCGTCAACGTCCCCTAACCCTAACCCTAGACCGAACCCTAACCCTAACCCTTCCCCGAAGCCTGACCCTCACCCGTCCCCTAAACCTAAACCGTACGCTAACACTAACCCGCACCCTCACACGCACGCTCACCCTCAAGCGTTGTCGTACCCTCACCTGGACCATCAACCGTCCCCGTCCCCTAACCCCAACCATAGCCCGAACCCTATCCCTAACCCTTCATCGAAGCCTGACCCTCACCCGTCCCCTAATCCTAACCCGTACGCTAACACTAACCCGCGGCCTCACACGCACGCTCCCACTAAAGCGTTGTCATACCATCACCTGGACCCTAAACCTTCCCTTTCCCCTAACCCTAACCCTAGCCCGAACCCTAAACCTAACGCTTCCCCGAAGCCTAACCCTCACCGGTCCCATAATCCTAACCCGTATGCTAACACTAACCCGCACCCTCAAACGCATGCTCACCCTTAAGCGTTGTCGTACCCTCACCTTTACCCTAAACCGTCTCCGTCCCTTAACCCTAACCCTAGCCCGAACCCTAACCCTAACCCTTCCCCGAAGACTGACCCTCACCCGTCCCCTAATTCTAACCCGTAAGCTAACACTAACCTGCGCCCTCACACGCATGCTCCCCCTAAAGCGTTGTCGAACCCTCACCTGGACCCTAAACCGTCCCCGTCCCCTAAACCTAAACCTAGACCGAACCCTAACCCTAACACTTCCCCGAAGCCTGACCCTCACCCGTCCCCTAATCCTAACCCGTACGCTGACACTAACCCGCCCCCTCACACGTACGCTCCCCCTAAAACGTTGTCGTACCCTCACCTGGACCCTAAACCGTCCCCGTCCCCTAACCCTAACCCTAGCCCGAACCCTAACCCTAACCCTTCCCCGAAGCCTGACCCTCACCTGTCCCCTAATCCTAACCCGTACGCTGACACTAACCCGTGCCCTCACACGTACGCTCCCCTAAAGCGTTGTCGTACCCTCACCTGGACCCTAAACCGTCCCCGTCCCCTAACCCTAACCCTAGCCGGAACCCTAACCCTAACCCTTCCCCGAAGCCTGACCCTCACCCGTCCCCTAATCCTAACCCGTACGCTGACACTAACCCGCGCCCTCACACGTACGCTCCCCCTAAAGCGTTGTCGTACCCTCACCTGGACCCTAAACCGTCCCCGTCCCCTAACCCTAACCCTTCCCCGAAGCCTGACCCTCACCCGTCCCCTAATCCTAACCCGTACGCTGACACTAACCCGCGCCCTCACACGTACGCTCCCCCTAAAGCGTTTTCGTACCCTCACCTGGACCCTAAACCGTCCCCGTCCCCTAACCCTAACCCTAGCCCGAACCCTAACCCTAACCCTTCCCCGAAGCCTGACCCTCACCCGTCCCCTAATCCTAACCCGTACGCTGACACTAACCCGCGCCCTCACACGTACGCTCCCCCTAAAGCGTTGTCGTACCCTCACCTGGACCCTAAACCGTCCCCGTCCCCTAACCCTAACCCTAGCCAGAACCCTAACCCTATCCCTTCCCCGAAGCCTGACCCTCACACGTCCCCTAATCCTAACCCGTACGCTGACACTAACACGCGCCCTCACACGTACGCTCCCCCTAAAGCGTTGTCGTACCCTCACCTGGACCCTAAACCGTCCCCGTCCCCTAACCCTAACCCTAGCCCGAACCCGAACCCTAACCCTTCCCCGAAGCCTGACCCTCACCCGTCCCCTAATCCTAACCCGTACGCTGACACTAACACGCGCCCTCACACGTACGCTCCCCCTAAAGCGTTGTCGTACCCTCACCTGGACCCTAAACCGTCCCCGTCCCCTAACCCTAACCCTAGCCCGAACCCTAACCCTTCCCCGAAGCCTGACCCTCACCCGTCCCCTAAACCTAAACCGTACGCTAACACTAACCCGCACCCTCACACGCACGCTCACCCTCAAGCGTTGTCGTACCCTCACCTGGACCATCAACCGTCCCCGTCCCCTAACCCCAACCATAGCCCGAACCCTATCCCTAACCCTTCATCGAAGCCTGACCCTCACCCGTCCCCTAATCCTAACCCGTACGCTAACACTAACCCGCGGCCTCACACGCACGCTCCCACTAAAGCGTTGTCATACCATCACCTGGACCCTAAACCTTCCCTTTCCCCTAACCCTAACCCTAGCCCGAACCCTAAACCTAACGCTTCCCCGAAGCCTAACCCTCACCGGTCGCATAATCCTAACCCGTATGCTAACATTAACCCGCACCCTCAAACGCATGCTCACCCTTAAGCGTTGTCGTACCCTCACCTTTACCCTAAACCGTCCCCGTCCCTTAACCCTAACCCTAGCCCGAACCCTAACCCTAACCCTTCCCCGAAGCCTGACCCTCACCTGTCCCCTAATCCTAACCCGTACGCTGACACTAACCCGCGCCCTCACACGTACGCTCCCCCTAAAGCGTTGTCGTACCCTCACCTGGACCCGAAACCGTCCCCGTCCCCTAACCCTAACCCTAGCCCGAACCCTAACCCTAAACCTTCCCCGAAGCCTGACCCTCACCCGTCCCCTAATCCTAACCCGTACGCTGACACTAACCCGCGCCCTCACACGTACGCTCCCCCTAAAGCGTTGTCGTACCCTCACCTGGACCCTAAACCGTCCCCGTCCCCTAACCCTAACCCTAGCCCGAACCCTAACCCTAACCCTTCCCCGAAGCCTGACCCTCACCCGTCCCCTAATCCTAACCCGTACGCTGACACTAACCCGCGCCCTCACACGTACGCTCCCCCTAAAGCGTTGTCGTACCCTCACCTGGACGCTAAACCGTCCCCGTCCCCTAACTCTAACCCTAGCCCGAACCCGAACCCTAACCCTTCCCCGAAGCCTGACCCTCACACGTCCCCTAATCCTAACCCGTACGCTGACACTAACACGCGCCCTCACACGTACGCTCCCCCTAAAGCGTTGTCGTACCCTCACCTGGACCCTAAACCGTCCCCGTCCCCTAACCCTAACCCTAGCCCGAACCCGAACCCTAACCCTTCCCCGAAGCCTGACCCTCACCCGTCCCCTAATCCTAACCCGTACGCTGACACTAACACGTGCCCTCACACGTACGCTCCCCCTAAAGCGTTGTCGTACCCTCACCTGGACCCTAAACCGTCCCCGTCCCCTAACCCTAACCCTAGCCCGAACCCGAACCCTAACCCTTCCCCGAAGCCTGACCCTCACCCGTCCCCTAATCCTAACCCGTACACTGACACTAACCCGCGCCCTCACACGTACGCTCCCCCTAAAGCGTTGTCGTACCCTCACCTGGACCCTAAACCGTCCCCGTCCCCTAACCCTAACCCTAGCCCGAACCCTAACACTAACCCTTCCCCGAAGCCTGACCCTCACCCGTCCCCTAATCCTAACCCGTACGCTGACACTAACCCGCGCCCTCACACGTACGCTCCCCCTAAAGCGTTGTCGTACCCTCACCTGGACCCTAAACCGTCCCCGTCCCCTAACCCTAACCCTAGCCCGAACCCTAACACTAACCCTTCCCCGAAGCCTGACCCTCACCCGTCCCCTAATCCTAACCCGTACGCTGACACTAACCCGCGCCCTCACACGTACGCTCCCCCTACAGCGTTGTCGTACCCTCACCTGGACCCGAAACCGTCCCCGTCCCCTAACCCTAACCCTAGCCCGAACCCTAACCCTAACCCTTCCCCGAAGCCTGACCCTCACCCATCCCCTAATCCTAACCCGTACGCTGACACTAACCCGCGCCCTCACACGTACGGTCCCCCTAAAGCGTTGTCGTACCCTCACCTGGACCCTAAACCGTCCCCGTCCCCTAACCCTAACCCTAGCCCGCACCCGAACCCTAACCCTTCCCCGAAGCCTGACCCTCACCCGTCCCCTAATCCTAACACGTACGCTCACACTAACCCGCGCCCTCACACGTACGCTCCCCCTAAAGCGTTGTCGTACCCTCACCTGGACCCTAAACCGTCCCCGTCCCCTAACCCTAACCCTAGCCCGAACCCGAACCCTAACCCTTCCCCGGAGCCTGACCCTCACCCGTCCCCTAATCCTAACCCGTACGCTAACACTAACCCGCCCCCTCACACGCACGCTCACTCTAAAGCGTTGTCGTACCCTCACCTGGACCCTAAACCGTCCCAGTCCCCTAACCCTAACCCTAGCCCGAACCGTAACCCTAACCCTTCCCCGAAGAATGACCCTCACACGTCCCCTAATCCTAACCCGTACGCTAACACTAACCCACGCCCTCACACGCACGCTCACCCTAAAGCGTTGTCGTACCCTCACCTGGACCATAAACCGTCCCCGTCCCCTAACCCTAGCCCTAGCCCGAACCCTAACCCTAACCCTTCCCCGAAGCCTGCCCCTCACCCGTCACCTAATCCTAACCCGTATGCTAACACTAACTTGCGCCCTCACACGCACGCTCCCCCTAAAGCGTTGTCGTACCCTCACCTCCACCCTAAACCCTCCCCATCCCCGTCCCCAAACCCTAGCCTGAACCCTAAACCTAACACTTCCGCGAAGCCAGACCCTCACCCGTCCCCTAATCCTAACTCGTATGCTAACACTAACACACGCCCTCACACGCACACTCTCCCTAAAGCGTTGTCGTACCCTCACATGGACCCTAAACCGTCCCCTTCCCCTAACACTAACCCTAGCCTGTACCCTAACCCTAACCCTTCCCCGAAGCCTGACCCTCACCCGTCCCCTAATCCTAACGGGTACGATAACACTAACCCGCACCCTCACACGCACGCTCAACCTAAAGCGCTGTCGTACCCTCACCTTGACCCTAAACCGTCCCCGTCCCCTAACCCTAACCCTAGCCCGAACCCTAAACCTAACCCTTCCCCGAAGCCTGACCCTCACCCGTCCCCTAATCCTAACCCGTACGCTAACACTAACCCGCGCCCTCACACGCACGCTCACCCTAAAGCGTTCTCGTACCCTCACATGGACCCTAAACCATCCCCGTACCCGAACCCTAACCCTAGCCCGAAACCTAACCCTAACACTTCCCCGAAGCCTGACCCTCACCAGTCCCCTAATCCTAACCCGTATGCTAACACTAACCCGCGCCCTCAAATGCACGCTCCCCCTAAAGGGTTGGCGAAACCTCACCTGGACACTAAACCATCCCCGTCCCCTGACGCTAACCCTAGCACGAACCCTAACCATAAGCCTTCCCCTAATCCTAACCCGTAAGCTAACACTAAACTGTGCCCTCACACGCACGCTCCTCCTAAAGCATTGTCATACACTCACCTGGACCCTAAACCGTCCCCATCCCCTAACCCTAACCCTAGCCCGAAACCTAAACCTAACACTTCCCCGAAGCCTGACCCTCACACTTCCCCTAATCCTAACCGTACGCTAACACTAACCTGCGCCCTCACATGCACGCTCACCCTAAAGCGTTGTCGTACCCTCACCTGGACCCTAAACCGTCCCCGTCCCCTAACCCTAGCGCGAACCCTAACCCTAACCCTTCCCCGAAGACTGACCCTCACCCGTCCCCTAATTCTAACCCGTAAGCTAACACTAACCTGCGCCCTCACACGCATGCTCCCCCTAAAGCGTTGTCGAACCCTCACCTGGACCCTAAACCGTCCCCGTCCCCTAAACCTAAACCTAGACCGAACCCTAACCCTAACACTTCCCCGAAGCCTGACCCTCACCCGTCCCCTAATCCTAACCCGTACGCTGACACTAACCCGCCCCCTCACACGTACGCTCCCCCTAAAACGTTGTCGTACCCTCACCTGGACCCTAAACCGTCCCCGTCCCCTAACCCTAACCCTAGCCCGAACCCTAACCCTAACCCTTCCCCGAAGCCTGACCCTCACCTGTCCCCTAATCCTAACCCGTACGCTGACACTAACCCGTGCCCTCACACGTACGCTCCCCTAAAGCGTTGTCGTACCCTCACCTGGACCCTAAACCGTCCCCGTCCCCTAACCCTAACCCTAGCCGGAACCCTAACCCTAACCCTTCCCCGAAGCCTGACCCTCACCCGTCCCCTAATCCTAACCCGTACGCTGACACTAACCCACGCCCTCACACGTACGCTCCCCCTAAAGCGTTGTCGTACCCTCACCTGGACCCTAAACCGTCCCCGTCCCCTAACCCTAACCCTAGCCCGAACCCTAACCCTATCCCTTCCCCGAAGCCTGACCCTCACACGTCCCCTAATCCTAACCCGTACGCTGACACTAACACGCGCCCTCACACGTACGCTCCCCCTAAAGCGTTGTCGTACCCTCACCTGGACCCTAAACCGTCCCCGTCCCCTAACCCTAACCCTAGCCCGAACCCGAACCCTAACCCTTCCCCGAAGCCTGACCCTCACCCGTCCCCTAATCCTAACCCGTACGCTGACACTAACACGCGCCCTCACACGTACGCTCCCCCTAAAGCGTTGTCGTACCCTCACCTGGACCCTAAACCGTCCCCGTCCCCTAACCCTAACCCTAGCCCGAACCCTAACCCTTCCCCGAAGCCTGACCCTCACCCGTCCCCTAATCCTAACCCGTACGCTGACACTAACCCGCGCCCTCACACGTACGCTCCCCCTAAATCGTTGTCGTACCCTCACCTGGACCCTAAACCGTCCCCGTCCCCTAACCCTAACCCTAGCCCGAACCCGAACCCTAACCCTTCCCCGAAGCCTGACCCTCACCCGTCCCCTAATCCTAACCCGTACGCTGACACTAACCCGCGCCCTCACACGTACGCTCCCCCTAAATCGTTGTCGTACCCTCACCTGGACCCTAAACCGTCCCCGTCCCCTAACCCTAACCCTAGCCCGAACCCGAACCCTAACCCTTCCCCGAAGCCTGACCCTCACCCGTCCCCTAATCCTAACACGTACGCTGACACTAACCCGCGCCCTCACACGTACGCTCCACCTAAAGCGTTGTCGTACCCTCACCTGGACCCTAAACCGTCCCCGTCCCCTAACCCTAACCCTAGCCCGAACCCGAACCCTAACCCTTCCCCGGAGCCTGACCCTCACCCGTCCCCTAATCCTAACCCGTACGCTGACACTAACCCGCGCCCTCACACGTACGCTCCCCCTAAAGCGTTGTCGTACCCTCACCTGGACCCTAAACCGTCCCCGTCCCCTAACACTAACCCTAGCCCGAACCCGAACCCTAACCCTTCCCCGAAGCCTGACCCTCACCCGTCCCCTAATCCTAACCCGTACGCTGAAACTAACCCACGCCCTCACACGTACGCTCCCCCTAAAGCGTTGTCGTACCCTCACCTGGACCCTAAACCGTCCCCGTCCCCTAACCCTAACCCTAGCCCGAATCCGAACCCTAACCCTTCCCCGAAGCCTGACCCTCACCCATCCCCTAATCCTAACCCGTACGCTGACACTAACCCGCGCCCTCACACGTACGCTCCCCCTAAATCGTTGTCGTACCCTCACCTGGACCCTAAACCGTCCCCGTCCCCTAACCCTAACCCTAGCCCGAACCCGAACCCTAACCCTTCCCCGAAGCCTGACCCTCACCCGTCCCCTAATCCTAACCCGTACGCTGACACTAACCCGCGCCCTCACACGTACGCTCCCCCTAAAGCGTTGTCGTACCCTCACTTGGACCCTAAACCGTCCCCGTCCCCTAACCCTAACCCTAGCCCGAACCCGAACCCTAACCCTTCCCCGAAGCCTGACCCTCACCCGTCCCCTAATCCTAACCCGTACGCTGACACTAACCCACGCCCTCACACGTACGCACCCCCTAAAGCGTTGTCGTACCCTCACCTGGACCCTAAACCGTCCCATCCCCTAACCCTAACCCTAGCCAGAACCCGAACCCTAACCCTTCCCCGAAGCCTGACACTAACCAGTCCCCAATCCTAACTCGTACGCTGACACTAACCCGCGCCATCACACGTACGCTCCCCCTAAAGCATTGTCGTACCCTCACCTTGACTCTAAACCGTCCCCGTCCCCTAACCCTAACCCTAGCCCGAACCCTAAACCTAACCCTTCCCCGAAGCCTGACCCTCACCCTTCCCCAATCCTAACCCGTACGCTAAAACAAACCTGCGCCCTCACACGCATGCTCACCCTGAAACGTTGTCGTACCCTGACTTGGACCTTAAACCGTCCCAGTCCCCTAACCCTAACCCTAGGCCCAACCCTAACCCTAACACTTCCCCGAAGCCTGACCCTCACCCATACCATAATCCTAACGTGTACGCTAACACTAACCCGCACCCTCACACGCACGCTCACTCTAAAGCGTTGTCGTACCCTCACCTGGACCCTAAACCGTCCCAGTCCCCTAACCCTAACCCTAGCCCGAACCGTAACCCTAACCCTTCCCCGAAGAATGACCCTCACACGTCCCCTAATCCTAACCCGTACGCTAACACTAACCCACGCCCTCACACGCACGCTCACCCTAAAGCGTTGTCGTACCCTCACCTGGACCATAAACCGTCCCCGTCCCCTAACCCTAGCCCTAGCCCGAACCCTAACCCTAACCCTTCCCCGAAGCCTGCCCCTCACCCGTCACCTAATCGTAACCCGTACCCTAACACTAACCCGCACCCTCACACGCACGCTCACCCTAAAGCGTTGTCGTACCCTCACCTGGACGCTACACTGTCCCCGTCCCTTAACCCTAACCCTAGCCTGAACCCTAACCCTAACCCTTCCCCGAAGCCTGACTGTCACCCGTCCCATAATCCTAAACCGTACGCTAAAACTAATCCGAGCCCACAGACGCGCGCTCACCCTCAAGCGTTGTCGTACCCTCACCTGGACCATAAACCGTCCCCGTCCCCTAATCCCAACCCTAGCCCGAACCCTAACCATAAAACTTCGCCGAAGCCTGAGCATCACCCGTTCCCTAATCCTAACCCGTACGCTAACAGTAACCAGTGCCCTCACACGCACGCTCCCCCTAAAGCATTGTCATACCCTCACCTGGACCCTAAACCGTCCCCGTCCCCTAACCCTAAACCTAGCCCGAACCCTAAACCTAACACTTCACCGAATCCTGACCCTCACACTTCCCCTAATCCTAACCCGTACGCTAACACTAACCTGCGCCCTCACACGCACGCTCACCCTAAAGCGTTGTCGTAACCTCACCTGGACCCTAAGCCGTCCCCGTCCCCTAACCATAACCCTAGCCCGAACCCTAAACCTAACCCTTCCCCGAAGCCTGACCCTCACCCTTCCCCTAATCCTAACCCGTATGCTAACACTAACTTGCGCCCTCACACGCACGCTCCCCCTAAAGCGTTGTCGTACCCTCACCTCCACCCTAAACCCTCCCCATCCCCGTCCCCAAACCCTAGCCTGAACCCTAAACCTAACACTTCCGCGAAGCCAGACCCTCACCCGTCCCCTAATCCTAACTCGTATGCTAACACTAACACACGCCCTCACACGCACACTCTCCCTAAAGCGTTGTCGTACCCTCACATGGACCCTAAACCGTCCCCTTCCCCTAACACTAACCCTAGCCTGTACCCTAACCCTAACCCTTCCCCGAAGCCTGACCCTCACCCGTCCCCTAATCCTAACGGGTACGATAACACTAACCCGCACCCTCACACGCACGCTCAACCTAAAGCGCTGTCGTACCCTCACCTTGACCCTAAACCGTCCCCGTCCCCTAACCCTAACCCTAGCCCGAACCCTAAACCTAACCCTTCCCCGAAGCCTGACCCTCACCCGTCCCCTAATCCTAACCCGTACGCTAACACTAACCCGCACCCTCACACGCACGCTCACCCTAAAGCGTTCTCGTACCCTCACATGGACCCTAAACCATCCCCGTACCCGAACCCTAACCCTAGCCCGAAACCTAACCCTAACACTTCCCCGAAGCCTGACCCTCACCAGTCCCCTAATCCTAACCCGTATGCTAACACTAACCCGCGCCCTCAAATGCACGCTCCCCCTAAAGGGTTGGCGAAACCTCACCTGGACACTAAACCATCCCCGTCCCCTGACGCTAACCCTAGCACGAACCCTAACCATAAGCCTTCCCCTAATCCTAACCCGTAAGCTAACACTAAACTGTGCCCTCACACGCACGCTCCTCCTAAAGCATTGTCATACACTCACCTGGACCCTAAACCGTCCCCATCCCCTAACCCTAACCCTAGCCCGAAACCTAAACCTAACACTTCCCCGAAGCCTGACCCTCACACTTCCCCTAATCCTAACCGTACGCTAACACTAACCTGCGCCCTCACATGCACGCTCACCCTAAAGCGTTGTCGTACCCTCACCTGGACCCTAAACCGTCCCCGTCCCCTAACCCTAGCGCGAACCCTAACCCTAACCCTTCCCCGAACCCTGACGATCACCCGTCCCCTAATCCTAACCCGTACGCTAATACTAACCCGCGCCCTCAAATGCACTCTCCCCCTAAAGCGTAGTCGTACACTCACGTGGACACTAAACCGTCAACGTCCCCTAACCCTAACCCTAGACCGAACCCTAACCCTAACCCTTCCCCGAAGCCTGACCCTCACCCGTCCCCTAAACCTAAACCGTACGCTAACACTAACCCGCACCCTCACACGCACGCTCACCCTCAAGCGTTGTCGTACCCTCACCTGGACCATCAACCGTCCCCGTCCCCTAACCCCAACCATAGCCCGAACCCTATCCCTAACCCTTCATCGAAGCCTGACCCTCACCCGTCCCCTAATCCTAACCCGTACGCTAACACTAACCTGCGGCCTCACACGCACGCTCCCACTAAAGCGTTGTCATACCATCACCTGGACCCTAAACCTTCCCTTTCCCATAACCCTAACCCTAGCCCGAACCCTAAACCTAACGCTTCCCCGAAGCCTAACCCTCACCGGTCCCATAATCCTAACCCGTATGCTAACACTAACCCGCACCCTCAAACGCATGCTCACCCTTAAGCGTTGTCGTACCCTCACCTTTACCCTAAACCGTCCCCGTCCCTTAACCCTAACCCTAGCCCGAACCCTAACCCTAACCCTTCCCCGAAGACTGACCCTCACCCGTCCCCTAATTCTAACCCGTAAGCTAACACTAACCTGCGCCCTCACACGCATGCTCCCCCTAAAGCGTTGTCGAACCCTCACCTGGACCCTAAACCGTCCCCGTCCCCTAAACCTAAACCTAGACCGAACCCTAACCCTAACACTTCCCCGAAGCCTGACCCTCACCCGTCCCCTAATCCTAACATGTACGCTGACACTAACCCGCGCCCTCACACGTACGCTCCCCCTAAAACGTTGTCGTACCCTCACCTGGACCCTAAACCGTCCCCGTCCCCTAACCCTAACCCTAGCCCGAACCCGAACCCTAACCCTTCCCCGGAGCCTGACCCTCACCCGTCCCCTAACCCTAACCCGTACGCTGACACTAACCCGCGCCCTCACACGTACGCTCCCCCTAAAGCGTTGTCGTACCCTCACCTGGACCCTAAACCGTCCCCGTCCCCTAACCCTAACCCTAGCCCGAACCCGAACCCTAACCCTTCCCCGAAGCCTGACCCTCACCCGTCCCCTAATCCTAACCCGTACGCTGAAACTAACCCACGCCCTCACACATACGCTCCCCCTAAAGCGTTGTCGTACCCTCACCTGGACCCTAAACCGTCCCCGTCCCCTAACCCTAACCCTAGCCCGAATCCGAACCCTAACCCTTCCCCGAAGCCTGACCCTCACCCATCCCCTAATCCTAACCCGTACGCTGACACTAACCCGCGCCCTCACACGTACGCTCCCCCTAAATCGTTGTCGTACCCTCACCTGGACCCTAAACCGTCCCCGTCCCCTAACCCTAACCCTAGCCTGAACCCGAACCCTAACCCTTCCCCGAAGCCTGACCCTCACCCGTCCCCTAATCCTAACCCGTACGCTGACACTAACCCGCGCCCTCACACGTACGCTCCCCCTAAAGCGTTGTCGTACCCTCACCTGGACCCTAAACCGTCCCCGTCCCCTAACCCTAACCCTAGCCCGAACCCGAACCCTAACCCTTCCCCGAAGCCTGACCCTCACCCGTCCCCTAATCCTAACCCGTACGCTGACACTAACCCACGCCCTCACACGTACGCACCCCCTAAAGCGTTGTCGTACCCTCACCTGGACCCTAAACCGTCCCATCCCCTAACCCTAACCCTAGCCCGAACCCGAACACTAACCCTTCCCCGAAGCCTGACACTCACCAGTCCCCAATCCTAACTCGTACGCTGACACTAACCCGCGCCATCACACGTACGCTCCCCCTAAAGCATTGTCGTACCCTCACCTTGACTCTAAACCGTCCCCGTCCCCTAACCCTAACCCTAGCCCGAACCCTAAACCTAACCCTTCCCCGAAGCCTGACCCTCACCCTTCCCCAATCCTAACCCGTACGCTAAAATAAACCTGCGCCCTCACACGCATGCTCACCCTGAAACGTTGTCGTATCCTGACTTGGACCTTAAACCGTCCCAGTCCCCTAACCCTAACCCTAGGCCCAACCCTAACCCTAACACTTCCCCGAAGCCTGACCCTCACCCATACCATAATCCTAACGTGTACGCTAACACTAACCCGAGCCCCCACACCCACGCTCCCCCTAAAGCGTTGTCGTACACTCACCTGGATCCTAATCCGTCCCCGTCCCCTAACCCTAACCCTAGCCCGAACGCTAACCCTAACCCTTCCCCGAAGCCTGACCCTCACCCATCCCCTAATCCTAACACGTACGCTAACACTAACACGCGCCCTCACACGCACACTCCCCCTAAAGCGTTGTCGTACCCTCACCTGCACCCTAAACCGTCCCCATCCCCTAACCCTAACCCTAGCCCGAACCCTAACCCTAAACCTTCCCCGAAGCCTGACCCTCACCCGTCCGTTAATCCTAACCTGTACGCTAACACTAAACCGCGCCCTCACACACACGCTCCCTCTAAAGCGTTGTCGTAACCTCACCTGGACCCTATACCGTCCCCGTCCCCTAACCCTAACACTAGCCCTAACCCTAACCCTAACCCTTCCCCGAACCCTGACACTCACCCGTCCCCTAATCCTAAACCGTACAATAACAGTAACCCTCGCCCTCACACACACGCTCCCATTAAAGCGTTGTCGTACCCTCACCTGGACCCTAAACCGTCCCCGTTCCCTAACCCTAAACCTAGCCCGAACCCTAACCCTAACCCTTCCCCGAAGCCTGACACTCACCCGTCCCATAATCCTAAACCGTACGCTAACACTAACCCACGCCATCACACGCACGCTCCCCATAAAGCGTTGTCGTACACTCACCTAGACCCTAAACAGTCCCCGTCCCCTAACCCTAACCCTAGCCCTAACCCTAACGCTAACCCTTCCCCGAAGCCTAACCCTCACCCGTCCCCTAATCCTAAACCGTACAATAACAGTAAGCCTCGCCCTCACACACACGCTCCCATTAAAGCGTTGTCGTACCCTCACCTGGACCCTAAACCGTCTCCGTCCCCTAACCCTAACCCTAGCCCGAACCCTAAATCTAACCATTCCCCGAAGCCAGACCCTCACCCGTCCCCTAATCCTAACCCGTACGCTAACACTAACCCGAGCCCACAGACGCACGCTCTCCCTAAAGCGTTGTCGTACCCTTACCTGGATCCTAAACCGTCCCCGTCCACTAACCCTAAACCTAGCCCGAACCCTAACACTAACCCTTCCCCGAAGCCTGACCCTCACCCCTCCCCTAATCCTAACCCGTACGCTAACACTAACACGCGCCCTCACACACACGCTCCCCCTAAAGGGTTGTCGTACTCTCACCTCGACACTAAACCGTCCCCGTCCCCTAACAGTAACCCTAGACCGAACCCTAACCATAACCCTTCCCCGAAGCCTGACCCTCACCCGTCCCCTAATCCTAACCCGTACGCTAACACTAACACACGCCGTCACACGCACGCTCACCCTAAAGCGTTGTCGTACCCTCACCTGGATCCTAAACCGTCCCCGTTCCCTAACCCTAACCCTAGCCTGAAACATAACCCTAACACTTCGCCGAAGCCTGACCCTCACCGGTCCCCTAATCCTAACCCGTCCGCTAACACTAACCCGTGCCTTCAATCGCACGCTCCTCCTAAAGCGTTGTCATACCCTCACCTGGATCCAAAACTGTCCCCATCCCCTAACACTAACCCTAGCACGAACCCTAAACCTAACCCTTCCCCGAAGCCTGACCCTCACCCTTCCCCTAATCCTAAATAGTACGCTAACACTAACCTGCATCCTCACATGCACGCTCACCCTAAAGCGGTGTCGTACCCTCACCTGGACCCTAAACCGTCCCATAACCCTAACCCTAGCCTGAACCCTAACCGTAACCCTTCCCCGAAGCCTGACCCTCACCTGTCACGTAATCCTAACCCGTACGCTAACACTAACCCGCACCCTCACACGAACGCTCACGCTAAAGCGTTGTCGTACACTCACCTTGACCCTAAATCATCCCCGTCCCCTAACCCTAACCCTAGCCCGAACCCTAACCCTAACCCTTCGCCGAAGCCTGACCCTCACCCGTCCCCTAATCCTAAACCGTACGATAACACTAAACCATGCCCACACACGCACGCTCCCCCTAAAGTGTTGTCGTACCCTTACCTGGACCCTAAACCATCCCAGTCCCCTAACCCTAGCCTGAAACCTAAACCTAACCCTTCCCCGAAGCCTGACCCTCACTCGTCCCCTAATCCTAACCCGTACGCTAACACTAACACACGCCCTCTCACGCACGCTCAACCTAAAGCATTGTCGTACCCTCACCTTGACCCTAAACCGTCCCCGTCCCCGTCCCCTAACCCTAGCCCGAACCCGAACCCTAACCCTTCCCTGAAGCATGACCCTCACCCGTCACCTAATCCGAACCCGTACCCTAACATTAACCCGCGCCCTCACACGCATGCTCACCCTAAAGCGTTGTCGTACCCTCACCTGGACCCTAAACCGTCCCCGTCCCCTAACCCTAAACCTAGCCTGAACCCTAACACTAACCCTTCCCCGAAGCCTGACCCTCACCTGTCCCCTAATCCTAACGCGTACGCTAACACGAACCCGCAACCTCACACGAACGCACAACCTAAATCGTTGTCGTACCCTCACCTTGACCCTAAACCATCCCCGTCCCCTAACCCTAACCCTAGCCCGAACCCTAAACCTAACCCTTCCCCGAAGCCTGACCCTCACCCTTCCCCAATCCTAACCCGTACGCTAAAACAAACCTGCGCCCTCACACGCATGCTCACCCTGAAACGTTGTCGTACCCTGACTTGGACCTTAAACCGTCCCAGTCCCCTAACCCTAACCCTAGGCCCAACCCTAACCCTAACACTTCCCCGAAGCCTGACCCTCACCCGTACCATAATCCTAACGTGTACGCTAACACTAACCCGAGCCCCCACACCCACGCTCCCCCTAAAGCGTTGTTGTACCCTCACCTGGATCCTAATCCGTCGCGTCCCCTAACCCTAACCCTAGCCCGAACGCTAACCCTAACCCTTCCCCGAAGCCTGACCCTCACCCGTCCCCTAATCCTAACACGTACGCTAACACTAACACGCGCCCTCACACGCACACTCCCCCTAAAGCGTTGTCGTACCCTCACCTGCACCCTAAACCGTCCCTATCTCCTAACCCTAACCCTAGCCCGAACCCTAACCCTAAACCTTCCCCGAAGCCTGACCCTCACCCGTCCGTTAATCCTAACCTGTACGCTAACACTAAACCGCGCCCTCACACACACGCTCCCTCTAAAGCATTGTCGTAACCTCACCTGGACCCTATACCGTCCCCATCCCCTAACCCTAACACTAGCCCGAACCCTAAACCTAACACTTCCCCGAAGCCAGACCCTCACCCGTCCCCTAATCCTAACCCGTACGCTAACACTAACCGGTGCCCTCAGACGCACGCTCACCCTAAAGCGTTGTCGTACCCTCACCTGGACCCTAAACCGTCCCCGTCCCCGTCCCCTAACACTAGACTGAACCCTAAACCTAACCCTTCCGCGAAACCAGACCCTCACCCGTACCCTAATCCTAACCCGTACGCTAACACTAACACACGCCCTCACACGCATGCTCACCCTAAAGCGTTGTCTTACCCTCACCTTGAACCTAAACCGTCCCCGTCCCCTAACCCTAACCCTATCCCGAACCCTAACCCTAACACTTCCCCGAAGCCTGACACTCACCCGTCCCCTAATACTAACCCGTACGCTAACACTAACCCGCGCCCTCACACGCACGCTCCCCCTAAAGCGTTGCGTACCCTCACCTGGATCCTAAACCGTCCCCGTCCCCTAACCCTAACCCTAGCCCGAACCCTAACCCTAAACCTTCGCCGAAGCCTGACCCTCACCCTTCCCCTAATCCTAACACGTACGCTAACACTAACCCACGTGTTCACACGCACGCTTACCCTAAAGCGTTGTCATACCCTCACCTGGACCCTAAACCGTCCCCGTTCCCTAACCCTACACCTAGCCCGATCCCTAACCCTAACCCTTCCCCGAAGCCTGACACTCACCCGTCCCATAATCCTAAACCGTACGCTAACACTAACCCGCGCCCTCACACGCACGCTCCCCCTAAAGCGTTGTCGTACCCTCACCTGGACCCTAAACAGTCCCCGTCACCTAACCCTAACCCTAGCCCTAACCCTAACCCTAACCCTTCCCCGAAGACTAACCCTCACCCGTCCCCTAATCCTAAACCGGACGATAACACTAACCCGTGCCCTGACACGCAAACTCCCCCTAAAGCGTTGTCGTACCCTCACCTGGACCCTAAACCGTCCCCGTCCCCTAACCCTAACCCTAACCCGAACCCTAACCCTAACACTTCCCCAAAGCCTGACCGTTACCCGTTCCCTAATCCTAACCCGTACGCTAATACTAAACCGCACCCTCACAAGCACGCTCCTCCTAAAGCGTTGTCGTACCTCACCTGGACCCTAAACCGTCTCCGTCCCCTACACTAACCCTAGACCGAACCATAAGCCTAACACTTCACCGAAGCCTGACCCTCACCTGTCCCCTAATGCTAACCCGTACGCTAACACTAAGCCGTGCCCTCACACGCACGCTCACCCTAAAGCGTTGTCGTACCCTCACCTGGACCCTAAACCGTCCCCTTCCCCTAACCCTAACCCTAGCCCCAACCCTAAACCTAACCCTTCGCCAAACCCTGACCCTCACCCGTCCCCTAATCCTAACCTGTACGCTAACACTAACCTGCGCCCTCACACGCATGCTCACCCTGAAGCGTTGTCGTACCCTGACTTGGACCTTAAACCGTCCCAGTCCCCTAACCCTAACCCTAGCCCCAACCCTAACCCTAACACTTCCCGGAAGCCTGACCCTCACCTGTACCCTAATCCTAACGTGTACGCTAACACTAACCCGCGCCCCCACAACCACGCTCCCCCAAAAGCGTTTTCGTACCTTCACCTGGATCCTAAACCGTCCCCGTCCCCTAACCCTAACCCTAGACCGAACGCTAACCCTAACACTCCCCGAAGCCTGACCCTCACCCGTCCCTTAATCCTAACCCGTACGATAACACTAAACCGCGCCCTTACACACACTCTCCCTCTAAAGCGTTGTCGTACCCCCACCTGGACCCTAAACCATCCCCGTCCCCTAACCCTAACCCTAGCCCGAACCCTAAACCTAACCCTTCGCCGAAGCCTGACACTCACTCGTCCCCTAATCCTAACCCGTACGGTAACACTAACCTGCGCCCTCACATGCACGCTCCCTCTAAAGCGTTGTCGTACCCTCACCTGGACCCTAAACCGTCCCCGTCCCCTAACCCTAAACCTAGCCCGAACCCTAAGCCTAACACTTCCCCGAAGCCTGACTCTCACCTGTCCCCTAATCCTAACACGTACGCTAACACAAACCCGAGCCCTCAGACGCACGCTCCCCCTAAAGCGTTGTCGTACCCTCACCGGGACCCTAAACCGTCCCCGTCCCATAACCCAACCCTAGCCCGAACCCTAAACCTAACCCTTCCCCGAAGCCTGACCCTCACCCGTCGCCCAATCCAAAACCGTACGCTAACACTAACCCGAGCCCTCAGACGCACGCTCCCCCTAAAGCATTGTCGTACCCTCACCTTGAGCCTAAACCATCCTGGTCACCTAAACGTAACCCTAGCCCGAACCCTAACCCTAACCCTACCCCGAAGCCTGACACTCACCTGTTCCCTAAACCTTAACCGTACGCTAACACTAACCCGCGCCCTCACACGCACGCTCACCCTCAAGCGTTTTTGTACCCTCACCTGGACCCTAAACCTTCCCCGTCCCCTAAACCTAACCCTAGCCCGAACCCTAACCCTAACCCTTCCCCGAAGGCTGATCTTCACCCTTCCCCTAATCCTAACCCGTACGCTAACACTAGTCCGCGCCCACAGACCCACGCTCACCCTAAAGCGTTGTCGAATCCTCACCTGGACCCTAAACCTTCCCCGTCCACTAACACTAACCCTCGCCCGAACCCTAACCCTAATCCTTCCCCGAAGCCTGTCCCTCAGCCGTCCCATAATCCTAACCCGTACGCTAACACTAACCCACGCCCTCACACGCACGCTCCCCCTAAAGGGTTGTCGAACCTCACCTGGACACTAAACCGTCCCCGTCCCCTAACACTAACCCTAGCCCGAACCCTAATCATAAACCTTCCCCGAAGCCTGACCCTCACCCTTCCCCTAATCCTAACCCGTACGCTAACACTAACCCACACCCTCACACGCACGCTCACCCTAAAGCGTTGTCGTACCCTCACCTGGACCCTAACCCGTCCCAGTCCCCTAACCCTAACCCTAGCCCGAACTCTAACTCTAACTCTTCCTCAAAGCCTGACCCTCACCCGTCCCCTAATCCTAACCCGTACGCTAACACTAACCCATGCCCTCAAATGCACGCTCCCCCTAAAGCCTTGTCATACCCTCACTTGGACCCTAAACCGTCCCCATCCCCTAACCCTAACCCTAGCTCGAACTCTAACTCTAACCCTTCCCCGAAGCCTGACCCTCACCCGTCGCCTAATCCAAAACCGTACGCTAACACTAACCCATGCCCTCACACGCACGCTCACCCTCAAGCGTTGCCGTACACTCACCTGGACCCTAAACCTTCCCCGTGCCCTAACCCTTTCCGTAGCCCGAACCATAACCCTAACACTTCCCCGAAGCCTGACCCTCACCCGTCCCCTAATCCTAACCCGTACGCTAACACTAACCAGTGCCCTCACACGCACGCTCACACTAAAGTTTTCTCGTACCCTCACCTGTACCCTAAACCGTCCCCGTCCCCTAACCCTAACCCTAGCCCGAACCCTAAACCTAACCCTTCGCCGAAGCCTGACATTCACTCGTCCCCTAATCCTAACACGTACGCTAACACTAACACGCGCCCTGACACGCACGCTCACCCTGAAGCATTGTCGTTCCCTCACCTGGACCCTAAACCGTCCCCGTCCCCTAACCCTAACTCTAACCCGTACCCTAACCCTAACCCTTCCCCGAAGCCTAACCCTCACCCGACCCCTAATCCTAACCCGTACGCTAACAGTAACCAACGCCCTCACACACACGCTCCCCCTAAAGCGTTGTCGTACACTCACCTGGACCCTAATCCGTCCCCTTCCCCTAACCCTAACCCTAACCCTAGCCCGAACCCTAAACCTAACACTTCCCCGAAGCCTGACACTCACCCGTCCCCTAATCCTAAATAGTACGCTAACACTAACCCGCGCCCTCACACGCACACTCCCCCTAAAGCGCTGTCCTACCCTCACCTGGACCCTAAACTGTCCCCGTCCCCTAAACCTAAACCTAGCCCGAACCCTAACCCTAACCATTCACCGAAGCCTGACCCTCACCCGTCCCCTAATCCTAACCCGTACGCTAACACTAAACTGCGCCCTCACACGCACGCTCACCCTGAAGCGTTGTCGTACCCTGACTTGGACCTTAAACCGTCCCAGTCCCCTAACCCTAACCCTAGCCCCAACCCTAAACCTAACACTTCTCCGAAGCCTGACCCTCAACCGTACCATAATCCTAACGTGTACGCTAACACTAACCCGCATCCCCACACCCACGCTCCCCCGAAAGCGTTGTCGTACCCTCACCTTGACCCTAAACCGTCCCCGTCCCCTAACCCTAAACCTAGCCCGAACCGTAACCCTAACACTTCCCCGAAGCCTGACCCTCACCCGTCCCCTAATCCTAACCCGTATGCTAACACTAACCCGCGCCCTCACACGCACGCTCACCCTAGAGCGTTGTCGTACCCTCACCTGGACCCTAAACCGTCCCCGTCCCCTAACCCTAACCCTAGCCCGAACCCTAACCCTAACCCTTCCCCGAAGCCTGACCATCACCCGTCCCCTAACCCTAACCCGTACGCTAACACTAACCCGCGCCCTCACACGCACGCTCCCCGTACAGCGTTGTCGTACCCTGACCTGGAACTTAAACCGTCCCAGTCCCCTAACCCTAAAGCTAGCCCGAATCCTAAACCTAACACTTCTCCGAAGCCTGACCCTCACCCATACCATAATCTTAACGTGTACGCTAACACTAACCCCCACCCCCACACCCACGCTCCCCCTAAGGCGTTGTCGTACCCTCACCTGGATCCTAAACCATCCCCGTCCCCTAACCCTAACCCTAGCCCGAACGCTAACCCTAACCCTTCCCCGAAGCCTGACCCTCACCCGTCCCCTAATCCTAACCTGTACGCTAACACTAACATGCGCCCTCACACGCACACTCCCCCTAAAGCGTTTTCGTACCCTCACCTAGATCCTAAACCGTCCCCGTCCCCTAACCCTAACCCTAGCCCGAACCCTAACCCTAACACTTCCCCGAAGCATGACCCTCACACGTCCCCTAATCCTAACCCGTATGCTAAAACTAACCCGCGCTCTCACACGCACGCTCACCCTAAAGCGTTGTCGTACCCTCACCTGGACCCTAAACCGTCCCCGTCCCCTAACCCTAACCCTAGCCCGAACCCTAACCCTAGCCCTTCCCCGAAGCCTGGCCCTCACCCGTCCCCTAATCCTAACCCGTACGCTAACACTAACCCGCGCCCTCACACGCACGCTCCCCGTACAGCGTTGTCGTATCCTGACCTGGAACTTAAACCGTCCCAGTTCCTTAACCCTAACCCTAGCCCGAACCCTAACCCTAACCCTTCCCCGAGGCCTGACCATCACACGTCCCCTAATCCTAACCCGTACGCAAACACTAACCCGCGCCCTCACACGCATGCTCCCCCTAAAGCGTTGTCGTACCCTCAACTGGACCCAAAACCGTCCCCATTCCCTAACCCTAACCCTAGCCCGAACCCTAACCCTAACACTTCCCCGAGGCCTAACCCTCACCCTTCCCCTAATCCTAACCTGTACGCTAACACTAACAAACGCCCTCACACGCACGCTCCCCCTAAAGCGTTGTCGTACCCTCAACAGGACCCTAAACCGTGCCCGTCCCCTAACCCTAACCCTAGCACGAACCCTAACCCTAACCCTTCCATGAGGCCTTACCATCACCCGTCCCCTAATCCTAACCCGTACGCTAACAGTAACCCGTGCCCTCACACGCACGCTCCCCCTAAAGCGTTGTCGTACCCTCACCTGGACCCTATACCGTCCCCGTCCCCTAACCCTAGCCCGAACCCTAACCCTAACCCTTCACAGAAGCCTGACTCTCAACCGTACCCTAATCCTAAACCGTACGCTAACACTAACCCGCGCCCTCACACGCACGCTCACTCTAAAGCATTGTCGTACCCTCACCTGGACCCTAAACCGTCCCCGTCCCCTAACCCTAACGCTAGCCTGAACCCTAACCCTAACCCTTCCCCGAAGCCTGACCCTCACCTGTCCCCTAATCCTAACCCGTATGCTATCACTAACTCACGCCCTGAGACGCACGCTCCCCCTAAAACTTTGTTGTACCCTCAACTGGACCCTAAACCGTCCCCATTCCCTAACCCTAACCCTAGCCCGAACCCTAGCCCTAACACTTCCCCGAGGCCTGACCCTCACCCTTCCCCTAATCCTAACCCGTACGCTAACACTAACCCGCGCCCTCACATGCACGCTCCCCCTAAAGCGTTGTCGTTCCCTCACCTGGACCCTAAACCATGCCCGTCCCCTAACCCTAAACCTAGCCCGAACCCTAACCCTAACCCTTCCCCGAAGACTGAACCTCACCCGTCCCCTAATCCTAACCCGTATGCTAACAATAACCCATGCCCTCACACGCACGCTCCCCCTAAAGCGTTGTCGTACCCTCACCTGGACCCTATACCGTTCCCGTCCCCTAACCCTAGCCCGAACACTAACCCTAACACTTCCCCGAAGCCTGACCCTCAACCGTCCCCTAATCCTAACCCGTACGGTAACACCAACCCTCGCCCCCAGACGCATGCTCAACCTAAAGCGTTGTCGTACCCTCACCTGGACCCTAAACCCTCCCCGTCCCCTAACCGTAACCCTAGACCGAACCCTAACCCTAACACTTCCCCGAAGCCTGAACCTCACCCGTCACCTAATCCTAACCCGTACGCAAACACTAACCCTCGCCCTCACACGCCAGCTCCCCCTAAAGCGTTGTCATACCCTGATCTGGACCCTAACCGTCCCAGTCCCCTAACACTAACCCTAGCCCGAAGCCTAACCCTAACCCTTCCCCGAAGCCTGACACTCACCCGTCCCCTAATCCTAACACATACGCTAACACTAACACGTGCCCTCATACACACGCTCCTCCTAAAGTGTTGTCATACCCTCACATGGGCCCTAAACCATCCCTGTCCTCTAACCCTAACCCTAGCCCGAACCCTAACACTAACACTTCGCCGAAGCCTGACCCTCATCCGTCCCGTAACCCTAACCCGTATGCTAACACTAACCCACGCCCTCACACTCACGCTCACCCTAAAGTGTTGTCGTACCCTCATCTAGACCCTAAACCGTCCCCGTCCCCTAACCCTAACCCTAGCCCGAACCCTAACCCTAACCCTTCCCCGAAGCCTGACCCTCACGCGTCCCCTAATCCTAACACGTACGCTAATACTAACCCGCGCCCTCACAATCACGCTCACCCTAAAGCGTTGTCGTACCCTCACCTGGACCCTAAACTGTCCCGTTACCCTAACCCTAACCCTAGCCCGAACCCTAACACTAACACTTCCCCGAAGCCTGACCCTCACCCGTTCCCTAATCCTAACCCGTACGCTAACACTAACACGCGCCCTCACACACACGCTCCCTCTAAAACGTTGTCGTACCCTCAACTGGATCCTAAACCATCCCCGTCCTCTAACCCTAACCCGAACCCTAACCCTAACACTTCGCCTAAGCCTGACACTCACCCGTCCCCTAATCCTAACCCGTACGCTAACACTAACCCACGCCCTCACATGCACGCTCCCCTTAAAGCGCTGTCGTACACTCACATGGACCCTAAACGTCACCGTCCCCTAACCCTAAACCTAGCCCGAACCCTAACACTATCACTTCGCCGAAGACTGACCCTCACCCGTCCCCTAATCCTAACCCGTACGCTAACACTAACCCGCGCCCTCACACTCACGCTCACCCTAAAGCGTTGTCGTACCCTCACCTGTTCCTAAACCATCCCCTTCCCCTAACACTATCCATAGCACGAACCCTAACCCGAACCCTTCCCCGAAGCATGACCCTCACCCGTCCCCTAATCCTAACCCATTCGCTAACACTTACCCGCGCACTCACTCGCACGCTCCCACAAGAGCGTTGTCGTACCCTCACCTGGACCCTAAACCGTCCCCGTCCCCTAACCCTAACCCTAGCCCTAACCCTAACCCGAACCCTTCCCCGTAGCCTGACCCTCACCCGTCCCCTAATCCTAACCCGTACGCTAACACTAAACCGCGCCCTCACACGCACGCGCACCTTAAAGAATTGTCGTACCCTCACCTGGACCGTAAACCGTCCCCGTCCCCTAACCCTAACCCTAGCCCGAACCCTAAACCTAACCCTTTCCCGAAGCCAGACCCTCACCCGTCCCCTAATCCTAACCCGTACGCTAACACTAACCCGCGCCCTCACACACACGCTCCCCCTAAAGCGTTGTCGTACCCTCACCGGGACCCTAAACCGTCCCCGTCCCCTAACCCTAACCCTAGCCTTAAACCTAACCCTAACCCTTCCCCGAAGCCTGAACCTCACCCGTCCTCTAATCCTAACCCGTACACTAACACTAACCCGCGCCCTCACACGCACGCTCCCCCTAAAGTGTTGTCGTACCCTTACCTGGACCCTAAACCGTCCCCGTCCCCTAACCCTAACCCTAGCGCGAACCCTAAACCTAACCCTTCCCCGAAGCCTGACACTCACCCGTCCCCTAATCCTAACACATACGCTAACATTAACACGCGCCCTCACACGCACGCTCACCCTAAAGCGTTGTCGTACCGTCACCTGGACCCTAAACCGTCCCCGTCCCCTAACCCTAACCCTAGCCCGAACCCTAACCCTAACCCTTCCCCGAAGCCTGACCCTCACCCGTCCCCTAATCCTAACCCGTACGCTAACACTAACACGCGCCCTCACACACACGCTCCCCCTAAAGGGTTGTCGAACTCTCACCTGGACACTAATCCGTCCCCGTCCCCTAACCCTAACCCTAGCCCGAACCCTAAACATAACCCTTCCCCGAAGCCTGACACTCACCCGTCCCCTAATCCTAAATAGTACGCTAACACTAACCCGCGCCCTCACAAGCACACTCCCCCTAAAGCGATGTCTTACCCTCACATGGACCCGAAACCGTCCCCATCCCCTAAATCTAAACCTAGCCCGAACCCTAAACCTAACACTTCGCCGAAGCCTGTCCCTCACCCGTTCCCTAATCCTAACCCGTATGCTAACACTAACCCGCGCCCTCACACGCACGCTCCCCCTAAAGCGTTGTCATACCCTCACCTGGACCCTAAACCATCCCCGTCCCCTAACCCTAACCCTAGCCCGAACACTAAACCTAAAACTTCCTCGAAGCCTGACCCTCACCCTTCCCCTAATCCTAACCCGTACGCTAACACTAACCTGCGCCCTCACAATCACTCTCACCCTAAAGCATTGTCGTACCCTCACCTGGACCCTAAACCGTCCCCGTCCCATAACCCAACCCTAGCCAGAACCCTAAACCTAACCCTTCCCCGAAGCCTGACCCTCACCCGTCGCCCAATCCAAAACCGTACGCTAACACTAACACATGCCCTCACACGCACGCTCACCCTCAAGCGTTGTCGTACCCTCACCTGGACCCTAAACATTCCCCGTCCCCTAACACTAACCATAGCCCGAACCCTAAACCTAACCCTTCCCCGAAGCCAGACCCTCACCCATCCCCTAATACTAACCCGTACGATAACACTAACCCACGCCCTCACACGCACGCTCACCCTAAATCGTTGTCGTACCCTCACGTTGACCCTAAACCGTCCCCGTCCTGTAACCCTAACGCTAGCCCTTACCCTAACGGTAACCCTTCCCCGAAGCCTGAACCTCACCCGTCCTCTATTCCTAACCCGTACGCTAACACTAACCCTCGCCCTCACACGCACGCTCCCCTTAAAGCGTTTTCGTACCCTGACTTGGACCTTAAACCGTCCCAGTCCCCTAACCCTAACCCTAGCCCCAACCCTAAACCTAACACTTCTCCGAAGCCTGACCCTCACCCATACCCTAATCCTAACGTGTACGCTAACACTAACCCGCACCCCCACACCCACGCTCCCCCTAAAGCGTTGTCGTACCCTCACCTGGACCCTAAACCGTCACTGTCCCATAACCCTAACACTAGCCCAAACCCTAACCCTAGCCCTTCCCCGAAGCCTGACCCTCACCCGTCCCCTAATCCTAACCCGTACGCTAACACTAACCCATGCCCTCACACACACGCGCCCCCTAAAGCAATGTCGTACCCTCACCTGGACCCTAAACCGTCCCCGTCCCCTAACCCTAACCCTAGCCCGAACCCTAACCCTAACCATTCCCCGAAGCCTGACCCTCACCCGTCCCCTAATCCTAACCTGTACACTAACACTAACCCACGCGCTCACTCACACGCTCCCCCTAAATCGTTGTCGTACCCTCACCGGGACCCTAAACCGTCCCCGTCCCCTAACCCTAACCCTAGCCTTAACCCTAACCCTAACCCTTCCCCGAAGCCTGACCCTCACCCGTCCCCTAATCCTAACCCGTACACTAACACTAACTGGCGCCCTCACACGCACGCTCCCCCTAAAGTGTTGTCGTACCCTCAACTGGACCCTAAACCGTTCCCGTCCCCTAACCCTAACCCTAGCGCGAACCCTAAACCTAACCCTTCCCCGAAGCCTGACCCTCACCCGTTCCCTAATGCTAACCATAACGCTAACACTAACCCACGCCCTCACACGCCCGCTCCCCCTAAAGCGTTGTCGTACCGTGACCTGGACCCTAAACCGTCCCAGTCCCCCAACCCTAACCCTAGCCCGAACCCTAACCCTAAACTTTCCCCGAAGCCTGACCCTCTCCCGTCCCCTAATCCTAACCCGTACGCTAACACTAACCTGCGCCCTCACAATCACGCTCCCTCTAAAGCGTTGTCGTACCCTGACCTGGACCCTAAACCATCCCAGTCCCCTAACACTAACCCTAGCCCGAACCCTAACCCTAAACCTTCCCCGAAGCCTGACACTCACCCGTCACCTAATCCTAACACGTACGCTAACACTAACACATGCCCTCACACGCACGCTCCTCCTAAAGTGTTGTCGTACCCTCACATGGACCCTAAACCATCCCCTTCCTCTAAACCTAACCCTACCCAGAACCCTAACACTAACACTTCGCCGAAGCTTGACCCTCATCCGTCCCTTAATCCTAACCCGTACGCTAACACTAACCCGCGCCCTCACACTAACGCTCACCCTAAAGCGTTGTCGTACCCTCATCTAGACCCTAAACCGTCCCCGTCCCCGTCCCCTAACCCTAGCCCGAACCCTAACCCTAACCCTTCCCCGAAGCCTGACCCTCACCCGTCCCCTAATCCTAACACGTACGCTAACACTAACCCGCGCCCTCACAATCACGCTCACCCTTAAGCGTTGTCGTACCCTCACTTGGACCCTAAACCGTCCCTTTCCCCTAACCCTAACCCTAGCCCGAACCCTAACCCTAACACTTCCCCGAAGCCTGACCCTCACCCGTCCCCTAATCCTAACCCGTACGATAACACTAACCCGCGCCCTCAGACGCATGCTCACCCTAAAGCATTGTCGTACACTCACGTTGACACTAATTCGTCCCCGTCACCTAACCCTAACCCTAGCCCGAACCGTAACCATAACACTTACCCGAAGCCTGACCCTCACCCGTCCCCTAATCCTAACCCGTACGCTAACACTAACACGCGCCCTCAGACGCATGCTCAACCTAAAGCGTTGTCGTACCCTCATCTGGACACTAAACCGTCCCCGTCCCCTAACCCTAACCCTATCCCGAACCCTAACGCTAAACTTCCTTGAAGCCTGACCCTCACCCATCACCTAATCCTAACCCGTACGCAAACACTAACCCGCGCCCTCACACGACCGCTCCCCCTAAAGCGTTGTCGTACCCTGACCTGGACCCTAAACCATCCCAGTCCCCTAACACTAACCCTAGCCCGAACCCTAACCCTAACACTTCCCCGTAGCCTGACACTCACCCGTCCCCTAATCCTAACACATACGCTAACACTAACATGTGCCCGCACACGCACACTCCCCCTAAAGACTTGTCGTACCCTCACCTGGACCCTAAACCGTCCCCGTCCCCTAACCCTAACCCTAACCCTAGACCGAACCCTAACCTTAAAAGTTCCCCGAAGCCTGACCCTGACCCGTGCCCTAATCCTAAACCGTATGCTAACACTAAACCGCGCCCTCACACGCACGCTCCCCCTTAAGCATTGTCATACCCTCACCTGGACCCTAAACCGTCCCCGTCCCATAACCCTAACCCTAGCCCGAACCCTAACGCTAACACTTCCCAGAGGCCTGACCCTCACCCGTCCCCTAATCCTAACACGTACGCTAAAACTGGGCAGCGCCCTCACACGCACGCTCCCCCTAAAGCGTTGTCGTACCCTCAACTGTACCCTAAACCGTCCCCATCCCCGTCCCCTAACCCTAGCCCTAACCCTAACCCTAACCATTCCCCGAAGCCTGACACTCACCCGTCCCCTAATCTTAACAAATACGCTAACACTAACCCACGCCCTCACATGCACGCTCCCCCTAAAGCGTTGTCGTACCCTCAACTGGACCCTACACCATCCCCGTCCCCTACTCCTAACCCTAGCCTGAACCCTAACCCTAACCCTTCCCCGAAGCCTGACCTTCACCCGTCCCCTAATCCTATCTCGTACGCTAACACTAACCCACGGCCTCACACGCACGCTCCCCCTAAAGCATTGTCGTACCCTCAACTGGACCCTAAACCATCCCCGTCCCCTAACCCTAACCCTAGACCGAACCTACCCCTAACCCTTCCCAGAGCCCTGACCATCACCCGTCCCCTAATCCTAACCCGTACGCTAACACTAACCTGCGCCCTCACATGCACACTCCACCTAAAGAGTTGTCGTACCCTCACCTGGACCCTAAACCGTTCCCGTCCCCTAACCCTAACCCTAGCCCGAACCCTAACCCTAACACTTCCGCGAAGCCTGACCCTGACCCGTGCCCTAATCCTAACCCGTACGCTAACACTAACTCGCGCCCACACACGCACACTCCCCCTAAAGCGTTTTCGTACCCTCACCTGGACCCTAATCCGTCCCCGTACCCTAGCCCTAACCGTAGCCCGAACCCTAACCCTAACTCTTCCCCGAAGCCTGACCCTCACCCGTCCCCTAATCCTAACACGTACGGTAACACTAACCCGCGCCCTCACACTCACGCTCACCCTAAAATGTTGTCGTACCCTCATATGGACCCTAAACCATCCCCGTCCCCTAACCCTAACCCTAGCCCGAACCCTAACCCTAACCCTTCCCCGAAGCCTGACCCTCACCCGTCCCCTAATACTAACCCGTACGCTGACAATAACCCGCGCCCTCACACGCACGCTCCCCCTAAAGCGTTGTCGTACCCTGACCTGGATCCTAAACCGTCCCTGTCCCCTAACCCTAAGCCTAGCCCGAACCCTAACCCTAACCCTTCCCCGAAGCCTGACCCTAACCCGTCACCTAATCCTAACCCATACGCAAACACTAACCCACGCCCTCACACGCCCGCTCCCCCTAAAACGTTGTCGTACCCTGACCTGGACCCTAAACGTCCCAGGCCCCTAACCCTAACCCTAGCCCGAACCCTAACCCTAACCCTTCCCCGAAGCCTGACCCTCTCCCGTCCCCTAATCCTAACCCGTACGCTAACACTATCCCGTGCCCTCACACGCATGCTCCCCGTAAAGCATTGTCGTACCCTCAACTGGACCCTAAACCGTCCCCGTCCCCTAACCCTCACCCTAGCCCGAACCCTAACCCAAACACTTCCCCGAGGGCTGACGATCACCCGTCCCCTAATCCTAACCCGTACGCTAACAATAACCTGCGCCCTCCCACGCACGCTCCCCCTAAAGCGTTGTCGTACCCTCACCTGGACCCTAATCCGTCCCCGTCCCCTAGCCCTAATCCTAGCCCGAACCCTAACCCTAACCCTTCCCCGAAGCCTGACCCTCACCCGTCCCCTAATCCTAAACCGTACGGTAACACTAACCCACGCCCTCACACGCACGCTAACCCTAAAGCGTTGTCGTACCCTCACATGGACCCTAAACCGTCCCCGTCCCCTAACCCGACCTCTAGCCTGAACCCTAACCCTAACCCATCCCCAAAGCCTGACCCTCACCCGTCCACTAATCCTAACCCGTACGATACCACTCATACGCGCCCTCACACGCACGCTCCCCCTAAAGCTTTGTCGTAACCTCACATGGACCCTTAACCGTCCCCGTCCTCTAACCCTAACCCTAGCCTGAACCCTAACACTAACACTTCGCCAAAGCTTGACCCTCACCCGTCCCGTAATCCTAAGCCGTACGCTAACACTAACACGCGCCCGCACACGCACACTCCCCCTAAAGACTTGTCGTACCCTCACCTGGACCCTAAACCGTCCCCGTCCCAAAACCCTAACCCTAGCCCGAACCCTAACCCTAACACTTCCCCGAAGCCTGACCCTGACCCGTGTCCTAATCCTAAACCGTACGCTAACACTAACCCGCGCCCTCACACGCACGCTCCACCTAAAGTGTTGTCGTACCCTCAAGTGGACCCTAAACCGTCCCCATCCCCTAACCCTAACCGTAGCCCGAATCTTACCCTAACCCTTCCCCGAGGCCTGACCATCACCCGTCCCTTATTCCTAACCCGTACGCTAACACTAACCCACGCCCTCACACTCACGCTCCCCCTAAAGCATTGTCGTACCCTCACCTGGACCCTAAACCGTCCCCGTCCCCTAACCCTTGCCCGAACCCTAACCCTAACCCTACCCCGAAGCCTGACCCTCACCCTTCCCCTAATCCTAACCCGTACGGTAACACTAACCTGCGCCCTCAGATGCATGCTCAACCTAAAGCGTTGTCATACCCTCACCTGGACCCTAAACCGTCCCTGTCCCCTAACCCTAACCCTACCCTAACGCTAACCCTAACCCTTCCCCGAAGCCTGACGCTCACCCGTCCCCTAATCCTAACCCGTACGCTAACACTTACCCACGCCCTCACACGCTCGCTCCCCATAAGGGTTGTCGTACACTCACCTGAACCCTAAACCGTCCCCGTCCCCTAACCCTAACCCTAGCCCGAACCCTAACCCTAACACTTCCCCGAAGCCTGACCCTGACCCGTGCCCTAATCCTAAACCGTACGCTAACACTAACCCGCGCCCTCACACGCACGCTCCACCTAAAGTGTTGTCGTACCCTCAAGTGGACCCTAAACCGTCCCCATCCCCTAACCCTAACCGTAGCCCGAATCTTACCCTAACCCTTCCCCGAGGCCTGACCATCACCCGTCCCTTATTCCTAACCCGTACGCTAACACTAACCCACGCCCTCACACTCACGCTCCCCCTAAAGCATTGTCGTACCCTCACCTGGACCCTATACCGTCCCCGTCCCCTAACCCTTGCCCGAACCCTAACCCTAACTCTACCCCGAAGCCTGACCCTCACCCGTCCCCTAATCCTAACCCGTACGCTGACACTAACCCGCGCCCTCACACGTACGCTCCCCGTAGAGCGTTGTTGTACCCTCACCTGGACCCTAAACCGTCCCCGTCCCCTAACCCTAACCCTAACCCTAGCCCGAACCCTAACCCTAACCCTTCCCCGAAGCCTGACCCTCACCCGTTCCCTAATCCTAACCCGTACACTAACACTAACCCGCGCCCTCACATGCACGCTCACCCTAAAACGTTGTCGTACACTCACCTTGAACCTAAATCGTCCCCGTCACCTAACCCTAACCCTAGCCCGAACCCTAACCCTAACACTTCACCGAAGCCTGACATTCACCCGTCCCGGAATCCTAACCCTTACGCTAACACTAACCCCCGCCCGCACACGCACGCTCCCCCTAAAGCATTTTCGTACCCTGACAGGTACTCTAAACCGTCCCCGTCCCCTAACACTAACCCAGCCCGAAACCTAACACTAACACTTCGCCGAAGCCTGACCCACACCATCCCCTAATCCTAACCCGTACGCTAACACTAACCCGCGCCCTCAGACGCATGCTCAACCTAAAGCGTTGTCGTACCCTCAACTGGATCCTAAACCGTCCCCGTCCCCTAACCCTAACCCTACCCTGAACCCTAACACTAACACTTCGCCTAAGCCTCACACTCACCCGTCCCCTAATCCTAATCCGTACGCTAACAGTAACCCGCGCCCTCACATGCATGCTCCCCTTAAAGTGTTGTCGTACCCTCACATGGACCCTAAACCGTCCCCGTCCCCTAACCCTAATCCTAGCCCGAACCCAAATCCTATCACTTCGCCGAAGTCTGACCCTCACCTGTCCCCTAATCCTAAGCCGTACGCTAACAGTAACCCACGCCCTCACACGCTCGCTCACCCTAAAGCATTGTCGTACCCTCACCTGGACCCTAAACCATCCCCGCCCCTAACCCTAACCCTACCCTAACGCTAACCCTAACCCTTCCCCGAAGCCTGACACTCACCCGTCACATAATCCTAACCCGTACGCAAACACTAACCCGCGCCCTCACACGCCCCCTCCCCCTAAAGCGTTGTCGTACCCTAACCTGGACCCTAACGCGTCACAGTCCCCTAACCCTAACCCTAGCCCGAACCCTAACCCTAACGCTTCCCCGAAGCCTGACACTCACACATCCCCTAAACCTAACCCGTACGCTAACACTAACCAGCGCCCTAAGACGCATGCTCAACCTAATGCGTTGTCGTACCCTCACCTGGAACATAAAACTTCCCTGTCCCCTAACCCTAACCCTAGCCCGAACCCTAACCCTAACCCTTCCCCGAAGCCTGACCCTCACCTGTCCCCTAATCCTACACCGTACGGTAACACTAAACCGCCCCCTCACATTCACGCTCCCCCTAAAGCGTTGTCGTACCCTCACCTGGACCCTAAACCGTCCCCGTCCCCTAACCCTACCTCTAGCCTGAACCCTAACACTAACCCTTCCCCGAAGCCTGACCCTCTCCCGTCCCCTAATCCTAACCCTTACGATACCACTCATACACGCCCTCACACGCATGCTCCCCCTAAAGCGTTGTCGTACCCTCACCTGGATCCTAAACCGTCCCCGTCCCCTAACCCTAACCCTAGCCCGAATCCTAACCCTAATCCTTCGCCGAAGGCAGACCCTCAACCGTCCCCTAATCCTAACCCGTACGCAAACACTAACCCGCGCCTTCACACGCACGCTCCCCCTAAAGCGTTGTCGTACCCTCACCTGGACCCTAAACCGTCCCCGTCCCCTAACCCTAACCCTACCTCGAACCCTAAACCTAACCCTTCCCCGAGGCCTGACCCTCACACGTCCCCTAATCCTAACCCGTACGCTAAAACTAACCCGCATCCTCACACGCACTCTTACCCTAAAGCGTTGTCGTACACTCACCTTGACCATAAATCGTCCCTGTCCCCTAACCCTAACCCTAGCCCGAACCCTAACCCTAACCCTTCCGCGAAACCTGACCCTCACCCGTCCCCTAATCCTAACCCGTATGCTAACACTAACCCGCGCCCTCAGACTCATGCTCAACCTAAATCGTTGTCGTACCTTCACCTGGACCCTAAACCATCCCCGCCCCTAACCCTAACCCTAGCCCGAACCCTAACCCTAACCCTTCCCCGAAGCCTGACCCTCACCCGTCCCCTAATCCTAACCCGTACGCTAACACTAACCAGCGCCCTCAGACGCATGCTCAACCTAAAGCGTTGTCGTACCCTCACCTGGACCATAAAACGTCCCTGTCCCCTAACCCTAACTCTAGCCCGAACCCTAACCCTAACACTTCCCCGAAGCCTGACCCTCACCTGTCCCCTAATCCTACACCGTACGGTAACACTAACCAGCCCCCTCACATGCACGCTCCCCCTAAAGCGTTGTCGTACCCTCACCTGGACCCTAAACCGTCCCCGTTCCCTAACCCTAACCCTAGCCCGAACCCTAACCCTAACCCTTCGCCGAAGCCAGACCCTCACCCGTCCCCTAATCCTAACCCGTACGCTAACACTAACCCACGCCCTCACACACACGCTCCCCCTAAAGTGTTGTCGTACCCTCACCTGGACCCTAAACCGTCCCTGTCCCCTATCCCTAACCCTAGCACGAACCATAACCCTTACATTTCCCCAAAACCTGGCCCTCACCCGTTCACTAATCCTACCCCGTACGCAAACACTAACCCACGCCCTCATACGCACCCTCCCACTAAAGCGTTGTCGTACCCTGACCTGGACCCTAAACCATCCCAGTCCCGTAACCCTAACCTTAGCCCGAACCGTAACCCTAACCCTTCCCCGAATCCTGACCCTCACGCGTACGTTAATCCTAACCCGTACGCTAACACTAACTCGCGCCCTCACACACACGTTCCCCCTAAAGCGTTGTCGTACCCTCAGCTGGACCCTAAACCTTCACCGTCCCCTAACCCTAACCCTAGCCCGAAACCTAACCCTAACATTTTGCCTAAGCCTGACCCTCACCCATCCCCTAATCCTAACACGTACGGTAACACTAACCCGCGCCCTCACACTCACGCTCACCCTAAAGTGTTGTCGTACCCTCATCTGGACCCTAAACCGTCCCCGTCCCCTAATCCTAAACCTAGCGCGAACCCTAACCCTAACCCTTCCCCGAAGCCTGACCCTCAACAGTCCCCTAATCCTAACCCGTACGCTAACACTAACCCGCGTTCTCACACGCACGCTCCCCCTAAAGCGTTGTCGAACCCTCACCTGGACCCTAAACCGTCCCCGTCCCCTAACCCTAACCGTAGCCCGAACCCTAACCCTAACCCTTCCCCGAAGCCTGACCCTCACCCGTCCCCTAATCCTAACACGTACGCTAACACTAACCCACGCCCTCACACGCCCGCTCCCCCTAAAGCGTTGCCGTACCTTCACCTGGACCATAAACCGTCCCCGTCCCCTAACCCTAACTCTAGCCCGTACCCTAACCCTAACCCTTCCCCGAAACCTGACCCTCACCCGTCCCCTAATCCTAACCCGTACGCTAACAGTAGCCAACGCCCTCACACACACGCTCCCCGTAAAGCGTTGTCGTACCCTCACCTGGACCCTAAACCGTCCCCGTCCCCTAACCCTAACCCTAGCCCGAACCCTAAACCTAACCCTTCCCCGAAGCCTGACCCTCACCCGTACCCTAATCCTAACACGTACTCTAACAGTATCCCTCGTTCTCACACACTCGCTCCCATTAAAGCGTTGTCGTACACTCAACTGGACACTGAACTGTCTCCGTCCCCTAACCCTAACCCTAGCCCGAACCCTAACCCTAACACTTCCCCGAAGCCTGACACTCACACGTCCCCTAAACCTAAACCGTACGCTAACACTAAACCGCGTCCTCACATGCACGCTCACCCTCAAGCGTTGTCGTACCATCACCTGGACCCTAAACCTTCCCCGTCCCCTAAACCTAACCCTAGCTCGAACCCTAACCCTAACACTTCCACGAAGCCTGACCCTCACCCGTCCCCTAATCCTAACCCGTACGCTAACACTAACCCGAGCCCACAGACACACGCTCCCCCTAAAGCGTTGTCGTACACTCACCTGGACCCTAAACCGTCCCCGTCCTCTAACCCTAAACCTAGCCCGAACCCTAACACTAACCCTTCCCCGAAGCCTGACCCTCACCCGTCCCCTATTCCTAACCCATACGCTAACACTAACACGCGCCCTCACACACAGTCTCCCCCTAAAGGGTTGTCGAACTCTCACCTGGACACTAAACCGTCTCCGTCCCCTAACACTAACCCTAGCCCGAACCCTAACCATAACCCTTCCCCGAAGCCTGACCCTCACCCGTCCCCTAATCCTAACCCGTACGCTAACACTAACCCATGCCCTCACATGCACGCTCCCCGTAAAGCGTTGTTGTACCCTCACCTAGATCCTAAACCTTCCCCGTCCCCTAACCCTAACCCTAGCCCGAACCCTAACCCTAAACATTCGCCGAAGCCTGACCCTCACCCTTCCACTAATCCTAACACGTACGCTAACACTAACCCGCGCGCTCACACGCACGCTCACCCTAAAGCGTTGTCATACCCTCACCTGGATCCTAAACCGTCCCCGTTCCCTAACCCTAAACCTAGCCCGAACCCTAACCTTAACCATTCCCCGAAGCCTGACACTCACCCGTCCCCTAATCCTAAACCGTACGATAACACTAACCCGCGCCCTCACACGCACGCTCCTCCTAAAGCATTGTCGTACTCTCACCTGGACTCTAAACCGTCCTCGTCCCCTAACCCTAACCCGAACCCTAACCCTAACACTTCCCCGAAGCCTGACCGTCACCCATACCCTAATCCTAACCCGTACGCTAACACTAACCCGCGCCCTCACACGCACGCTCCTCCTAAAGCGTTGTCGTACCTCACCTAGACCCTAAACCGTCTCCGTCCCCTACCCTAACCCTAGCCCGAACCATAAGCCTAACACTTCACCGAAGCCTGACCCTCACCTGTCCCATAATGCTAACCCGTACGCTAACACTAACCGCTGACCTCACACGCACGCTCACCCTAAACCGTTGTCGTACCCTCACCTGGACCCTAAACCGGCCCGTCCCCTAACCCTAACCCTAACCCGAAACCTAACCATAACCTTTCCCCGAAGCCTGACCGTCACCCGTCCCCAAATCCTAACCCGTACGCTAACACTAACCCGCGCCCTCACACGAACGCTCCCCCTAAAGCGTTGTCGTACCCTCACGTGGACCCTAAACCGTCTCCATCCCCTAACCCTAGCCCGAACCCTAACCCTAACACTTCCCCGAAGCCTGAACCTCACACGTCCCCTAATCCTAACCCGTACACTAACACTAACCAGCGCCCTCACACGCACGCTCCCATTAAAGCGTTGTCGTACCCTCACCTGGACCCTAAACCGTCCCCGTCCCCTAACCCTAACCCTAGCCCGAACCCTAACCCTAACACTTCACCGAAGCCTGACCATCACCCGTCCCCTAATCCTAACCCATACGCTAACACTAACCGCTGCCCTCACACGCACGCTCACCCTAAAGTGTTGTCGTACCCTCACCTGGACCCTAAACCGTCCCCTTCCCCTAACCCTAACCCTAAACCGAAACCTAACCATAACTCTTCCCCGAAGCCTGACCGTCACCCGTCCCCTAATCCTAACACGTACGCTAACACTAAACCACGCCCTCTCACGCAGGCTCCCCCTAAAGCGTTGTCGTACCCTCACCTGGACCCTAAACTCTCTCCGTCCCCTAACCGTAACCCTAGCCCGAACACTAACGCTAATCCTTCGCCAAAGCCTGACCCTCACCCGTCCCCTAAAGCTAACCCGTACGCTAACACTAACCCGCGCCTTCACACGCACGCTCACCCTAAAGCGTTGCCATAAACCCACCTGGACCATAAACCGTCCTCGTGCCTTAACCCTAACTCTAGCCCGAACCCTAACACTAACCCTTCCCCGAAGCCTGACCCTCACCCGTCCCCTAATCCTAACCGGTACACTAACACTAACCCGCGCCCTCACACGCACGCTCACCCTAAAGCGTTGTCGTACACTCACCTTGAACCTAAATCGTCCCCATCACCTAACCCTAACCCTAGCGCGAACCCTAACCCTAACCCTTCCCTGAAGCCTGACACTCACCCGTTCCCTAATCCTAATCCGTACCCTAACACTAACCCGTGCCCTCACACGCACGCTCACCCTAAAGCATTGTCGTACCGTCACGTGGACCCTAAACCGTCTCCGTCCCCTAACCCTAATCCTAGCCCGAAAACTAACCCTAACCCTTTCCCGAAGCCTGACCCTCAACCGTCCCCTAATCCTAACCCGTACGCTAACACTAACCCGCGCCCTCAAATGCACGCTCCCCCTAAAGCGTTGTCCTACACTCACTTGGACACTAAACCGTCCCCGTCCCCTAACCCTAACCCTAGCCCGAACCCTAACCCTAACCATTCCCCGAAGACTGACCCTCACCTGTCCCCTAAACCTAAACCGTACGCTAACACTTACCCGCGCCCTCAAATGCACACTCCCTCTAAAGCGTTGTCGTACCCTAAGCTGGATCCTAAACCGTCCCCATCCCCTAACCCTAAAACTAGCCTGAACCCTAACACTAACCCTTCCCCGAAGCCTGACCCTCACCTGTCCCCTAATCCTAACCCATACGCTAACACTAATCCGCACCCTCACACGAACGCTCACCCTAAAGCGTTGTCGTACCCTCACCTTGACCCTAAACCATCCCCGTTCCCTAACCCTAACCTTAGCACGAACCCTAACCCTAACCCTTCCCCAAAGCCTGACCCTCACCCGTCACCTAATCCTAACCCGTACGCTAACTCTAACCAGCGCCCTCACACGCACGCTCACCCTAAAGCGTTTTCGTATGCTCACCTGGACCCTAAACCGTCCCTGTCCCTAACCCTAACCCTAGCCCGAACCCTAACCCTAACCCTTCCCCGTAGCCTGACCCTCACACGTCCCCTTATCCTAACCCGTACGCTAACACTAACCCGAGCCCACAGACGCACGCTCCCCCTAAAGCGTTGTCGTACCCTCACCTGGACCCTAAACCGTCCCCGTCAACTAACCCTAACCCTAGCCCGAACCCTAACTCTAACCCTTCCCCGAAGCCTGACCCTCACCCGTCCCCTAATCCTATCCCGTACGCTAACACTAAACCACGCCCTCACATGCACGCTCACCCTAAAGCGTTGTCGCACCCTCAACTGGATACTAAACCGTCCCCGTCCCCTAACCCTAACCCTAGCCCGAACCCTAACCTTAACACTTCGCTGAAGCCTGACCCTCACCCGTCACCTAATGCTAACCCGTACACTAACACTAACCCGCGACCTCACACGCACGCTCACCCTAAAGCGTTGTCGTACCTTCACTTGGACCCTAAACCGTCCCCGTCCCTAAACCCTAACCCTAGCCTGAAACCTAACACTAACACTTCCCCGAAGCCTGACCCTCACCCGTCCCCTAATCCTAACCCTTACGCTAACACTAACCTGCACCCTCACTCGAACTCTCACACTAAAGCGTTGTCGTACCCTCACCTTGCCCCTAATCCATCCCTGTCCCCTAACCCTAACCTTAGCCCGAACCCTAACCTTAACCCTTCCCCGAAGCCTGACCCTCACCCGTCACCTAATCCTAAACCGTACGCTAACACTAACCCGTGCCCTCACACACACGCTCACCCTAAAGCGTTGTCGTACCCTCACCTGGAACCTAAACCGTCCCCGTCCCCTAACCCTAACCCTAGCCCGAACCCTAACCCTAACCCTTCCCCGAAGCCTGACCCTCACCCGTCCCCTAATCCTAACCCGTACGCTAACACTAACCGCTGACCTCACACGCACGCTCACCCTAAACCGTTGTCGTACCCTCACCTGGACCCTAAACCGGCCCGTCCCCTAACCGTAACCCTAACCCGAAACCTAACCATAACACTTCCCCAAAGCCTGACCGTCACCCGTCCCCAAATCCTAACCCGTACGCTAACACTAACCCGCGCCCTCACACGAACGCTCCCCCTAAAGCGTTGTCGTACCCTCACGTGGACCCTAAACCGTCTCCATCCCCTAACCCTAAGCCTAGCCCGAACCCTAACCCTAACACTTCCCTGAAGCCTGAACCTCACACGTCCCCTAATCCTAACCCGTACGCTAACACTAACCAGCGCCCTCACACGCATGCTCCCATTAAAGCGTTGTCGTACCCTCAGATGGACCCTAAACCATCCCCGTCCCCTAACCCTAACCCTAACCCGAACCCTAACCTTAACCCTTCCCCGAAGCCTTTCCCTCACCCATCCCCTAATCCTAAGCCGTACACCAACACTAACACATGCCCTCACACGTACTCTCCCCCTAAACCGTTGTCGTATAATCACCTGGACCCTAAACTCTCTCCGCCCCCTAACCCGCACCCCAACCCGAACCCTAACCCTGAACCTTCCCCGAAGCCTTCCCCTCATCGTCCCCAAATCCTAACCCGTACGCTAACACTAACCTGCGCCCTCACATGCACGCTCACCCCAGAGCGTTCTCGTACCCTCACCTGGACCCTAAACCGTCCCCGTCCCCTAACCCTAGCCCGAACCCTAACCCTAACACTTCCCCGAAGCCTGACCCTCACCCGTCCCCTAATCCTAACCCGTACGCTAACACTAACCCGCACCCACAAACGCACCCTCCCCCTAAAGCGTTGTCGTACCCTCACCTGGACCCTAAACCGTCCGCATCCCCTAACCCTAACCCTAGCCCGAACCCTAACACTAACCCTTCCCCGAAGCCTGACACTCACCCGTCCCCTAATCCTAACCCGTACACTAACACTGACTCGCTCCCTCACACGTACGCTCACCAAATTCGTTGCCATACCCTCACCTGGACCCTAAACCGTCCCCGTCCCCTAACCCTAGCCCGAACCCTAACCCTAACCCTTCCCCGAAGCCTGACACTCACCCGTCCCCTAATCCTAACCCGTACGCTGTCACTAACCCGAGCCCACACACGCATCCTCCCACTAAAGCGTTGTCGTACACTCACCTGGACCCTAAACCGTCCCCATCCCCTAACCCTAACCCTAGCCCGAACCCTAACCCTAACAATTCCCCAAAGCCTGACCCTCACCCGTACCCTAATCCTAACCCGTATGCTAACACTGACCCGTGCCCTCAAACGCACGCTCCCCCTAAAGCGTTGTCATACCCTCACCTGGACCCTAAACGGTCCCCATCCCCTAACCCTAGCTCGAACCCTAACCCTAACACCCGAAGCCTTCCCCTCACCGTCCCCAAATCCTAACCCGTACGCTAACACTAACCTGCGCCCTCACATGCACGCTCACCCCAGAGCGTTCTCGTACCCTCACCTGGACCCTAAACGGTCCCCGTCCCCTAACCCTAACCCTAGCTCGAACCCTAACCCTAACACCCGAAGCCTTCCCCTCACCCTTCCCCTAATCCTAACCCGTACGCTAACACTAACCCATGCCCTCACACGTACACTCCCCCTAAACCGTTGTCGTACCCGCACCTGGACCCTAAACCGACCCGTCCCCTAACTCTAACCCTAGCCCGAACCCTAACCTTAACCCTACCCCTAAGCCTTCCCCTCACCCGTCCCCTAATCCTAACCCGTAGGCTAACACTAACCTGTGCCCTCACATGTACGCCCCCCCAAACCGTTGTCATACACTCACCTGGACCCTAAACCGTCCACGTCCCCTAACCGTAACCCCAGCCCGAACCCTAACCCTAACCCTTCCCTGAAGCCTTCCCCTCACGCGTCCCCTTATCCTAACCCGTACGCTAACACTAACCCGTGCCCTCACACGTACTCTCACCCTAAACCGTTGTCTTACCCTACCCTGTCCCCTAAACCATCCCTGAACCCTAACCCTAACCCTAATCCTAAACCTTACCCAAAGCCTTACCCTAACCCGTCCCCTAATCCTAATCATTACGCTAACACTAACCCATGCTCTCACACGTACGCTCACCCTAAACCATTGTCATACCCTAACCTGTCCCCTAAACCGTCCCCGTCCCCTAACCCTAACCCTAAATCTAACCCTAACCCTAACCCTAACCCTTACCCTAAGCCTTAGACTAACCCGTCCCCTAATCCTACCCGTACGCTAACACTAACCTGTGCCGTCACACTTACACTCACCCTAAACCGTTGTCGTACCCTAACCTGACCCCTAAACTGTCCCCGTCCCCCAACCCTAACCCTAACCCTAACCCTAAACCCAAATCTTACCCGAAGCCTTACCCTAACCCGTCCCTAATCCTATCCCATACGCTAACACTAACCCGTGCCCTCACACGTACGCTCACCCTAAACCATTGTCGTACCCTAACCTGTCCCCTAAACCGTCCCCATCCACTAACCCTAACCCTAACCCTTTCCGGAATCCTTACCCTAACCCGTTCCCTAATCCTAACCCGTAAGCTAACACTAACACATGCCCTCACACGTACGCTCACCGTAAAACCTTGTTGTACCCTAACCTGTCCCCTAAACCCTCCCCATCCCCTAACCCTAACCCTAACCCTAACCCTTACCCGAAGACGTAACCTAACCCGTCCACTAATCCTAACACTTACGCTAACACTAAACTGTGGCCTCACGCGTACGCTCACCCTAAACTGTTGTCATACCCTAACCTGTCCCCTAAACCGTCCCCGTCCCCTAACCCTAACCCTTACCTGAAGCCTTACCCTAACCAGTCCCCTATTACTAAACCGTACGCTAACACTAATCCGGGCCCTCACACGTACACTCACCCTATACCGTTGGCGTACACTAACCTGTCCCCTAAACCATCCCCGTCCCCTAACCCTCACCATAACCCTCACCCTAACCCTAACCCTAACCCATACAAAAAGTCTTACTCTAACCCGTCCCCTAATCCTAACCCGTACGCTAACACTAACCCATGCCCTCAGATATACGCTCACCCTAAACCGTTGTTGTACCCTAACCTGTCCCCTAAACCGTCCCCGTCCCCTAACCCAAACCCTAAACCTAACCCTAACCCTTACCCGAAGCCTTATCCTAAGCCGTCACCTAATCCTAACCCGTACGCTAACACTAACCCGTGCCCTCACACGTACTCTCACCCTAAACCATTGACGTACCCTAACCTGTCCCCTAAACCGTCCCCATTCCCTAACCCTAACCCTAAACCTAAACCTAACCCTAACGCTTACCCAAAGCCTTACCCTAACCCGTCCCTTAATCCTAACCCATATGCTAACACTAATCAGTGCCCTCACACGTACGCTCACCCTAAACTGTTGTCGTCCCCTATCCTGTCCCCTAAACTGTCCCCGTCCCCTAACCCTAACCCTAAACCTAACTCTTACCCTAACCCGTCCCCTAATCCTAACCCGTATGCTAACACTGTCCCGTGCCCTCACGCGTACGCTCACCCTAAACCGTTGTCATATCCTAACCTGTCCCCTAAACCATCCCCGTCCCCTAACCCTAACCCTAATCCTAACCCTAACTCGTCCCCTAATCCTAACTCATACACTAACACTAACTCGTGCCCTCACACGTACCCTCACCCTAAACCGTTTTCATACACTAACCTGTACCCTAAACCGTCCCCGTCCACTAACCCTAATCCTAACCCTAACCCTAACACTTACCCAAAGCCTTACCCTAACCCGCCCCCTAATCCTAAACCGTACGCTAAGACTAACCCTTGCCCTCACACGTACGCTTACCCTAAACCATTGGCGTACCCTAACCTGTTCCCTAAACCGTCCCCGTCCCCTTACACTAACCCTAACCCGAAGCCTTACCCTAACCCGTCGCCCAGTCGTAACCCGTACGCTATCACTAACCCCTGCCCTCACACGTACGCTCACTCTAAACCGTTGTCGTACCCTAACCTGTCCCCTAAACCATCCCCGTCCCTTAACCCTAACCCTAACCCTTACCCGAAGCCTTACCCTAACCCGTCCCCTAATCCTAACCCGTAAGCTAACACTAACCCGTGCCCTCACACGTACCCTCACCCTAAACCGTTGTCGTACCCTCACCTGTCCCCTAAACCGTCCCCGTCCCCTAACCCTAACCAGAAGTCTTACCCTAACCCGTCCCCTAATCCCAAACCGTACGCTAACACTAACCTGTGCCCTCACACGTACGCTCACCACAAACCGTTGTCGTACCCTAACCTGTCCCCTAAACCGTCCCCGTCCCCTAACCCTCACCATAACCCTAACCCTAACCCTAACCCATACCCCAAGCCTTACTCTATCCCGTCCCCTAATCCTAAGCCATACGCTAACACTAACCCATGCCCTCAGATGTACGCTCACCCTAAACCGTTGTCGTACCCTAACCTGTCCCCTAAACCGTCCCCGTCCCCTAACCCTAACCCTAACCATTACCCAAAGACTTATTTTAACCCGTCACCTAATCCTAACCCGTAAACTAACACTAACCTGTGCCCTCACACGTATGCTCAACCTAAACCATTTTCATACCCTAACCTTTCCCCTAAACAGTCCCCATCCACTAACCCTAACCCTAACCCTAAACCTAACCCTAACACTTACTCGAAGCCTTACCCTAAACCATCCCCTAAACCTAACACGTGCGCTAACACTAACCAGTGCCCTCACAAGTACACTCACCCTAAAACTTTGTCGTACCCTAACCTGTCCCCTAAACCGTCCCCGTCCCCTAACCCTAACCCTAAACCTAACCCTTACCCGAAGCCTTACCCTAAATCGTCCCCTAATCCTAACCCGTACGCTAACACTAACCCATGCCCTTACACGTACGCTCACCCTAAACCGTTGTCATACCCTACCCTGTCCCCTAAACCATCCCCGATCCCTAACCCTAACCCTAAACCTTACCAAAGCCTTACCCTAACCCGTCCCCTAATCCTAACCCGTACGCTAACACTACCCCGTGCCCTCACACGTACGCTCACCCTAAACAATTGTCGTACCCTAACCTGTCCCCTAAACCATACCCATCCCCTAACCCTAACCCTAACCCTAACACTTACCAGAAGCCTTACCCTAACCCGTCCTCTAATCCCAACCCGTACGCTAACACTAACCTGTGCCCTCACATGTACGCTCACCCTAAACCGTTGTCGTACCCTAAACTGTCCCCTAAACCATCCCCAATTCCTAACCCTAACCCTAACCCGAAGCCTTACCCTAACCCGTCCCCTAATCTTAACCCGTACGCTAACCGTGCCCTCACACGTACGCTCACCCTAAACCGTTGGTGTACCCTAACCTGTCCCCTAAACCGTCCCCGTCCCCTAACACTAACCCTAATCCTATCCCTAACTCGTCCCCTAATCCTAACCCATATGCTAACACCAACTCGTGCCCTCACACGTATACTCACCCTAACCAGTTTTCATACCCTAACCTGTCCCCTAAACCGTTCCCGTCCCCTAACCCTAGCCCTAACCCTAACCCTTACCCGAAGCCTTACCTGAAACCGTCCACGAATCCTAACCCGTATGCTAACACTAACCCGTGCCCTTACACGTACGCTCACCCTAAACCGTTGACATACCCTAACTTGTCCCCTAAACCATCCCCGTCCCCTAACCCCAACACTAACCCTAACCCGTCCCCTAATGCTAATCCGTATGCTAACACTAACCCGTGCTCTCACACGTACGCTCACCCTAAACCGTTGTCGTACCCTACCCTCTCCCCTAAACCATCCCCGTCCCCGTCCCCTAACCCTAACCCTAAACCTTACCCGAAGCCTTAACCTAACCCGTTCCCTAATCCTAACCCGTATGCTAACACTAACCCATGCCCTCACACGTACGCTCACCCTAAACCATTGTCGTACCCTAACCTCTCCCCTAAACCGTCCCCATCCCCTAACCCTAACCCTAACCCTAACCTTACCAGAAGTCTTACCCTAACCCGTCTCCTAATCCCAAACCGTACGCTAACACTAACCTGTGCCCTCACATGTACGCTCACCACAGACAGTTGTCGTACACTAACCTGTCTCCTAAACCGTCCCCTAACCAAACCTAACCTGAAGCTTTAACCTAACCCGTCCCCTAATCCTAACCCGTACGTTAACACTAACCCGTGCCTTCACACGTACGCACACACTAAACCATTGTCATACCCTAACCTGTCCCCTAAATCGTCCCCATCACCTAACCCTAACCATAATTCTAACCCTAACCCTAACCATTACCCTAAGCCTTAGACTAACCTGTCCCCTAATCCTAACCCGTTCGCTAACACTAACCCATGCCGTCACACGTACTCTAACCCTAAACCGTTGTCGTACCCTAACCTGTCCCCTAAACCGTCTCCATCCCCTAACCCTAACCCTAACCCTTACCCGAAGCCTTACCCTATCCCATCCCCTAGTCCTAACCCGTTCGCTAACACTAAACCGTGCCCTCACACGTACACTCACGCTAAACTGTTGGCGTACCCTAACCTGTCCCCTAAACCTTCCCCGTTCCCTAACCCTAACCCTAACCCTTTCCCGAAGCCTTACCCTAAACCATCCCCTAATCCTAACCCGTATGCTAACACTAATCCGTGCCCTCACACGTACGCTCACCCTAAACCGTTGTCGTACCCTAACCTGTCCCCTAAACCATCCCCATCCCCTAACCCTAACCCTAACCCTAACCCTTACCCGAAGCCTTACCCTAACCCATCCCCTAATCCTAACCCGTTCGCTAACACTAACCCGTGCCGTCACACGTAAGCTCACCCTAAACCGTTGTTGTACCCTAACCTGTCCCCTAAACCGTCCCCGTCCCCTAACCCTAACCCGTCCCCTTATCTTAACCCTACGCTAACACTAACCCGTGCCCTCACACGTATGCTTACCCTAAACCATTGTCGTACCTTAACCTGTACCCAAAACCATCCCTGTCCACCTAACCCTAACAGTAACCCTAACCCTTACCTAACCCTAACCCCTAGCGAAGCCTTACCCTAACCTGTCCCCTAATCCTAACCCGTACGATAACACTAACCCGTGCCTTCACACTTACGCACACCCTAAACCATTGTCGTACACTTACCTGTCCCCTAAACTGTCCCCTTCCCCTAACCCTAACCCTTACCCGAAGCCTTACCCTAACCCATCCCCTAATCCTAACCCGTATGCTAACACTAACCCATACCCTAACACGTACGCCTCACCCTAAACCTGTGTCGTACCCTAACCTGTACCGTAAACCGTCCCCGTCCCCTAACCGTAACCCTAACCCTTACCCAAAGCCTTACCCTAACCCGTCCCCTAATCCTAACCCGTACGCTAACACTAACCCATACCCTAACACTTATGCTCACCCTAAACTGTTGTTGTACCCTAACCTGTGCCCTAAACCATCTCCATTCCCTAACCCTAACCGTACCCCTTACTGGAAGCCGTACCCTAAACTTTCCCCTAATCCTTACCCGTACGCTGACACTATCCTGTACCCTAACATGTACGCTCACCCTTTACCATTGTCGTACCCTAAACTGTACCCTAATCCGACCCTGTCCCCTAACCCTAACACTTACCCGAGGCCTTACCCTAACTCGTCCCCTAATCCTAAGCCATACCCTAACACTAACCTGTACTCTAATACCTATGCTCACCCTAAACCGTTGTTGTACCCTAACATGTACCCTAAACCGTCCCTGTCCCATAAGCCTAACCCTAACACTTACCCGAAGCCTTATCCCATCCTGTCCCCTCATCCTAACCCGTACGCTAACACTAACTCATATCCTAACACGTACACTCACCCTAAACCGTTGTAGTACCCTAATCTGTACCCTAAACCGTCCCCGTCCCTTAACCCTAACCCTAACCCTTACCTGAAGCCTTACCCTAACCCGTCACCTAATCCTAACCCGTACACTAACACTAACCCATACCTTAACACGTACGGTCACCCTAAACTGCTGTCACACCCTAACCTGTACCCTAAACTGTCCCCCTCTCCTAACCCTAACCCTTACCTGAAGCCTTACCCTAACCCGTCCCCTAATCCTAACCCGTACGCTAAACTAACCCGTACCCTAACACGTACACTCACCCTAAACCACTGTCGTACCCTAAACTGTACCCTAAATTCCCCGTCCCCTAACCCTAACCCTAACCTTTACCCGAAGCCTTACCTTAACCTGTCCCCTAATCCTAACCCGTATGCTAACACTAACCCATGCCCTAACATGTACACTCACCCTAAACCATCGTCGTTCCCTAACCTGTACCCTAAACCTTCCCAGTCCCCTAATCCTAAGCTTAAACTTTACCTGAAGCCTTACCCTAACCCGTCCCCTAATTCTAACCCGTATTCTAACACTAACCCATACCCTAACATGTACGCTCACCCTAAACTCTTGTCGTACCCTAACCTGTACCCTAAACTTTCCCCGTCCCCTAACCCTATCCCTAACCCTTACCCGAAGTCTTACCCTATCCGGTCCCCTAATCCTAACCCATACGCTAACTCTAACTCATACCCTAACACGAATGCTGACTCTCAACCATTGTCATACCCTAACCTGTTCCCTAAATGGTCACCGTCCCCTATCCCTAACGCTAACCCTAACCCTTACCCGAAGCCTTACCCTAACCCGTCCCCTAATCCTAACCCGTACGCTAACACTAACACTTACCCTTACATGTACGCTATCCCTAAACTGTTGTCGTACCCTAACCTCTACCCTAAACGTCCCCATTCCCTAAACATAACCCTAACCTGAAGCATTACCCTAACACTTACCCTAATCCTAAATGGTACACTAACACTGACCTGTACCCTAACACTTTCGCTCACCCTAAACCATTGTCGCATCCTAAACCATACCCGTTCCCTAACCCTAACCTTAACCCTAAACCTAAACCTACTTATAACACTATAACTCAGGAAAATTAAAATAACAAGAAACAACCACCCCAAAGTTTAGGGCTGCTCTGTTTACAAGAGTCTCGACTATGGTACAAATTAAATATCCTTGAAAGAGAGAAATGGATAAAGAAGTTTTCATACTTACGTACAATGGAACATCACTCAGCAATGAAATCAATGTCGTCCGGCCCGTACAAGCATAATGAATGGATTTAGGTACAATGATTCAAAGGAAATAAGTCACACAGAAAAAGAAACTTATCATAAGATATCACTTATAGAGGGAATGTAAACTTGGCTACACATGAACTGAATTACAAAACAGAACAGAGTCTCACATTTAGAAAACAAACTTATGCTTCCTTAAGGGGAATGATGAGTTGGGGTGCTACGTAAAACCAGAGATTGAAATTAGCACAGATACTATTCCATAAGCCAAATATGTAATAGACGAGATATACTCCTTGCTCAACGAATTAGACTCAACACCGCCTATTCACTGCAGAGGAATATATCTGACAATAAGAATATTAAAACATATGTATTTATATGTCTCCGTAAGAGAATCAAGTGTGTGTAGAGCACTATACACAGCCATGAAAATCAACTAAACCCCATTATTAAAATAAATTTCAAAAACAAAGACAGTGAAGGAGAGAAAGTTCTTAAATAATTCGTTCAGGGCTTGTGATGAAACTTGGATTTACCACATCTACACCCACAGCTGGGTGAGACATAAGGCAGGACATTTGGGGCTGAGAGGATTGGTGAGGTTTGGTGAGCAAATGGAGACCCTTTGAAGTAATACTGTATGCTACCCATTCCATGGGTCCCAACTCTCCTCGTTTAAGGGATTCTTCCTACAGCTAAAACATGCATGGGAAACCCAGAGGATTGTACACCATGTGATCGGGCAACGTTTCTAAACCGCATCTCATTTTTTGTCCCTTGGTACACGGGTTTGCCATTCCAGATGCTTTACTAAAAATCTCCCCAAGTGGAGAGTCTGTGCCTTAAAACTCCTGTTTAGCACAGTTAGCAGTTTCTGCAGAGGTTGAACGGGAATAGGGAGAACCAATGAGAGACTAGCTGTAGGTGTTTGGACGGTCACATTTCACTCTAATTTCCCACCAGGAAGAGGAATTAACCAAAGGCTCAGCGTGCCGTGATGAAACCAGATTAGGGCCTGAAGCAATCCTGTGGTTTTGCGGCCAGCTCACAAGAAAGCGAGTTGAAGAAAGGACCTTAGGGGCACTGTAATTCATAAACCTGCAGAGTTATAAATGACAGCTATCGTCCAAAAATATACTGAAGTAAGGCTGCAAAGAGGACTTGAAAGCACGGCACAATTGCAGGAAATATATTTCAGGAGGTAGATGGAAACTGCATTAAAACATATGAAAAGCGGCAGAACTTCGACAATGATGCACTTGGCCAAAAAATGCACATGGTTTTTTCCTGAATATATCCAGGAAAAAACGCATATGGCCTTTTTTGCCAACCAAGGAAGCGTGCAATGGAAATCCGCACTACAATGAAGTCTCACTTCCCACCGGTCAAATGGGCCATCTGAAAAAAAATGTAAAAACCAGAAAGGCAGGACAGGCCATGGAGAACAGGGAGCCTTGTTATGCTGATGGGCGGGATGTAAATGGCCAACAGCCACTCTGGAGAAGTGTATGGTGTTTCCTGAAACCTCTAAAAAACAAAGACAGAGCCTAGGGCACTTCCACTTATGGTCCTATAGCTTAGGGAAATTAAAATCAAAAAGATACAGCCACCCCAATGTTTGGGACACCTCTGTTTACAAGAACCTCGTTTACCGTACAAGTTCAATATCACAGAAAGTGAAAAATGGATAAAGAACTTGTGGTACTTACGTACAATGCAGTATCACTCAGCAGTGAAATCTATGTCATCAGGCCCGTAGCAGCACAATGAGTGGATTCAGGTACGATGATTCTAACTGAAATAAGTCACACAGAAAAAGAAACATCATAAGATATCAGTAATACACGGAATGTAAACTTGGCTACACAGGAACTGAATTACAGAACAGAACAGGGTCTCAAATTTAGAAAACCAACTTATGCTTGTTTAAGGGTAAAGGTGAGTTGGGGTGCTGCATAAAACCAGAGATTGAAATGAGCACAGATAAAGTTCCTTAAGCCAAATATGGAATAGACAAGAGCTACTCCTTGCTCAACGAAATGGACTCAACACCGCATATTAAACGCCTAAGAATGTACCTGACTCTTAAGTATCTTAAAACCTATGGATTGCTATGTCTCCAAAAGAGAATCAAGCATGTGTACAGGGACATAAACGCAGCAGTGATAGGATTGGAGAGGTTCGGTGAGCAAATGAAGACCCTTTGAAGTCATATTGCATGGTACCCATTCCACGGGTTTCAACTACCCAGGTTTAAGGTATTCTTCCTTCAGCTAAAACATGCATGTGGCCACAGCTGGGAGAGACATAAGGCTGGACACTTGGGGCTGTGAGGATTGGTGAGGTTCGGTGAGCAAATGCAAACCCTTTGAAGTAGTACTGCGTGCTACCCATTCCATGGGTCCCAACTCTCCAGGTTTAAGGGATTCTTCCTACAGCTAAAACATGCGTGGGAAACCCAGAGGATGGTCCACAGTGTGATCGGGCAAGGTTTCTAAAACGCATCTCATTATTCATCCGCTGGTACTCGGGTTCGCCATTCCAGACGCTTTACTAACAATCTCCCCACTTGGAGAGTCAGTGCTTGTAACTTCCTGTTTGGCACACTCTGCAATTTCTGCGGAGGATGAACGGGAATAGGGAGAACCAATGAGAGACTAGCTGTAGGTGTTTGGACGGGCACATTTCACTCTAATTTCCCACCAGGATGTAGAATTAACCAAAGACTCAGCGTGCCGTGCCGGAACCAGAATAGGGCCTGAAGCAATCCTGTTGATTTGTGGCCAGCTCACAGAAAGTGAGTTGAAAAAAGGAACTCAGGGGCACTGCAATTCACAAACCTGCAGAGTTATAAAGGACAACTATCGTCCAAAAATATATTGAGGTATGGCTGTGAAGAGGACTTGAAACAAGGCACAATTGCAGGAAACAGATTTCAGGAGGTAGATTGGAATTGCATTTAAAGCATATGAAAAGCAGCAGATCTTCGGCAACGATGCACTTGGCCAAAAAGTGCGTATGCGCTTTTTCCTGAATATATTCAGGATAAAACACATACGCCCTTTTTGGCCAACCAAGCAAGCGGGAAATTCAAATCTGCACTACAAAGAAGTCTCATCCTAACACGTACCCTAACCCTATCCCGCTACCGTACCCTAACCTGTACCTGAGACCGTACCCGTTCCCTAACCCTAACCCTTACTGTAAGCTGTACACAAACACTAACCTGTACGCTAACATGTACCCTAACAGTAACACATAGCCATACACTAAACTTTATCCTTACCCTACCCCATATCCTAACCCTTTCCCTAAACCGTACCATAACCCGTACCCTAATCCTAACCCATCCCCTAACATTAACCCATAACTTAACCCGTACCCTAATCCTAACCCATACACTAACACGTACCCTAACCCTAACCCGTTGTCATACCCTAACCTGTAACCTAATCTGTACCCATTCCCTAACCCTAACCCTAACCCTTACACTATCCCGTACCATAATCCTAACCTGTACACTAACACTAAACCATACCCTAACACTTACCCTACTCCTAACCCGTGGTCATACCCTAAACTGTACCCCAAACCATACCCGTTCCCTAACCCTAACCCTAAACCTTACCCTAAACCATACCTTAATCCTAACCCGTACACTAACACTAAACTGTACCCTAACACGTACCCTAACCCTAACCCTTTGTTGTTCCCTATACTGTACCCTAAACTGTACCCCTTCCTTAACACTAAACCTAACCCTAACCCTTACCCTAACCCATACCTAACACTAACCCATACACTAAACCTAACCATAACCCTGAATGTAAACCATACCCTAATCCTAACCCATACCCTAACACTAACCCATACCTTAACCCGTACCCTAACACTAAACCATAGCCATACCCTAAACTGTACCCTAACACTAACCCATACCATAACCATAACCCTAAACCATACTCTAAGCTGTACAATAATCCTAACCCGTATCCTAACCCTAAACCTTACCCTAAACCCTAATCCTTACCCCTAGCTTAATTTTGTTTTTTTGTATTTAAAAAAATATTTTCTTGGGTTAAAACAAACTAGCAGAACAACAAAATAGGGGGCTTCGCTGGTGGTGCGGTGGTTAGAATCTGCCTGCTAATGCAGGGGACACAGGTTCGAGCCCTGGTCTGGGAGGATCCCACATGCCATGGAGCAACTAGGCCCATAAGCCACAACAAGTGAGCCCTCGCATCTGGAGCCTGTGCTCTGCAACAAGAGAGGCCGCAATAGTGAGAGGCCTGCGCACCGAGATCAAGAGTGGCCCCCCACTTGCCACAACTAGAGAAAGCCCTCACACGGAAACTCAGACCCAACACAACAAAAATAAATAAATAAATAATAAACTCCTACCCCCCCCAGAAAAAGAACAACAAAATAAAACAGAAAGTAACCTGAGTGTCCCTCAAAAAGCTAAGTCTGAAATAGTTGGTACTTCTGTTCTATGGACTGTTATGTAGCCTATAAAAAGTGTGAGAGCTAAATCTGTTTTTCTACAGTGAGAAGCATGATATTCCAGATGTATAGAACACCTGGATAAAATGAGAACTCTACACATTATGCTGGTCGTTTCAGTAAATGGGAAAGGATGGCAAGTGGTAAAATATTATCTTTTCCTTTAATTTTTTAAATTTCACTTGTTACAAAGAACTTCAATTATAATTGTACTTTAAAAAAGTAACAATGGAAATTTAAAAGAAAAAATATATATTGTGTGTTCAGTTACGTTTCATAGAATTATGAAATGCTCCACCCTCTGGCCATTACCTGCAAAAGCAGCTTTAAAACCTATGCTAATTTTCACTTCATATGAACAAGTCCTGCAGGGCTGTAAAGGAAACCTGCCTTCATCATGTTTTGCAGGAGGTAAAGGCCAAAGTATTTCAAAATGTGGCACATATTTCAAGAAAACCATTTGAAGAACTAAGCTGTAATAACCGTTTGAAAAATAAAAGGACATGCCTGAAAGCTCAATTTCAAAGGATTATGAGACACATGCAAATCCAACCACACAGAGGTATCAGCTCACACCATTCAGAATAACCATCAGGAAAGAAACTACAAATGATCAATGCTGAAGAGGTTGTGGAGAAATGCATACCCTTAATTTGAAGTGGGACGTAACCTGGTAAGAGTCACTAATGGGAACAGGGTGGAGGTGCCTTTAAAAGGTAAACATTGAGCTACTATATGATCCAGCAGGCCCACTCCTGGGCCTATAACATAAGAAGACATAATTGGAAAGACACAGGCAGGCAAATCTGCACTGCAGCAGTATTACAATAGCCAAGACATGGAAGCAACCAAAAGTCCATCAACAGATGAGTGGACAAAGAGGAACTGTTACATATAGAGATGGAATATTAGCTCGGGAAAAAAATGAAACAATGCCATTTGCAGCACCATAGATGAGTCTAGAGGTAACCATGCAACTTGTAGTAAGTGAGAAAGCGAAAGACACCTAACGTATATCACTTATAGGTGTTACCTGAAAATTGATAACAATGAAGATATTTCCACAGAGAAAGGCAATCACAGATTCATTGAACAAACTTATGGTTCCCCAAATCGAAAGGTGTGAGGATTGGATACATTACGATATTGGGGTTAACATAGATATAGAAACACATGTGAAATATATAATCACCAAAGACCTATGGAATACCAAGAGAAGACTACTCAACATTGTGTCATAACCTACCTGGGAAAAGGTTCCAAAGAAGAATAGATATATGTATGTGTGTGAAAGAACCACATCTTGCACACCTAGAACAAAAAAAAAACCATTGTAATCAAATTTGCTGCGATAAAAAATAAAAATTAAATTAAAAATATGAACAAGAAATAATGAGACATAAACTGAAAGGAATTTTTCCTGGCACATCCCATTCTAATTTTCAACCTAGAACAGGACTTCCATTAAGGCTCTATTGCCCTGGTAACCAGATTTGGTAAAGGAGAAATGCTGCCGCCTTGTGGCTGTTTCACACAACAGCAGCTTTAAACCAAGAGGTAATGTTCACTTAATATTCAAAATATGTGCAGCACTGTAAAGGACACCGGGCCTCAAAAAATGTCCTGGGGTCGTAATCGACCAGAAAATTCAAAAGACGTCAACATTTCAAGAAGACAATGTCAAGAGGCATATTTTACGCACATTTTGTCTTTTCTTTTTTTTCTCTTTAAAATAAAAGGAAATTGAAAAATGCGCAACATCAGCAATGAATAAAGCCATGCAAATCCAATTACAGAAATGTTCACCTCACAGCCGTCAGAATGTTCTTCAGCAAAAAGTCTACAAAGAATAAATGCTGAAGGGGTTTCAGAGAACTGTGTACCCTCCAGCTGCTGGGGGGGATGTAAACTGGTAACAGCCAGTAGCGAGAACATAATGGAGGTGCGTTTAAGGGTAAAAATTGAGCTACCATGTGATCTGGTAGGTCCTTTGATGTGCCTATCACCTGAGCAGAGCAGAACGGAAAAGACACAGGCTGGCAATCCTGTACTGCAGGAATATTTAACATAGCCAAGACTTGGAAGAAACCAAAATGTCCATCAACAGAAAAATGCACAAAGAGGAAGTGGTCCATGTAAACAATGGAATATTAGCCATGGAAAACAATGAAACAGTGCCGTTTGCACCACCATATAAGGACCTAGAGATAATCACTCAAATTAAAGAAAGAAAGTGAAACACAGATATCCTATGACATCACTTCTAGGTGTTACCTAAAAGTTGATACTCATGAACTTATTTCCAAGAGAAGGAAAAGCATGGATTAGAAAAAAAAATTATGTTTAACCAAATGGAAAAGTGTAAGGAATGTGTGAATTAGGATATGAGGGTTAACAGACATGTACTAATACATATGAAATATATAATCACAAAATACCTATGGAATACCAAGAGAGGTCTAGGCAACACTCTGTAATAACCTACACGGTAAAGAATGCAAAGATAAATGACAGATACATTGATATAATGAACCAGATTCTGTACACCTAGGAGAAACAAAATATTTTTATCAAGTTTGCTCTGATAATTAATAAAAATTAAATTTATAAAACAAACAAGAAGTAAGGAGATATAAGCTCTTGGGGATGTGCTCTGGCACATTCCACTCTAATTTGCAGCCTACTAACACGATTTCCAGGAAGGCTCTGCTGCCCAAAAACCCAGAGTTGGAAATGTAGAAATTCTGCTGCCTTGTGGCCGTTTTCCGTAAGAGCAGCGTTAAGCCCACAGCTAATGTTCTCTTAACATTCACAAGGACTCAGGGCTGCAAAGGACACCTGCCCTAAACAACTGTGCTGAGGTAGGGAATGGACAATAAAATTCAAAACTGACAAATTTTTCAAGACGATAGTATGAAGAGGTAAGTTTGACTCACTCTCTTGTTTAAAAAAAGGAAAATGGGTGAAAGCTCAACCTCAGGAATTATTAGACTCATGCAAATCTAATGTACAAAAAGGTTTCAACTCACACCAGTCGACTGACCATCAGCAAAAGGTCTACAAACAATAAATTCTGAAGGGGTTTTAGAGAACTTTGTACCCTCTAGCTGCTGGTGAGATGTAACGTGGTAAGAGCCAATAATGAGAACAGAAAGGAGCTACGATTAAAAGTTGAGATACCATTCGATGCAGCAGTCACACCACTGGGCCTCTCACCTGAGAAGACCAGAATCGAGAAGACGCGGGCTGCAAAAGCTACACTGCAGCCTTATTCACAATAGCCAAGACAGTGAAGCCACCAAAATGTCCATCAACAGATGTATGGATGAAGAAGAAGTGGTCCACGTTCACAATAGAATATTAGCCATGGAAAACAATGAAACACTGCTATTTGAGGTGCCATAGATGAGCTTGGAGATAATCACAGAATATGAGGTAAGTCAGAAAGCAAAAGACCTATATCCTATGATATCACTTATAGGCGTTATCTAATAACTAACACAAATGAACATATTTCCACAGAGAAAGACACTCACAGACTTAGAAATTAAGTATGCTTATCTAAAAGGAAAGGTGGGCAGAATGGATAAATTAAGATTAACGTTACCATACGTATACAAATACATATAATAAACATATAGCAAAAAGACGGACCATATAGCAAGGGAGGTCTACGGAACACTGTAATATTTTACATGGGAAGAGGATCTGAACATGAATAGACATATATATTGTACAAATGAACCAGATTGTGTACATCTGGACAAACAATATCTAATCATTACCCCGATTAAATAAATTTTAAAAACCAAGATGTAATGAGACATAAACTTATGGGCGTTCCTCCTGGCACATTCCATTCTAACTTAAAACCTAGGACGACAACTTCCAGAAAGGCTCTGCTGCCCTAGTACTCAGATTTGGGAAAGGACAAATGCTGCCTCCTTGTGGCCGTTTCCCACAACAGCAGCTTTAAACCCAGTGCTAATGGTCACTAAATATTAACCAAACTTGCAGTTCTGTAATGACATCTGCCCTCCAAAAAAATCCTGGGGTCGAATATCCACCAAAAATTCAAAAGAGGGCAACCTTCCAAGAAGAGAGCTTCAAGAGATATATTGTGCTCACACTTGATTTTTAACAGAAAGGAAAAAGGCGTGGAAAATGATGAATTTTAGGAATTTTTAAAGTCATGCCAACCCAAATTACAAAAACCTATCAGGTCACAGCAGTCAGATTGGCCATTAGCAAAAATGCTGCAAACTATAAATGCTGAAGGGATTGTGGAGAAGTTCGTACCCTCGGTTCTAAGGGAGACATGGTAAGAGCCACTAATGAAAACACAATGGAGGTGCTTTGAAAAGGTAAACATTGAGCTACTAGTCAATCAGTCACACCCACTGCTGGGCCTATCACCTGAGAAAATGAGAATCAAAAAGTCACAGGCCGGCAATCTTGCACTCCAGCAATATTTAATATAGCCAACACTTGGAAGCAACGAAAATGTCCCTCAACAGAGCTATGCACCAAGAAGTGGTCCATATACACAATGGAATATTACTCCGATAAAAATATAAATTAAATTTAAAAAACAAACAAAAATAAGGAGACATCAGCCTTTGGGGGTTTATCCGGGCACATTCCACTCTAATTTATAACCGAGGAAGACCACTGGCCGGAAGCTCTGTTTCCCTAGTACCAGCATGGGGAACAAAGAAAGGCTGCCGCAATCTGGCTGTTACCTGCAAAAGCAGCTTTAAAGCCTGTGCTAATGGTCACTTCATGTGAACAAGTACTGCAGGGCTGTAAATGAAACCTGCCCTCAAAATGTTTTGAGGGAGGTAATGGCCAATAAATTTCAAAATGTAACACATACTTTAGAAAACACTTTGAAGAGCTAAGCTGTAATCACAGTTTGAAAAATAAAAAGGACATGCCTTAAAGCTCAATTTCAAAGGATTATGAGTCATATGCAAATTCAACCACAAAGAGGTATCAGCTCACACCAGTCAGAATATCCATCAGCAAGAAAACTACAAACAATAAATGCTGAAGCCACAAAAAGAAACGAAATTGAGCTATTTGTAATGAGGTGGATAAACCTAGAGTCTGTCATACACAGTGAAGTAAGTCAGAAAGAGAGAGACAAATACCGTATGCTAACACATATACCTGGAATTTAAGGGAAAAAATGTCATGAAGAACCTAGGGGTAAAACAGGAATAAAGACAGAGACCTACTAGAGAATGGAGTTGAGGATATGGGGAGGGGGAAGGGTAAGCTGTGACAAAGGGAGAGAGAGGCATGGACATATATACACTACCAAACGTAAGGTAGATAGCTAGTGGGAAGCAGCAGCATGACACAGGGAGATCAGCTCGGTGCTTTGTGACCGCCTGGAGGGGAGGGAGTGTGGGAGGGAGGGAGACGCAAGAGGGAAGTGATATGGGAACATATGTATATGTATAACTGACTCATTTTGTTGTAAAGCACAAGCTAGCACACCATTGTAAAGCAATTATACTTCAATAAAGATGTTAAAAATAAATAAATAAATAAATGCTGAAGGTGTTGTGGAGAAATGCATACCCTCAACTTTAAGTGAGATGTAACCTGGAAAGAGCCACTAATGAGCACAGAATCATGGTGCATTTAAACGGTAAACCCTGAGATACTATATGATACAGGAGGCCCACTCTTGGGCCTATAACATAAGAAGACAGAATTGGAAAGACACAGGCAGGCAAATGTGCAGTGCAGCAGTATTACAATAGCCAAGACATGGAGGCAACCAGAAAGTCCATCAAGAGGTGAGTGGACAAAGAAGAACTGGTACATGTACAGATGGAATATTATCTAGGGAAAAAAATGAAACAATGCCATTTGCAGCACCGTAGATGATTCTAGAGGTAATCAGGCAAATTGTACTAAGTCAGACAGCAAAAGACACATATCCTATAATATCACTTATAGGTGTTAGCTAAAAATTGATACCAATGAAGATATTTCCACAGAGAAAGGCAATCACAGATTCATTAAACAAAGTTAAGGTTCACCAAATGGAAAGGTGTGAGGACTGGATACATTAGGATATTGGGGTTAACATAGATATAGGAACACATGTGAAATATATAATCACCAAAGACCTACGGAATACCAAGAGAAGACTACTCAACATTGTGTCACAAGCTACATGAGAAAACGATCTGAAGAAGTATAGATACATGTATATGTGTAAAAGAACCACATCTTACACACCTAGAACAAACAAAACATTTTAATCAAATTTGCTCTGATAAAAAATAAAAATTAAAAAAAGAACAAGAAAAAAAAAGAGAGAAAAAAGGAAAAAAAAAGAACAAGAAGTAATGAGACATACACTTAAGGGACTTTTTGCTGGCACATTGCATTCTAGTTTACAACCAGAACACGACTTCCATTAAAGCTCTGTCATCACTAATAAAGCAGCTTTATAAGCAATGTTGAAGGTAGCTTAAAAGAATTCTCACTAATTATTGACAGTAACAAGAAAACAAACAAAAGTAAAAATCTCACGGCAAAAAGTATACATAGAGTAAGGGTAGTAGATCAAACACTTATTAAACTTCTGTAAAGAATAAAAGACAACAGTAGTACTTTTTTTAAAAGAGAGGGCCCAAATAAATCAGAACTGAAAGAGATGATGTTACAAGAGCCACCACAGAAATACAAAGTATCCTAAGATACACACAGGATAACTCAGGGCTCAGACTGGACAGAGCCCACTCTCCATTCCCCTGTACATGACTTACAGGAGCCTCAGGAACTGAGGAGGGGGTCCTTGAGGAGAGGCACAAGATAGAAGATGTTAGGCATTAACATGACTGCATTCATTTTAAACATGCCTGAACTACATTCACATGAGATGATTTTGTCCTGTTTGTACATCAGCACCTCTAGTCGGAACTGCAGATCTTTGGTTTCACCACCTCTATGACAGCATTAGCTTCACCTGCTGTGGACCGTCTCCTATAGGATTTCTAGAACCACAAAACATTGAAGTTTCACAGGACCCAGAGTCTGCGCGACTCCACTCAGAGTCTCAACTGCACTCAGAGACTCAGAGTCTCAACAGAGACTCCCCTCTTGGAGGACACACACAAAGTAGTGTGCACATCAGGACCCAGGGGAAGGAGCAGTCACCCCATAGGTGAATGATCATACCTAGCTGCTAGTTTTAGAGGGTCTCCTGCAGAGGTGGGGTGTGGCTGCGGCTCACCATGGGGACAACGACACTGACAGCAGAAGTTCTGGGAAATACTCCTTGGCGTGAACTCTCCCAGAGTCCACCATTAGCCTCACCAAGAGCAAGGTAGGCTCCAGTGCTGGGTCACCTCAGTCCAAACAACCAACAGGGAGGGAACCCCGCCCCATGCCTCAGCAGACAAGCGGATTAAACTTTTTATTAAACTTTTATTTAATCCACAGACAAGCAGATTAAAGCTCCACCAGAGCAACACCCAGCTCTACCCACCACCAGTCCCTCGCATAAGGAAGCTTGCACAAGCCTCTCAGATAGACTCAATCACTGGAGAGCAGACAGCAGAAGCAAGAAGAACTACAATTCTGCAGCCTGTGGAAGGAAAACCACATTCACAGAAAGATAGAGAAAATGAAAAGGCAGAGGACTTTATACCAGATCAAGGAACAAGATAAATCCTCAGAAAAACAACGAAATGAAGTGGGGATAGGTAACCTTCCATTAAAAGAATTCAGAATAATGATAGTGAAGATGATCCAAGACCTTAGAAAAATAATGGAGGCAAAGATTGAGAAGATGCAAGAAATGCTTAACAAAGACCTAGAAGAATTAAGGAACAAACACCTAGAAGAATTAAAGAACAAACAAACAGAGATGAACAATACAATAACTGAAATGAAAAATACACTAGAAGGAATCAGTAGCAGAATAACTGTGACAGAAGAATGGATAAGTGACCTGGAAGACAGAAAGGTGGAAATCACTGCCATGGAACAGAATAAAGAAAAAGAATGAAAATAAATGAAGACAACCTAAGAGACTTCTGGGACAACATTAAATGCAACAACATTCGCATTATAGGGGTCCCAGATGGAGAACAGAGAGAGAAAGGACTCAAGAAAATATCTGAAGAGATTATAGTTGAAAACTTCCCTAGCATGGGAAAAGAAATAGCCACCGAAGTCCACGAAGCGCAGAGAGTCCCAGGCAGGATAAACCAAAGGAGAAAAATGCCGAGACACACAGTAATCAAATTGAAAACATTAAAGACAAAGAAAAATTATTGAAAGCAACAAGGGAAAAATGACAACATACAACGGAACTCCCATAAGGTTAACAGCTGATTTCTCAGCAGAAAATCTACAAGCCAGAAGGGAGTGGCATGATAAATTTAACGTGATGAAAGGGAAGAACCTACCACCAAGAGTACTCCACCCAGCAAGTATCTCATTCAGATTTGATGGAGAAATCAAAAGCTTTACAGACAAGCAAAAGCTAAGAGAATTCAGCACCACGAAACCAGCTCTACAACAAATGCTAAAGGAACTTCTCTAAGTGGGAAACACAAGAGAAGAAAAGGACCCACTAAGACAAACCCATAACAATTAAGAAAATAATAATAGGAACATACATATTGATAATTACCTTAAACATGAATGGATTAAATGCTCCAACCAAATGACACAGGCTCACTGAATGGATACAAAAACAAGATCCATATATATGCTGTCTACAAGAGACCCATTTCAGACCTAGGGACACATACAGACTGAAAGTGAGGGGATGGAAAAATATATTCCATGCAAATGAAAATCAAAAGAAAGCTGGAGTAGCAATACTCATATCAGATAAAATAGATTTTAAAATAAAGAATGTTACAAGAGACAAGGAAGGACACTACATAATGATCAAGGGATCAATCCACGATATAACAATTATAAATATATATGTACCCAACACAGGAACACCTCAATATATAAGGCAACTGCTAACAGCTATAAAAGAGGAAATCAACAGTAACACAATAATAGCAAGGGACTTTAACACCTCACTTACACCAATGGAGATCATCCAGACAGAAAATTAATAAGGAAACACAAGCTTTAAATGACACAATAGACCAGATAGATTTAATGGATATTTATAGGACATTCCATCCAAAAACAGCAGACTACAAGTTCTTCTCAATGGTACACGGAACATTCTCTGGGATAGATCACATCTTGGGTCACAAATAAAGCCTCAGTAAATTTAAGAAAACTGAAATCATATCAAGCAGCTGTTCCGACCACAATGCTATGAGATTAGAACTCAATTACAGGGAAAATAACGTAAAAAACAAACACATGGAGGCTAAACAATACGTTTCTAAATAACCAAGAGATCACTGAAGAAATAAAAGAGGAAATCAAAAACTACCTAGAGACAAATGACAACAAAAACACGATGATTGAAAACCTATGGGATGCAGCAAAAACAGTTCTAAGAGGGAAGTTTATAGCAATAAAAGCCTACCTCAAGAAACCAGAAAAATCTCAAATAAACAATCTAACCCTACACCTAAAGGAACTAGAGAACGAAGAACAAAACCCAAAGTTAATAGAAGGAAAGAAATCATAAAGATCAGAGCAGAAATAAATGAAATAAAAACAATAGCAAAGATCAATAAAACTAAAAGCTGGTTCTTTGAGAAGATAAACAAAAATGATAAACCTGTAGCCAGACTCAAGTAAAAGAGGGAGAGGACTCAAATCAATAAAATTAGAAATGAAAAAGGAGAAGTTGTAACAGACACCACAGAAATACAAAGCATCCTAAGAGACCTCTACAAGCAACTCTATGCCAATAAAATGGACAACCTGGAAGAAATGGACAAATTCTTAGAAAGGTATAACCTTCCAAGACTGAACCGGGAAGAAATAGAAAATATGAACAGACTTATCACAAGTAATGAAATTGAAAGTGTGATTAAAAATCTTCCAACAAACAAAAGTCCAGAACTAGATGGCATCAGAGGTGAATTCTATCAAACATTTAGACAAGAGCTAACACCCAATCTTCTCAAACTCTTCAGAACTTTTCAGGGGAAGGAACACTCCCAAACTCATTATATGAGGCCACCATCACCCTGATACCAAAACCAGACAAAGATACTACAGAAAAAGAAAATTAGAGACCAATATCACTGATTAATATAGATGTAAAAATCCTCAACAAAATACTAGGAAACAGAATTGAACAACACATTAAAAGGATCATGCACCATGATCAGGTGGGGTTTATCCCAGGGATGCAAGAATTCTTCAATATACACAAATCAATCAATGTGATACACCATATTAACAAATTGTAGAATAAAAATATGATCATCCCAATAGATGCAGGAAAAGCTTTCGACAAAATTCAACACCAATTTATGATTAAAAGTCTCCAAAAAGTGGGCATAGAGGGAATCTACCTCAACATAATAAAGGCAGTATATGACAAACCCACAGCAAACATCATTCTCAATAGTGAAAAACTAAAAGCATTTCCTCTAAGATCAGGAACAAGACAAGGATGTCCACTCTCACCACTATTACTCAACATAGTTTTGGAAGTCCTAGACACAGTAATCAGAGAAGAAAAAGAAATAAAAGGAATACAATTGGAAAAGAAGAAGTAAAACTGTCACTGTTTGCAAATGACATGATACTACACATAGTGAATCCTAAAGATGCCACCAGAAAACTACTAGAGCTAATCAATGAATTTGGTAAAGTTGCAGGATACAAAATTAATGCACAGAAATCTCTTGCATTCCTATACACTAACAATGAAAGATCAGAAAGAGAAATTAAGGAAACAATCTCATTCACCATTGCAACAAAAAGAATAAAATACGGAGGAATGAACCTACATAAGGAGGTAAAAGACCTGTACTCAGAAAACTATAAGACACTGCTGAAAGAAATCAAAGATGATATAAACATATGGAGGTATAAACCATGTTCTTGGATTAGAAGAACCAATATTGTGAAAATGACTATAGTACCCAAAGCAAGCTACAGATTCAATGCAATCCCTATCAAATACCACTGGCATTTTCTACAGAACTAGAACAAAAAAATCTTAAAATTTGTATGGAGACACAAAAGACCCCGAATAGCCAAAGCAGTCTTGAGAGAAATTAAAAGAGCTGGAGGAATCAGACTTCCTAACTTCAGACTATACTACAAAGCTACATTAATCAAGACTATATGGTACTGGCACAAAAACAGAAATATAGATCAATTGAACAAGATAGAAAGCCCAGAGATAAACCTACGTACCTATGGCTAACTCATCTATGACAAAGGAGGCAAAGATATACAATGAAGAAAAGACAGTCTCTTCAGTAAGTGGTGCTGGGAAAACTGGACAACTACATGTGAAAGAATGAAATTAGAACACTCCATAACACCATACACAAAAATAAACTCAAAATGAATTAGAGATCTAAATGTTAGACCAGACACTATAAAATTATTAGAGGAAAACATAGGCAGAACACTCTATGACATAAATCACAGCAAGATCCTTTTTGACCCACCTCCTAGAGAAGTGGAAATAAAAACAAAAATAAACAAATGGGACCTAATGAAACTTCAAAGCTTTTGCACAGCAAAGGAAAACATAAACAAGACGAAAATACAACCCTCAGAATGGGAGAAAATGTTTTCAAATGAAGCAAATGACAAAAGATTAATCTCCAAAATTTACAAGCAGCTCGTGTAGCTCAATATCACAAAAACAAACAACACAATCCAAAAATGGGCAGAAGACCTAAATAGACATTTCTCCAAAGGAGATATACAGATTGCCAATAAACACATGAAAGGATGCTGAACATCACTAATCATTAGAGAAATGCAAATCAAAACTACAGTGAGGTATCACCTCCCAGCAGTCAGAATGGCAATCATCAAAAAATCTACAAACAATAAATGCTGGAGAGGCATTTACTGGAGAAAAGGGAACGTTCTTGCACTGTTGCTGGGAATGTAAATTGCTATACCCACCAGGGATAACAGTATAGAGGTTCCTTAAAAAACTAAAAATAGAAGTACCATACGACCCAGCAATCCAACTACTGGGCATTTGCCCTGAGAAAACCATAATTCAAAAAGAGTTATATACAACAATGTTCATTGCAGTTCTACTTACAATAGCCAGGACATGGAAGCAACCTAAGTGTCCATCGACAGATGAATGGATAAAGAATATCTGGCACATATATAAATGGAATATTACTCAGCCATAAAAAGAAACAAAACTGAGTTATTTGTAGTGAGGGGGATGAACTTAGAGTCTGTCCTACACAGTGAAGTAAGTCAGAAAGAGAAAAATAAATACCGTGTGCTAACAGAGATATATGGAATCTAAAGAAAAAAGTTTATGAAGAACCTAGGGGCAGGACAGGATTAAGGACACAGACAGAGAGAAAGGACTTGAGGACACGGGGAGGGGGAAGGGTAAGCTGGGACGAAGTGAGAGAGTGCCATGGACATATATACATTACCAAATGTAACATTGATAGCTACTGGGAAGCAGCCACATAGCACAGGGAGATCAGCTCGGTGCTTTGCGACCACCTAAAGGGGTGGGATGTGGAGGGTGGGAGGGAGATGTAAGAGGGAGGGGATATGGTGATATATGTATATGTATAATTGATTCACTTTGTTATACAGCAGAAACTAACACTCCATTGTAAAGCAATTATACTCCAATAAAGGTGTAAAAGGAAAATAAAAAAGAAAGAAGCCCAGAGATAAACCTACACACCTATGGTCAACTAATCTATGACAAAGTAGGCAAGACTATACAATGGAGAAAAGACAGTGTCTTCAATCAGTGGTGCTGGGAAAAATGGACAGTTACATGTAAAAGAATGAAATTAGAACACCCCCTAACACCATACACAAAAATAAATTCAAAATGGATTAGAGACCTTAATGTAAGACCGGACAGTATAAAACTCTTAGAGGAAAACATAGGAAGAATACTCTAACATAAATCACAGCAAGATCTTTTTTGATCCACCTCCTAGAGTAATGACATAAAAAAGAAAACTAAACAAATGGGACCTAATGAAACGTAAAAGCTTTTGCAAAGCAATGGAAACTACAAACACAAAAAGACAACCCTCAGAATGGGAGAATATATTTGCAACTGAATCAATGGACAAAGGATTAATCTCCAATATATATAAACAGCTGATGCAGCTCAATATTAAAAAAACAAACAACCCAATACAAAAATGGGCAGAAGATCTAAATAGACATTTCTTCCAAAAAGACGTAGAGATGGCCAAGGAGCACATGAAAAGCTGCTCTACATCACTAATTATTAGAGAAATGCAAATCAAAACTACAATGAGGTATCACCTCACACCTGTTAGAATGGGCATCATCAGAAAATCTACAAACAACAAATGCTGGAGAGGGTGTGGAGAAAAGGAACCCTCTTCCACGATTGGTGGGAATGTAAATTGATAGTCACTATGGAGAACAGTATGGAGGTTCCTTAAAAAACTAAAAATAGAATTACCATATGATCCAGCAACCCACTACTGCGCATATACCCAGAGAAAACCATAAATCAAAAAGACACATTCACCACAATGTTCATTGCAGCACTATTTACAATAGCCAGGTAATGGAAGCAACTTAAATGCCCACAGACAGACGAATGGATAAAGATGTGGTACATATATAAAATGGACTATTAGCCATAAAAAGGAATGAAATTGGGTCATTTGTAGAGACGTCGATGGATCTAGAGACTGTCATACAGAGTGAAGTAAGTCAGAAAGAGAAAAACAAATACTGTATATTAATGCATATATGTGGAACCTAGAAAAATGGTACAGATGAACCTGTTTGAAGGGCAGAAATAGAGACACAGATGTAGAGAACAAATGTATGGACACAAAGAGGGGAAAGCCATGGGGGGGTTGGTGGTGGGAGGAGTTGGGAGATTGGGATTGACATGTATACATTTATATGTATAAAATAGATAACCAATAAGAACCTGCTGTATAAAAAATAAATAAAATAAAATGAAAAATAAAATTTTTTAAAAAACGGAAAAAAGTTATTCCCTTCACATACATGTATTTATATGAATGTATTATTTCCATGCTTACATCCATAAGTACAAAAAGGAGGAATAAAACCTACCTTGAAACAAAAAAGAAAAAAACAAAACAGAACCCACCAGTTATACAGATGAAAACCGTATCAGGGCACTTGCTCCAGTGGTAGACAATTCTGAAGTTGGTCAGAGGTGGGGAATCGTCTCGCATGCAGCCAGCAGCCCCCCCGCAAGGAGTGTCCTCATTACAAGCCTGGGGGACCGTGCCGAGGCATCTGTGAGTAAACGTGAGATGAGCCCCAGGCCAGTTGCTGCTGAACTGTTCCCAACCTTCCCAGGTAAAACACATGAATATGTACAAGGACTTGAAAGCCTAGAGGAAGGGCCATGGAGCCACACGAGTGACAGCATGCCAGCCGACTTGGTGCCTGCAGGCCAGCCAGGATGGTCCTGGCCCTGGGTGCTCTTCTGGAAGATTTCCATTTCCCTGCCTGAGATACCCGTCCTGTCCCTGCCCCCACTGCTTTTTTCCTTCCTCACCTCTGCCCAGGGAGAAATTCCAGCAGCAGGTATCGGTGACACATCCTCTTCTTTAGCAGGTGGCAGCCTGGCAACTGCTGCAGAAAGTCCAGCAGAGCCCCACTCACACTAGGCCACCCACAAAGCTGTGGCCTCTCACTCCCTCCCACCAGCCCAGCCCCGAGACTCCTGACAGGGCAGAGAAAATGGCGTCAGGCAGGGCTGCAGGGGCTCTTGCTGCCTGGGGTGGTATTTATATTGATCTCAACCCAGGCACACCTGGGGAGGGCTGGCCGGCACGGTAAGGCTGCCCAGGTCAGCCAATCATCACCCCTCAGGGGCTCACAGTTGCAGAAAATGGAACTTGCTGAACCGGCCAGGTCCAAGGAACAGGTGTGGGCTCCTGAGAGTCAGGATAGACAAGGGGCTGCAGCTTTGGCTTGTTTTCTAATCATTTTATCTGGCCCATGAGTGGGAGACAACTTCAAGAAAACCCTCTCCTAATGAGAGGAACCCAGGAGTCAGGGAGAGGAGGGGTGTGTGGTGGTTGGAGACAGAGGCCTGGTGTCCCGGGTGCAGTGGAAGTCTCTGGAAGACCAGGTGGAGGGAGGCCGCACAGAGTGATGCCCAGGGTCACAGAACTGTTGCAGCTGCTGTTTGTTAGTTCAAGTCCTGCTCTGAGGTGCTCTGTGTCAGCTCTGAGTGACAGGTGAGCTGGGGGTGCTCTGCAATGAGGGCTATGTGCATGGTTCCTGTGTGCCCAGCCCTGTCACGGTACCTGCAAGGGTAGCTCTGTATCCGGGGATTGGTCTGACCACGAGAGCCCCATGGGCTGCTGGGGACCTGGTAAAGGATGTCAGGACAGTCAGTGAAGCCTCTGAGGATATACCTCCAGTTGCTCCTAATTCCTACACGCTGCTGGTCATTCTACCAACCACCAGGACATGGTATTCTGTATTAGTCTTCAATGAGGCCTTCTTTTGTATTCCATTAGTCCCAGAGTCACAAGAAATTTTGGCTTGTGAGTGACAGGACTCAACATACAACTAAAACAATATTTCCGGGCCGTCTTGCCCCAAGGGTGCAAAAATTCCCACACCGTCTTTGGGGAAAGCTTAGGTAAAGACCTAAAAGTTCTACCTCTGGAAAAGGAAATACTCCTTCAATACGCAGACGACATTCTGATCGCCAGCCCTACTAAGGAGGCCTCTGAACTACCAAGCCAATAAAGGATAGAAGTTGTCCAAGAAAAAGCTCAAATATCACAGACTGCGGTGACCTGCCTGGGCTTCATTCTCACACAAGGTCGGAGAAGCCCATCCCAGGAAAGGGAAGAAACCATTTGCAACCTTACCCCTTTCTAAAACTAGAAGACAGCTTAGGGGTTCCTGGGGAGGCCAGGGTTTGCTGCTTCTGGATCCCTAACTACAGTCTACTAGTTGGGCCTCTATATGAAACACTGAAAGGAAAAGATGATGATCCTTTTGAATAGAATCCAGAAGTGGCCTTTCAAGAATGGAAAGAGCAGTCAATTCAGACCCTTGGCCTGGAACTCCCTAATTTAGCTAAACCCTTTGACCTTTACATTCCCGGTGAAAGGTGAATCGCCATTGGAGAATTCGTGCAAAAACTGGGACCACTTGAAATGGAACAATGCAAGAATGCCAACCAGGTAGGATAAACTACGGTCACCAAGGGGCTTGGCCCACTGCCACATCTGGCCAAGATACTGGCGGTATCTAAAATCCTGGAAATCAGCAGCCCAAAAGACCACCTCCCTCCTAAGGGAAAAGGACCCCACGTGGTGATCCTAACCACCAACCATGCCCTGAAGTTACAGGGTTCGCTCCATGGGCACACCAACCTCGAGTGAGGAGGCCCTCCAACTCCAACATCCAGAGAGATAACCGGGGGCAACAGGGCACCATGACGACTCGTGTGAACATCACTTGACATGGAGTTTCTCTCATAAAACAACAAGAGTGTGTCCCAAAAGAGTAGACTACTGCTTGCAGGACTTACTACACCCAGAGGGGAGCTAATAATCTTGGCGGGGGAACTGTATATCACACTGTCACCATAGAAAAGCCTACAGACACCGTGATGATGGTGGCCAATAAGACTGGCTGGACTCCTGTTTACTTGAAAAGGCTGTTGACTCAGTGGCCATCATGGTCCTTGATCACCACTGACCCTGGACTGTCTGGGAGTTGAGTGGGCAGGGCTCTGACACCTGGTGCTGTTTGTACGTTAATTCAGGGGCCTAATTGAAGAAAGCACAGACTACTGTTCAGAGCATCTAGGCTGGCAGAAACGGTCAGCCTAAGGTGGCGGAACAACTGTGGGGTGGGGTGAAACCAGCCCCCACAGCATCTCTGCACATCTCTTTCCTGGAACCTTAAAGGTCATTAGAATCTATAACACTTCCAATGCTGGTGCTCAGGTGGACGAGCAAGGAGGCAGGGGGCCTGGGGACAATCAACGTCACCTGGAGGTTGCTGGGGAGAAGTTCTGACCCTCGCCCCCGGGTATGAGGGCTCCCAACTCAGCACTCAGCAGTTACAGAAGAAGGGTCTGCACCCTCAGCACTCCAAGAATGAGGAACGGGACAAAAGGCAGAAGAGGGGTTTGTCCCCAGCAAAGCCCATTAAAAATCCCTGGGAGATAAAAATAGAATCTGGGCAATAAAGTCAAGTCTAACCTTTTTTATCCTTTGTGCTTTGTCTAATTTCATGTGCTCCTAGGGTCCCGCATGCAGAGGTTCCACACCCGACACTTCAGACCAGATTTCCTAGTGCAGAATGGCTGGGTCGACACCTCAGCTCCTGGGGCCCAGTGCAGACTCCGAGATATAGAGCCTGAGCTGCAGCCAACCCGGCCCTCGAGAGCTCCGCCCCCTCCCTCCCCCTGACTCTGACAGGATCTCTACACAGCAGCCCAGCCCACAGCCCACGGGGTAGTGCATGCTCTCACCTCTCCATTCTCTGATCAAAATATAAACTTTCCTTTGCTTGGGAACCAAACTCAGTCTCGATATGTTGGCCACAATGACACTGGGCAGGGGGACACTTGTTGGGGTCCACTCTGGAGGATCAGTAACAGAAATTGAGACTATTGTAACTTCAATGAACAGATGTGTGAGCCAAACTGTAGTTAACATAGAACAGTGTATAAGGCTCGGGTAAAATAAGATGTTTCTAACACTTCCATTTGATATTTCCATCACTTTATTATAAGCAAGTTCAGTGATAGGGTTTGTCTTATTTGTCAGGTCAATATTAGAGAAACGAAGTGATTTCTTTCCAAGGATGTACATCTAATAATCTTGGTTAAAGCTTCAATCTTGTTTTAAATGCTTTTCCATTGAAAATGATACCTCTCTTTCAGCTCCCCCATTTCTGAGAAGTATAAAATCTTATAATTTATCATTACCAAAGGGGAAAGGTGGGAGGAGGGATAAATTAACAGTTTGGAATTAACACATACACACTGCTATGTATAAAATAGATCATCAACAACGAACTACTGTAGAGCACAGGGAACTACACTCAACATTTTGCAATAACATATAAGGGGAAATAATCTGAAAAAGAATAGATATTTTTATTGACATCATCTATCAATGACAGTTAAAGTGTAACCTAAGGGAAGCTGGTGGTGAGTATTTCTGACCCTGAAGACTTCAATCATCTAAAGTTTGGACTCTGCCTACTTCCCAAGGCCCTTAATGAACATATGTGTAGCCGTAGCTTAAAAAATTCCCCAGTTTGGGTTTCGGGGAGACACTGATTTTGAAAAAGCCCTGGTGCTCTCCTTACATGAATGGGACTCTTCCTACTGCTAAAACATGTCTGTAACACCCAGAGGATGGTATACCGTCTGATCGGGAAGAGTTTGGAAAAGGCATCTCATCTCCTCATCTCCTGGTGCTCGGATTCACCCCTCCAGCGTCTTTACTAACAGTCTCCCCACTTGGAGATGTCAGCACTGTCAACATCCTGTTGCGTACAGTTTGGAATTTGTCCAGAGGATGAAGCGGAAGGATGAGGAACAATGAGAGACAAGTCCTAGGTGTTCAGACAGGCACATGTCACTCTAATTTCCAATCAGGAAGACGAATTGCCCAAAGGCTAGGTTTGCCCATGGAAACAGTATAGGGCTTGAGGAAATCCCACTGCTTTGTGGCCAGTTCCCATAAACACAAGTTGAACAATGGAACTCAGGGGCAGTAAAATTCACGAAACTGCAGAGTTGAAAATATCTATCACTGAAAAATGTCTTGAGGAAAGTCAGAGAAAAGGACTTGTAAGCAAGGGAGAATGGCAGGAAAGGGATTTGAGGAGGTAGAAAGGACTCGCCATTAAGCACAAGAAAAGGGGCTGAACATTGCCAACATTGCAGTTGGCCAAAAAGTGTGTATGTGTTTTTTTCTGTATATATTCAAGAAAAGGGCATACACTTTTTTAGCCAACCAAACAGGTGGGCACTGGAAATCAATACTACAAAAGATATCACTTCGCATCAGTCAGCAGAGCCATCCTCATAAAGCGTAAACAACAGAAATGCAGGACAGGGCAAGGAGAAGAAGGAGCCCTGTGAGACTTATAGTGGAAATGTATATTGCCAACGGCCATTCTGGAGAAGTGTATTGTCTTTACTAAAGCATCTAAAAAATGAGCTACAGAGCATAGGGCACTTGCACTCATGGGCGTATATCTTGGGAAAAACAAAAATCGAGAGAACACAGGCAACAAAATATTTACCCCCTCTCTGTTTAAAAGATCCTCGACTAGGATATAACTTAAATGTCTCTGGAGAGAACAAATGGATAGAGATGTGGTACTTAGGTAGAGTGGAATATTATTCAGGCTGGAAATCAATGAAATATGGCCAGTTGTAACAACTCCAGAGGAGTTACGTATGATCATTCTAAGTGACATAATTCAAAAAGAAAAAGACACATATCATAAGATATCACTTAAAGGTGGAATCCAAAATGGCTACACATGAAATAAATTACAAAACAAAAACATAGTCAAATATGTAGAAAACACGCATAAGGCTGCTAAACGGGAAAGGTGGGGAGGGGTGAGGCATCATCCAGGAGGTTGAAATTAGCAAAGATACCATTCCAAATACAAAACTGATAATCAACAAGGCCTACACGGTAGCTAAAAGAACTGCACTCAGCACACTCAAGTGAGGTTGGGTGAGGAAATGCACACCCTTTAAAGTAATACTACCTGGTGCCCATTCAATGGGTCCCAAATCTGCAGGTTCAAGGGATCTTCCTACAGCTAAAACATGCATGGAAAACCCAGAGGACTGTACACCATGTGATCGGGAGATGTGTCTAAAATGCAGCTAATTTATCCTCTCCTGGTGCTCCTGTTCACCATTCCAGCCATGTTACTTAGAATCTCCCCACTTGGAGAATCAGCACATTTCAACTTCTGTTTCACATTTTGCAAATTGTGAGGAGGATGAACGGGAAGAGGGGGAACCAATGAGAGAACAGTTGTAGGGGTTTGGACGGGCACATATCACTCTAATTTCCCATTAAGAATAAGAATTGAAAAAGGCTCAGCCCGCCTCGCCGGAGCCAAAATAGGGCCTGAAGCAATCCTGCGGTTTTGAGGCCAGCTCACAAAAGAGCAACTTAAAAAATGGAGCTCAGGGTCACTGCAATTCACAAACCTGCAGAGTTATAAATGAAAACTAACGTCCAAAACTATGTTGAGGTAAGGCAAAGAAGAGGATCTGAATGCAAGACAGAATTGCAAGAAACAGATTTCAAGAGATAGATTGGACTCGTCTTTAAAGCACATGAAAAGCGGCAGAATTTCGACAATGATGCAGTTGGCCCAAAAGGGCGTATGCGTTTTTTCCTGATTATATCCAGGAAAAAACGCATACGCACTTTATGGGCAACGAAGCAAGCAAGCAATGCAAATGTGCACAACAAAGAAGTCTCATTTCCCACCGGTCAAAAGGGCCATCCTAAAAAATTGTAAAAACCAGAAATGCAGGACAGGCCATGGAGAACAGGGAGCCTTTATACGCTGATGGGCAGTGTGTGAACTGCCGAGAGCCACTCTGGAGAAGTGTATGGTGGTTCCTAAATCATCTAAAAAAGAGAGCTACAGAGCATAGGACACTTCCAGTCACGGTAGTATATCTAGGGAAGTCTAAAAATCAACAAGACACAAGCACACCACAGTTTAGGGCTACTCTGTTTACAAGAACCTCAACGTCAGTACACCTTAAATATCCCAGGAAAGAGAACAATGGATAAAGGAGATGTGGTACTTATGAACAATGCAATATCACTCAGCAATGAAATCTATGTCATCAGGCCCATAGCAGCATAATGAGTGGATTCAGGTATGATGATTCTAACTGAAATAAGTCACACAGAAAAAGAAACATCATAAGATATCACTAATACACGCAATGTAAACTTGGCTACACAGGAACTGGATTACAAAACAGAACAGGGTCTCAAATGTAGAAAACCAACTTATGCTTGCTTAAGGGGAAAGGAGAGTTGGGGTGCTACATAAAACCAGAGATTGAAATGAGCACAGGGAAAGTTCCTTAAGCCAAATATGTAATAGACAAGAGCTACTCCTTGCTCAATGAAATGGACTCAACCTCCCATATTAAATGCCTAAGAATGTACCTGACTAGTAAGTATGTGAAAACCTATGGATTGCTATGTCTCCGAAAGAGAATCAAGCGTGTGTACAGGGGCATAAACGCAGCAGTGAATGGATTGGAGAGTTTCGGTGAGCAAATGAAGACCCTTTGAAGTCATATTGCATGGTACCCATTCCACGGGTCTCTACTCTCCAGGTTTCAGGGATTTTTCCTTCAGCTAAAACATGCATGTGGAACCCAGAGTATGATCCACGGTGTGATCGGGAAACGTGTTCAAATGTGTCTCAGTTTTCGTCCCCTGGTACTCGGGTGCAACATTCCAGACGCTTTACTAACCCTCTCCCGACTTGGACAGTCAGTGCCTTTAACCTCCTGTTGGCCCAGTTTGCAATTTCCGCGGAAGATGAACAGGAATAGGGAGAACCAATGAGAGACTAGCTGGAGGTGTCTGGACGGGCAAATTTAACTCTCATTTCCCACCAGGAAGAGGAATTAACCAAAGGCCCAGCGTGCCGTGCCGGAACCAGATTAGGGCCTGAAGCAATCCTGCGGTGTTGCGGCCAGCTCACAGGAAAGTGAGTTGAAGAAAGGAGCTCAGGGACACTGTAATTCACAAACCTGCAGAGTTATAAATGACAGCTATCGTCCAAAAATATATTGAAGTAAGGCTGCCAAGAGGACTTGAAAGCGGGGCAGAATTGCAGGAAACCGATTTCAGGAGGTAGACTGGAATTGCATGTAAAGCATAGGAAAAGAGACAGAACTTGGAAAATAATGCACTTGGCAAAAAAGTGCATATATGTTTCATCCAGAGCTCTCATAACTGAGGGGAGCAGATTCCCAGCAGGCTCCAACTGCCACTTGAGGGCTCACGTTGCCAAGGCAACGTGAGCAAGCCAGGCAGGAGTTACCTCACAGCAGAGGTCCCACCTCACAGAAGGGTGAGAAACCGAACCAACATCAGACTCTCACCAGAGGGCCCACATCACCAAGGGGATGGGAACCAGGCAGGAGTGTCTTCACACCAGTGGGGTCACATCATCGAAAGGTGAGGTACTCAGCACATGTGTCCTCAAACCAGAGGACCCACATCACCAAGGGCCTCGGAGTGAGGCAGGCAGGAGTAGCCTCACAACACTGGGCCCATAGAATAAAAAATTGAGGAATCCAGCAGTTGGAACCTCCCAGCAGGCGGCCCAGAGCACCGAGGCTATGGGTACAGGCCACAGTGAACTCACAGAAGAGGGCCCATGTCATGAAACTGAGCAACCCAGGCATTGGGACCTCAGAGCAGGAGGCCCACATCCCCATGGGGATGGAAATCTGATAGGAGTGTCCTCGCACCACTGAGAACGTATCAGAAATTTTTCGGAGACCAGCAGTTAGGGCCTGACGCCAGAGGACCCTCATCACCAAGGGAAGGAGGCTCCCAGCAGGCTCCAACTGCCACGAGAGGTCTGACGTGGCCTAGGCAATGTGTGCCAACCAAGCACGAATGACCTCACAGCAGAGGGCCCACCTCAGAGAAGTGTGACGAACCCAGTCAGGATCAGACTCGCACCAGAGGGCCCACATCACCAAATGGATTGGAACCAGGCAGGAGTGTCCTCACATGAGTAGGGCCACATCATCTAAAGGTGAGGAACCCAGAACATGTGGCTTCAAACCATAGGACATCCATCACCAAGGGGCTGGGAGTGAGGCAGGCAGGAGGAGCCTCACAACAGAGGGCCCAAAAATAAGAAAGGTGAGGAATCCAGCAGTTGGAACCTCCCAGCAGGCGGCCCAGAGCACAGAGGCTAGGGGATCCAGGCCGGAGTGAACTAACACCAGAGAGCCCACATCATGAAACTGTGAGCAACCCAGACATTGGGACCTCAGAGCAGAAGGCCGACATCCCCATGGTGATGGGAACATGACAGGAGTGTCCTGGCATCACTGGGCTCACATCAGAAAACGTGGGGTGCTCAGAAGTTAGGCCCTGATGCTAGAGGGCACTCATCACCGAGGGGAGGAGGCTCCCAGCAGGCTCCAGCTGTCACCAGAGGGCCAACGTCGCCAAGGCGATGTGTGCCAGCCCGGCAGGAGTGACCTCACAGCAGAGGGCCCACCTCACAGAAGGGTGAGGAACACAGTCAAGATCAGACTCTCACCAGAGGGCCCACATCACCAAGGGGATGGGAACCAGGCAGGAGTGTCCCCACACCAGTGGGACAACATCATTGAAAGGTGAGGATCCCAGCACATGTAGCCTCAAACCAGAGGAACCACATCACCAAGGGGTTCGGAATGAGGCTGGCAGGACCAGCCTCACAACACAGGGTCCATAGAATATAAAAGTTGAGGAATCCAGCAGTTGGAAGCTCCCAGCAAGCAGCCTAGAGCACCGAGGCTATGGGATCCAGGCCGCAGTGAACTCACAGCAGAGGGCCCACATCATGAACCTGTGAGCAGCCCAGCCGTTGGGACCTCAAAACAGAAGGCCCATATCCCCATTGGGATATGAACCTGGCAGGGGTGGCCTCACACCACTTAGCACATATCAGAAAATGTTAGGAGCCCAGCAGTTAGGGCCTGACGCCAGGGGGCCCTCATAACTGAGGGGAGGAGACTCCCAGCAGGTTCCAACTGCCAACAGAGGGCCCACGTCTACAAGGTGGCATGCGCCAGCCAGGCAGTAGTGACCTCACAGCAGAGGGCCTACCTCACAGAAGAGTGAGGAACCCAGCCAGGATAAGACTGTCACCAGAAGGCCCACATCACCAAGGGGATGGGAACCAGGCAGGAGTGTCCTCACACCAGTGGGGCCACATCATTGAAAGTTGCGGAACCCAGCACATGTGGCCTCAAACAAGAGGACCCACAGCACGAAGTGGTTGCGAGTGAGGCAGGCAGGAGGAGCATCACAACACAGGACCCATAGAATACAAAAGTTGAGGAATCGAGCAGTTGGAACCTCCCAGCAGGCGGCCCAGAGCACAGAGGCTATGGCATCCAGGCCAGAGTGAACTAACAGAAGAGAGCCCACATCATGAAACTGTGAACAACTCAGCCGTTGGGACCTCAGAGCAGAAGGCCCACATCCCAATGGGGATGTGAACCTGGATGGAGTGTCCTCGCACCACTGGACGCACATCACAAAATGTGGGGAGCCCAGCCGTTAGGACCTGACGCCAGAGGGCCCTCATCACTGAGGTGAGGAGGCTCCCAGCAGGCTCCAAGTGCCACCAGAGGGCTCATGTCCACAAGGCGAGGTGAGCAAGCCAGGCAGGAGTGACCTCACAGCAGACGGCCCACCTCACAGAAGGTTGAGAAACCCAGCCAGGTTCAAACTCTCAACAGAGGGCCCACATCACCAAGGGGATGTGAACCAGGCAGGAGTCTCCTAAGACCATTGGTCCCACATCATGGAAAGGTGAGGAACCCAGCACATGTGGCCTCAAACCAGAGGACACACATCACAAAGGGGCTGGGAGTGAGGCAGGCAGGAGGAGCATCACAACAGAGGGCCTAAAAAATTAAAAAAGTGAGCAATCCAGCAGTTGGAACCTCCCAGCAGGCGGCCAAGAGCACAGAGGCTATGGGATCCAGGCCACAGTGAACTAACACCAGAGAACCCACATCATGAAATTGTGATAAACCCAGCCGTTGGAACCTCAGAGCAGAAGGCCCACATCCCCATGGAGATGGGAACCTAAGAGGAGTGCCCGAGCATCACTGGGCTCACTAAGAAAAGTTGGGGAGCCCAGCAGTTAGGGCCTAACGTCAGAGGGCCCTCATCACAGAGGTGAGGAGGCTCCCAGCAGGGTCCAAGTGCCACCAGAGGGCTCATGTCAACAAGGCGAGGTGAGCAAGCCAGGCAAGAGTTACCTGATAGTAGAGGGCCCACCTCACAGATGGGTTAGGAACCCAGCCAGGATCAGCCTCTCACCAGAGGGCCCACATCACAAAGGGGATGGGAACCAGTCAGGATTATCCTCACACCAGTGGGGCCACATCATCGAAAGGTGAGGAACCCAGCACATGCGGGCTCATATCAGAGGACATACATCACAAAGGGGATGGGAGTGAGGCAGGTAGGAGTAGCCTAAAAACAGAGGGCCCAAAGAATAAAAAAGGTGAGGAATCCAGCATTTGGAACCTCCCAGCAGGCGGCCGAGAGCACAGAAGTAATAGGATGCAGGCAGGAGTGAACTAACAGCAGAGAGCCCACATCATGAAACTGTGAGCAACCCAGGCGTTGGGACCTCAGAGCAGAAAGCTCACATCCCCATGGGGATGGGAACCTGACAGGAGTGTCCTGGCATCACTGGGCTCACTTCAGAAAACGTGGGGAGCCCAGCAGTTAGGGCCTGATGCTAGAGGGCCGTCATCACCGAGGGCAGGAGGCTCCCAGCAGGTTCCATGTGCCAACAGAGGGCCCACGTCGCCAAGGTGATGTGTGCAAGTCAGGCAGGATTGACCTCATAGCAGAGGGTCTACCTCACAGAAGAGTGAGGAACCCAGCCAGGATAAGACTGTCACCAGAAGGCCCACAACACCAAGGGGATGGGAACCAGGCAGGAGTGTCCTCACACCAGTGGGGCCACATCATTGAAAGTTGCGGAACCCAGCACATGTGTCCTCAAACCAGAGGACACACATCACCAAGGGCCTTGGAGTGAGGCAGGCAGGAGTAGCCTCACAACACAGGGCACATAATATAAAAAACGTGAGGATTCCAGCATTTAGACCTTCCAGCAGGCGGCCCAGAACACCGAGGCTACGGGATCCAGGCCACAGTGAACTCACAGCAGAGGGTCCACATCATAAAACTGTGAGCAACCCAGGCGTTGGGACCTCAGCGCAGAAGGCCCATATCCCCATGGGATTGGGAACCTGGCTGTAGTGTCCTCGCACCACTGGGCGCACATCAGAAAATGTGGGGAGCCCACCATTTAGAGCCTGACGCCAGGGGGCAATCATCACCGAGAGGAGGAGGCACCCTGCACGCTCCAACTGCCACCAGAGGGCTCACGTCTCCAAGGTGACGTGTGCCAGCCAGGCAGGAGTGACCTCACAGCAGAGGGCCTACCTCACAGAACGTTGAGGAACCCAGCCAGGATTAGATTCTCGCCAGAGGGCCCACCTCACCAAGGGGATGGGAACCAGGCAGGAGTGTCCTCACACGAGTGGGGCCACATCATCGAAAGGTGCGGAACCCAGCACATGTGGCCTCAAATCAGAGGACACATATCACAAAGGGAATGGGAGTGAGGCAGGCAGGAGTAGCCTAAAAACAGAGGGCCCAAAGAATAAGAAAGGTGAGGAACCTAGGAGTTGGAACCTCCCAGCAGGCGGCCGAGAGCACAGAAGCTATGGGATGCAGGCAGGAGTGAACTAACAGCAGAGAGCCCACATCATGAAACTGTGAGCAACCCAGGCGTTGGGACCTCAGAGCAGAAGGCCCACATCCCAATGGAGATGTGAACCTGGCTGGAGTGTCCTCGCACCACTGGGCGCACATCACAAAATGTGGGGAGCCCAGCAGTTAGGGCCTGACGTCAGAGGGCCCTCATCACCGAGGGGAGGAGGATCCCAGCACACTCCAAGTGCCACCAGAGGGCTCATGTCCACAAGGCGACGTGAGCAAGCCAGGCAGGAGTGACCTCAGAGCAGACGGCCCACCTCACAGATGGGTGAGGAACCCAGCCAGGATCAGACTCTCACCAGAGGGCCCACATCACCAAGGGGATGTGAACCAGGCAGGAGTCTCCTAAGACCATTGGTCCCACATCATGGAAAGGTGAGGAACCCAGAACATGTGGTCTCAAACCAGACGACACACATCACGAAGGGGCTGGGAGTGAGGCAGGCAGGAGGATCCTCACAACAGAGGGCCCAAAAAATTAAAAAAGTGAGGAATCCAGCAGTTGGAACCTCCCAGCAGGCGGCCAAGAGCACAGAGGCTATGGGATCCAGGCCTCTGTGAACTAACACCAGAGAGCCCACATCATGAAAATGTGAACAACCCAGCCGTTGGGACCTCAGAGCAGAAGGCTCACATCCCCATGGAGATGGGATCCTAAGAGGAGTGCCCGAGCATCACTGGGCTCACTAAGAAAAGTTGGTGAGCCCAGCAGTTAGGGCCTGACGCAAGAGGGCCCTCATCACCGGGGGGAGGAGATTCCCAGCACGCTCCAACTGCCACCACATGGCTGACTTCACCAAGGCAATGTGTGCCAGCCATGCAGGAGTGACCTATAAGCAGAGGGTCTCCCTCACAGAAGGGTGAGGAACACAGCCAAGAACAGACTCTCACCAGGGGGTCCACATAACCACGTGGATGAGAACCAGGCAGGAGTGTCCTCACACTAGTGGGGCCACATCATCGAAAGGTGAGGAACCCAGCAAAGGTGGCCACAAACCAGAGGACCCACATCACCAAGGGGTTGAGAGTGAGGTAGGTGTCTGGACGGGCATATTTAACACTCATTTCCCACCAGGAAGAGGAATTAACCAAAGGCTCAGCGTGCCCTGCCAGAAGCAGATTAGGGCCTGAAGCAGTCTTGTGGGTTTGCGGCCAGCTCACAAGAAAGCGAGTTGAAGAAAGGAGCTCAGGGGCCCTGTAATTCACAAACCTGCAGAGTTATAAATGACAGATAATGTCCAAAAATATATTGAAGTAAGGCTGCGAAGAGGACTTGAAAGTGGGGCAGAATTTCAGGAAACCGATTTCAGGAGGTAGACTGGATTTGCATTTAAAGCATAGGAAAAGAGGCAGAACATCGACAATGATGCACTTGGCAAAAGAGGGCGTATGAGTTTGTTCCTGAATATATTCAGGAAAAAACACATAAGCCCTTTTTGGCAAACCAAGCAAGCTTGCAATGGAAATCCGAACTACTATGAAGTGTCACTTCCCCCCAGTCTAAAGGGCCATCTGAGAAAAGTGTAAAATCCAGAAAGGCAAGACAGGCCATGGGGAAAAAGGAGCCTTGTTATGCTGATGGGGGGATGTACATTGCCAACAGCCACTCTGGAGAAGTGTATGGTGTTTCCTAATACATCTGAAAAACAAAGCAACAGAGTCTAGGGCATTTCCACTTATGGTCCTATAGCTTAGGGAAATTAAAATCAAAAAGACACAGCCACCCCAAAATTTGGGACGACTCTGTTTACAGGAACCTCTTCTATGGTACAAGTTAAATATCCTAGAGAACAAATAATTGATAAAGAAGTTGCGGTACTTATGTACAACAGAATACCACTCAGCAATGAAATCTGTGTCACCAGGCCTGTACCAGCATAATGAGTGGATTGAGGCACGATGATTCTAAGTGAAATAAGTCACACAGAAAAAGAAACATCATAAGGTATCACTAATGCACGGAATGTAAACTTGGCTACACATGAACTGAATTACAAAACAGAACAGGGTCTCAAGTTTAGAAAACCAACTTATGCTTGCTTAAGGGGAAAGGTGAGTTGGGGTGCTGCATAAAACCAGAGTTTGAAATTAGCACAGATACCGTTCCATAAGCCAAATATGTAATAGACAAGACCTACCCCTTGCTCAACGAAATGGACTCAACAATGAGGTATCACCTCACACCTGTTAGAATGGGCATCATCTGAAAATCTACAAACAACAAATGCTGGAAAGGGTGTGGAGAAAAGGAAGCCTCTTCCACTATTGTTGGGAATATAAATTGATACAGTCACTATGGAGAACAATATGGAGTTTCTTAAGAAACTAATAATAGAATTACCATATGATACAGCAATCCCAGTCCTGGACATATACCCAGACAAAACCATAAATCAAAAAGAGACATTCACCGCAATGTTCATTGCATCACTATTTACAATATCGAGGTAATGGAAGCAACCTAAATGTCCACAGACAGACGAATGCATAAAGCTGTGGTACATATATAAAATGGAATATTACTAAGCCATGAAAGGAATGAAATTGGGTCATTTGTAGAGACGTCGATGGATCTAGAGACTGTCATACAGAGTGAAGTAAGTCAGAAAGAGAAAAACAAATCTTGTATATTCATGCATATATGTGGAACCTAGAAAAACTGTACAGATTAACCGTTTTGCAAGGCATAAATAGAGCAACAGATGTAGACAACAAACGTATGGACAACAAGGGGGGAAAGCTCTTGGGGGGGGTGGTGGTGGGAGGAGTTGAGAGATTGGGATTGGCATGTAAACATTTATATGTATAAAATAGATAACCAATAAGAACCTGCTGTATAAAAATATAAAATAAAATTCAAAATTAAAAAGAAATAAAGTTTAAAAAATAAAACAGAAAAAACAATTATTCCCTTCACATACATGTATTTATATGAATAAATTATTTCCATGTTTATATCTGTAAATACAAAAAAGAGGAATAAAATCTACCTTGAAACAAAAACGAAAAAGAGAAAAAAAAAACAGAACCCACCAGTTACTCAGAGGAAAACCGTATCAGGGCACTTGCTCCAGTTGTAAACAATTCTGAAGTTGGTCAGTGGTGGGGAATCGTCTCCCATTCAGCCAGCAGCCCCCACACAACAAGCGTCCTCATTGCAAAACTGGGGCACCGTGCCGAGGCATCTGTGAGTAAACGTGAGCTGAGCCCCAGGCCAGTTGCTGCTGAACTGTTCCCACCCTTCCCAGGTAAAACACCTGAATAGATACAAGGACTTGAAAGCCTAGAGGAAGGGCCATGGAGCCACACGAGTGACAGCATGCCAGCTGACTTGGTGCCTGCAGGCCAGCCAGGATGGTCCTGGCCCTGGGTGCTCTTCTGGAAGATTTCCATTTCCCTGCCTGAGATACCCGTCCTGTCCCTGCCCCCACTGCTTTTTTCTTTCCTCACCTCTGCCCAGGGAGAAATTCCAGCAGCAGGTATGGGTGACACATCCTCTTCTTTAGCAGGTGGCAGCCTGGCAACTGCTGCAGAAAGTCCAGCAGAGCCCCACTCACACTGGGCCACCCACAAAGCCGTGGCCTCTCACTCCCTCCCACCAGCCCAGCCCCGAGACTGCTGACAGGGCAGAGAAAATGGCGTCAGGCACAGCTGCAGGGGCTCTTGCTGCCTGGAGTGGTATTTATATTGATCTCAACCCAGGCACACCTGGGGAGGGCTGGCCGGCACGGTAAGGCTGCCCAGGTCAGCCAATCATCACCCCTCAGGGGCTCACAGTTGCAGAAAATGGAACTTGCTGAACCGGCCAGGTCCAAGGAACAGGTGTGGGCTCCTGAGAGTCAGGATAGACAAGGGGCTGCAGCTTTGGCTTGTTTTCTAATCATTTTATCTGGCCCATGAGTGGGAGACAACTTCAGGAAAACCCTCTCCTAATGAGAGGAACCCAGGAGTCAGGGAGAGGAGGGGTGGGTGGTGGTTGGAGACAGAGGCCTGGTGCCCTGGGTGCAGTGGAAGTCTCTGGAAGACCAGGTGGAGGGAGGCCACACAGAGTGATGCCCAGGGTCACAGACCTGTCGCAGCTGCTGTTTGTTAGTTCAAGTCCTGCTCTGAGGTGCTCTGTGTCAGCTCTGAGCGACAGGTGAGCTGGGGGTGCTCTTCAATGAGGGCTATGTGCACGGTTCCTGTGTGCCCAGCCCTGCCACGGTACCTGCAAGGGTAGCTCTGTATCCTGGGAGGGGCCTGACCATGAGAGCCCTGTGGGCTGGGTTGGGGGTGGGGTACCTGCCCAGGAGAGCTCCATATCCTGGGATTGGCCTGACCACGAGAGCCCCATGGGCTGCTGGGGACCTGGTAAAGGATGTCAGGACAGTCAGTGAAGCCACCGAGGATATACTTCCAGTTGCTCCTGATTCCTACACCCTGCTGGTCATTCTACCAACCACCAGGACATGGTATTCTGTATTAGTCTTCAATGATGCCTTCTTTTGTATTCCACTAGTCCCAGAGTCACAAGAAATTTTGGCTTGTGAGTGGCAGGACTCAACATACAACTAAAACAATACTTCCGGGTCGTCTTGCCCCAAGGGTTCAAAAATTCCCACACCATCTTTGGGGAAAGCTTAGCTAAAGACCGAAAAGTTCTACCTCTGGAAAAGGTAACCCTCCTTCAATATGCAGATGACATTCTGATCGCCAGCCCTACTAAGGAGGCCTCTGAACTACCAAGCCAATAAAGGATAGAAGTTGTCCAAGATAAAGCTCAAATATCACAGACTGCAGTGACCTGCCTGGGCTTCATTCTCACACAAGGTCGGAGAAGCCCATCCCAGGAAAGGGAAGAAACCATTTGCAGCCTTACCCCTTTCTAAAACTAGAAGACAGCTTAAGGGTTCCTGGGGAGGCCAGGGTTTGCTGCTTCTGGATCCCTAACTACAGTCTACTAGCTGGGCCTCTATATGAAACACTGAAAGGAAAAGATGATGATCCTTTTGAACAGAATCCAGAAGTGGCCTTTCAAGAATGGAAAGAGCAGTCAATTCAGACCCTTGCCCTGGAACTCCCTAATTGAGCTAAACCCTTTGACCTTTACGTTCCCGGTGAAAGGTGAATCGCCATTGGAGAATTAGTGCAAAAACTGGGACCACTTGAAATGGAACAATGCAAGAATGCCATCCAGGTAGGATAAACTACAGTCACCAAGGGGCTTGGCCCACTACCATATCTGGCCAAGATACTGGCGGTATCTAAAAACCTGGAAATCAGCAGCCCAAAAGGCCACCTCCCTCCTAACGGAAAAGGACCCCACGTGGTGATCCTAATCACCAAACATGCACTGAAGTTGCAGGGTTCGCTCCGTGGGCACACCGACCTCGAGTGAGGAGGCCCTCCAACTCCAACATCCAGAGAGATAACCGGGGGCAACAGGGCACCATGACGACTCGTGTGAACATCACTTGACCTGGAGTTTCTCTCATAAAACAACAATAGTGTGTCCCGAAGGAGTAGACTACTGCTTGCAGGACTTACTGCACCCAGAGGGAAGCTAATATTCTTGGCGGGGGAACCGTATATCACACTGTCACCATAGAAAAGCCTACAGACACCGTGATGATGGTGGCCAATAAGACCGGCTGGCCTCCTGTTTACTTCAAAAGGCTGTTGACTCAGTGGCCATCATGGTCCTTGATCACCACTGACCCTGGACTGTCTGGGAGTTGAGCGGGCAGGGCTCTGACACCTGGTGCTGTTTGTACGTTAATTCAGGGGCCTAATTGAAGAAAGAGCAGACTACTGGTCAGAGCATCTAGGCTGGCAGAAACGGTCAGCCTAAGGTGGCCGAACAAATGTGGGGCGGGGTGAAACCGGCCCCCACAGCGTCTCTGCACATCTCTTTCCTGAACCCTTAAAGGTCATTAGAATCTATAACACTTCCAATGCTGGTGCTCAGGCGGACGAGCAGGGAGGCAGGGGTCCTGGGGCCAATCAACGTCACCTGGAGGCTGCTGGGGAGAAGTTCTGACCCTCGTCCCCTGGTATGAGGGCTCCCAACTCAGCACTCAGCAGTTACAGAAGAAGGATCTGCACCCTCAGCACTCCAAGAATGAGGAACGGGACAAAAGGCAGAGGAGGGGTTTGTCCCCAGCAAAGCCCATTAAAAATCCCTGGGAGATAAAAATAGAATCTGGGCAATAAAGTCAAGTCTGACCTTTTTTATCCTTTGTGATTTGTCTAATTTCACGTGCTCCTAGGGTCCCGCATGCAGAGGTTCCACACCCGGCACTTCAGACCAGATTTCCTAGTGCAGAATGGCTGGGTCGACACCTCAGCTCCTGGGGCCCAGTGCAGACTCCGAGATATAGAGCCTGAGCTGCAGCCAACCTGGCCCTCCAGAGCTCCGCCCCCTCCCTCCTACTGACTCTGACAGGATCTCTACACAGCAGCCCAGCCCACAGCCCACAGGGTAGTGCATGCTCTCACCTCTCCATTCTCTGATCAAAATATAAAGTTTCCTTTGCTTGGGAACCAAACTCAGTCTCGATCTGTTGGCCCCAATGATACTGGGCAGGGGGACACTTGTTGGGGTCCACTCTGGAGGATCAGTAACAGAAATCGAGACTATTTTAACTTCAATGAACAGATGTGTGAGCCAAACTGTAGTTAACATAGAACAGTTTATAAGGCTCGGGTAAAATAAGATGTTTCTAACACTTCCATTTGATATTTCCATCACTTTATTATAAGCAAGTTCAGTGAAAAGGTTTGTCTTATTTGTCAGGTCAATATTAGAGAAATGAAGTGATTTCTTTCCAAGGATGTACATCTAATAATCTTGGTTAAAGCTTCAATCTTGTTTTAAATGCTTTTCCATTGAAAATGATACCTCTCTTTCAGCTCCCCCATTTCTGAGAAGTAGAAAATCTTATAATTTCTTATTACCAAAGGGGCAAGGTGGGAGGAGAGATAAATTAACAGTTTGGAATTAACACATACACACTGCTATGTATAAAATAGATCATCAACAAGGAACTACTGTATAGCACAGGGAACTACACTCAACATTTTGCAATAACCTATAAGGGGAAATAATCGGAAAAAGAATAGATATTTTTATTGACATCGTCTATCAATGACAGTTAAAGTGTAACCTAAGGGAAGCCGGTGGTGAGTGCTTCTGACCCTGAAGACTTCAATCATCTAAAGTTTGGACTCTGCCTACTTCCCAAGGCCCTTAATGAACATATGTGTAGCCGTAGCTTAAAAAATTCCCCAGTTGGGGTTTCGGGGAGACACTGATTTTGAAAAAGCCCTGGTGTTCTCCTTACATGAATGGGACTCTTCCTACTGCTAAAACATGTCTGTCACACCCAGAGGATGGTATACCGTCTGATCGGGAAGAGTTTAGAAAAGGCATCTCATCTCCTCATCTCCTGGTGCTCGGGTTCACCCCTCCAGCGTCTTTACTAACAGTCTCCCCACTTGGAGATGTCAGCACTGTCAACATCCTGTTGCGTACAGTTTGGAATTTGTCCAGAGGATGAAGCGGAAGGATGAGGAACAATGAGAGACAAGTCCTAGGTGTTCAGACAGGCACATGTCACTCTAATTTCCAATCAGGAAGACGAATTGACCAAAGGCTAGGGTTGCCCATGGAAACAGTATAGGGCTTGAGGAAATCCCACTGCTTTGTGGCCAGTTCCCATAAACACAAGTTGAACAATGGAACTCAGGGGCAGTAAGATTCACGAAACTGCAGAGTTGAAAATATCCATCACTGAAAAATGTCTTGAGGAAAGTCAGAGAAAAAGATTGGTAAGCAAGCGAGAATGGCAGGAAAGGGATTTGAGGAGGTAGAAAGGACTCGCCATTAAGCACAAGAAAAGGGGCTGAACATTGACAACATTGCAGTTGGCCAAAAAGGCTGTATGCGTTTTTTTCTGTATATATTCAAGAAAAGGGCATACACTTTTTTAGCCAACCAAACAGGTGGGCACTGGAAATCAATACTACAAAAGATATCACTTCGCATCAGTCAGAAGAGCCATCCTCATAAAGTGTAAACACCAGAAATGCAGGACAGGGCAAGGAGAAGAGGGAGCCCTGTGAGGCTTATAGTGGAAATGTATATTGCCAACGGCCATTCTGGAGAAGTGTATTGTGTTTACTAAAGCATCTAAAAAATGAGCTACAGAGCATAGGGCACTTGCACTCATGGGCGTATATCTTGGGAAAAACAAAAATCGAGAGGACACAGGCACCCCAATGTTTACTGCCTCTCTGTTTAAAAGATCCTCGACTAGGATATAACTTAAATGTCTCTGGAGGGAAAAAATGGATAGAGATGTGGTACTTATGTAGAGTGGAATATTACTCAGCCTGGAAATCAATGAAATATGGCCAGTTGTAACAACTCCGGAGGAGTTACGTATGATCATTCTAAGTGACATAATTCAAAAAGAAAAAGACACATATCATAAGATATCACTTAAAGGTGGAATCCAAAATGGCTACACATGAAATAAATTACAAAACAAAAACATAGTCAAATATGTAGAAAACACGCGTAAGGCTGCTAAACGGGAAAAGTGGGGAGGGGTGAGGCATCATCCAGGAGGTTGAAATTAGCAAAGGTACCATTCCAAATACCAAACTGATAATCAACAAGGCCTACACGGTAGCTAAAAGAACTGCACTCAGCACACTCAAGTCACCAGAAAAGAATATCTATGACTGTTAAGAATCTGAAAAAGAATTTATTGATGTCTCTCTGTACGTGAATCAAGTGGATGTACAGCAGCAAGAAACAGAGCTTTGAAAATCAGCTGTAACCAATATAGTAATAAATTGAAAAAAATAAACGACAGAGAGACAGAGAAAACCTCTTACAACTTTTCCTCAGGGACGGTGATGCAACATGGATTGAACACATCTAGACCCACAGCAGGATGAGACATAAGGCTGGAAACTGTTCGCACTAAGAAAAATGTGAGGTTGGGTGAGGAAATGCACACCCTTTAAAGTAATACTACCTGGTACCCATTCAGTGGGTCCCAAATCTGCAGGTTCAAGGGATCTTCCTACAGCTAAAACATGCATGGAAAACCCAGAGGACTGTACACCATGTGATCAGGAGATGTGTCTACAATGCACCTCATTTATCCTCTCCTGGTGCTCCTGTTCACCATTCCAGCCACGTTACTTAGAATCTCCCCACTTAGAGAATCAGCACATTTAAACTTCTGTTTCACACATTTTGCAAATTGTGAGGAGGATGAACGGGAAGAGGGGGAACCAATGAGAGAATAGTTGTAGGGGTTTGGACGGGCACATGTCACTCTAATTTCCCATTAAGAATAAGAATTAAAAAAAGGCTCAGCCCGCCTCGCCGGAGCCAAAATAGGGCCTGAAGCAATCCTGCGGCTTTGAGGCCAGCTCACAAAAGAGCAACTTAAAAAATGGAGCTCAGGGTCACTGCAATTCACAAACCTGCAGAGTTATAAATGAAAACTAATGTCCAAAAATATGTTGAGATAAGGCAAAGAAGAGGATCTGAACGCAAGACAGAATTGCAAGAAACAGATTTCAAGAGATAGATTGGACTCGTCTTTAAAGCACATGAAAAGCGGCAGAATTTCGACAATGATGCAGTTGGCCCAAAAGGGCGTATGCGTTTTTTCCTGATTATATCCAGGAAAAAACGCATACGCACTTTATGGGCAACGAAGCAAGCAAGCAATGCAAATGTGCACAACAAAGAAGTCTCATTTCCCACCGGTCAAAAGGGCCATCCTAAAAAATTGTAAAAACCAGAAATGCAGGACAGGCCATGGAGAACAGGGAGCCTTTATACGCTGATGGACAGTGTGTGAACTGCCGAGAGCCACTCTGGAGAAGTGTATGGTGGTTCCTAAATCATCTAAAAAACAGAGCTACAGAGCATAGGGCACTTCCAATCACGGGAGTATATCTAAGGAAGTCTAAAAATCAACAAGACACAAGCACACCACAGTTTAGGGCTACTCTGTTTACAAGAACCTCAACTTCAGTACACCTTAAATATCCCAGGAAAGAGAACAATGGATAAAGAAAATTTGGTACTTATGTACAATGGAATATCTCTTCACCATGAAATCAATGTAATAAGGCTAGTAGAAGGATAAAGAGTGGATTTAGGTCCGATAATACTACTTGAAATAAGTCAAACAGAAAAAGAAACATATCATAAGATATCACTTATAGAGGGAGGATAAATATGGCTACACAAAAAATGAATTACAAAACAGAACAGTGTCTCACATTTAGAAAACACACTTATGTCAGCTTAAGGGGAAAGGAGAGGTGGGGTGATGCATAAAACCAGAGTTTGAAATTAGCACAGATACCGTTCAATAAACCAAATAGGTATTACACAAGATCTACACCTTGCTCAATGAACTGGCCTCAACACACCCTATACACTGCAGAGAAATATATCTGAGTAATAAGAATCTTAAAACCCATGTATTGATATATCTCCATAAGGGAATCAAGTGTGTGCAGAGTGGCACAAACACAGCAGTGAAAATGAGCTAAACCCCATTATAGAAATAAATTTTAAAACCAAAACGCAAAAACAATGAAAGAGAGAAAAATTCTTACAAAATTCGCTCAGGGGCTGTGATGCAACCTGGAATGACCACATATAAACCCACAGCTGGATAAGACATAAGGCTGGACACTTGGGGCTGAGAGGATTAGTGAGCTTTGGTGAGCAACTGCTGAAAGTTTAATGCAATACTTCATGCTACTCATTCCAAGGGTCCCAACACTCCAGGTTGAAGGGAATCTTCCTACAGCTAAACCATGCATGGAAAATCCAGCAGATGGTATACCATATGATCGGGAAAGGTTTCTAAAACGCACCTCATTTTCCGCTCCTGGGGCTCCGGATCAACATTCCAGCCACTTTACTAACAACATGCCCACATGGAGAGTCAATGCCTTTAAGTTCCGGTATCGCACAGTCTGCAGTTAGTGCGGAGGATGAATGGGAATAGGGGGAACCAGTGAGAAAATAGCTGTAGTGGTTTCAATGGGCACATGTCACTCTAATTTCACATCAGGAAGAAGAATTAACCAAAGGCACAGCAAGGCGCCCCAGAAGAAGAATAGGGCCTGAAGGAATCCTGTGGATATGAGGCAAGATCACAAAAATAAGAGCTGAAAAATGGAACTAAGGGCCCCTGCAATTCAAAAACCTGCAGAGTTATAAAGGGCAACTATTTTCCAAAAGTATATTGAGGTAAGGCTATGAAGAGGCACTGACAGCAAGGCAGAATTGCAGGAAACCGATTTCAGGAGGTAGACTGGAATTGCAATTAAAGCATAGGAAAAGAGGCAGAATGTCCACAATGATGCACTTGGCCAAAAAGGGCATATGCGTTTTTACCTGAATATATTCGGAAAAAACGCATACGCACTTTTTGGAAAGCCAAGCAAGCTTGCAAAGGAAATCTGCACTACAATGAAGTCTCAATTCTCCCCGGTCAAAAGAGCCATCTGAAAAAAGTGTAAAATCCAGAAAGGCAGGACAGGCCATGGAGAACTGGGAGCGTTGTTATACTGATGGGCGGGATGTAAATTGCCAACAGCCGCTATGTTGAAGTGTATGGTGTTTCCTGAAACATCCAAAAAACAAAGCAACAGAGGCTAGGGCACTTCCAATTATGGTCCTATAGCTTAGGGAAATTAAAATCAAAAAGACACAGCCACCCCAAATTTTGGGACGGCTCTCTTTACAAGAACCTCGTTTACGGTACAAGTTCAATATCAAAGAAAGCGAAAAATGGATAAAGAAGTTGTGGTACTTAAGTACAATGCAATATCACTCAGCAATGAAATCTCTGTCATCAGGCCCGTAGCAGCATAATGAGTGGATTCAGGTACGATGATTCATAGTGAAATAAGTCACAAAGAAAAAGAAACATCATAAGATATCACTAATACACGGAATGTAAACTTGGCTACACAGGAACTGAATTACAAAACAGAACAGGGTCTCAAATGTAGAAAACCAACTTATGCTTGCTTAAGGGGAATGGTGAGTTGGGGTGCTGCATAAAACCAGAGATTGAAATTAGCACAGATACCGTTCCATAAGCCAAATATGTAATAGACAAGAGCTACTCCTTGCTCAACGAAGTGGACTCAACACCCCATATACACGCCTAAGAATATACCTGACTAGTAAGAATTTTAAAACCTATGGATTGATATGTCTCCGAAAGAGAATCAAGCGTGTGTACAGCAGCATAAATGCAGCAGTGATAGGACTGGTGAGGTTCGATGAGCAAATGCAGACCCTTTGAAGTCATATTGCATGGTACCCATTCCATGGGTCTCAACTCTCCAGGTTTAAGGGATTCTTCCTTCAGCTAAAATATGCATGTGGAACCCAGAGTATGATCCACCGTGTGATAGGGAAACGTGTTCAAATGTGTCTCAGTTTTCGTCCCCTGGTACTCGGGTGCAACATTCCAGACGCTTTACTAACACTCTCCCTACTTGGAGAGTCAGTGCCTTTACCTTACTGATTGGCCCAGTTTGCAATTTCTGCGGAAAATGAACAGGAATAGGGAGAACCAATGAGAGACTAGCTGGAGGTGTCTGCACAGGCAAATTTATCTCTCATATCCCACCAGGAAGAGGAATTAACCAAAGGCTCAACGTGCCATGCCGAAACCACACTAGGGCCTGAAGCAATCCTGCGGTGTTGCGGCCAGCTCACAAGAAAGCGAGTTGAAGAAAGGAGCTCAGGGGCACTGTCATTCACAAACCTGCAGAGTTAAAAATGACAGCTATCGTCCAAAAATATATTGAAGTAAGGCTGCCAAGAGGACTTGAAAGCGGGGCAGAATTGCAGGAAACCGATTTCAGGAGGTAGACTAGAATTGCATGTAAAGCATAGGAAAAGAGGCAGAAAGTCCACAATGACGCACTTGGCCAAAAAGGGCGTATGCGTTTTTTCCTGAATATATTCAGGATAACACGCATACGCACATTTTGGCCAACCAAGCAAGCTTGCAAAGAAATCTGCACTACAATGAAGTCTCACTGCCCCCCAGTCAAAAGGGCCATCTGAAAAGAGTGTAAAATCCAGAAAGGCAGGACAGGCAATGGAGAACTGGGAGCCTTGTTATGCTGATGGGCGGGATGTAAATTGCCAACAGCCACTCTGGAGAAGTGTATGGTGTTTCCTGAAACATCTAAAAAACAAAGCAACAGAGCCTAGGGCACTTCCACTTATGGTCCTATAGCTTAGGGAAATTAAAATCAAAAAGACACAGCCACCCCAAAGTTTGGGATGGCTCTGTTTACAAGAACCTCATTTACGGTACAAGTTCAATATCACAGAAAGCGAAAAATGGATAAAGAAGTTGTGGTACTTACGTACAATGCAATATCACTCAGCAATGAAATCTCTGTCATCAGGCCCGTAGCAGCATAATGAGTGGATTCAGGTACGATGATTCTAAGTGAAATAAGTCACACAGAAAAAGAAACATCATAATATATCACTACTACACGGAATGTAAACTTGGCTACACAGGAACTGATTTACAAAACAGAAGAGTGTCTCAAATGTAGAAAACCAACTTATGCTTGCTTAAGGGGAAAGGTGAGTCGGGGTGCTGCATAAAACCAGAGATTGAAATTAGCACAGATACCGTTCCATAAGCCAAATATGTAATAGACAAGAGCTTCTCCTTGCTCAACGAAGTGGACTCAACACCCAAAAATAAACACCTAAGAATATACCTGAATAGTAAGAATCTTAAAACTTATGGATTTATATGTCTCCGAAAGAGAATCAAGCGTGTGTACAGCGGCATAGATGCAGCAGTGATAGGATTGGTGAGGTTCGGTGAGCAAATGCAGACCCTTTGAAGTCATATTGCATGGTACCCATTCCATGGGTCTCAAACCTCCAGGTTTAAGGGATTCTTCCTTCAGCTAAAACATGCATGTGGAACCCAGAGTATGATGCACCGTGTGATCGGGAAACGTGTTCAAATGTGTGTCAGTTTTCGTCCCCTGGTACTCGGGTTCAACATTCCAGACGCTTTACTAACACTCTCCCTACTTGGAGAGTCAGTGCCTTTACCTTCCTGATTGGCCCAGTTTGCAATTTCTGCGGAAAATGAACAGGAATAGGGAGAACCAATGAGAGACTAGCTGGAGGTGTCTGCACAGGCAAATTTAACTCTCATTTCCCACCAGGAAGAGGAATTAAACAAAGGCTCAACGTGCCATGCCGGAACCACACTAGGGCCTGAAGCAATTCTGCGGTGTTGCGGCCAGCTCACAAGAAAGCGAGTTGAAGAAAGGAGCTCAGGGACACTGTCATTCACAAACCTGCAGAGTTATAAAGGACAGCTATCGTCCAAAAATATATTGAAGTAAGGCTGCCAAGAGGACTTGAAAGCGGGGCAGAATTGCAGGAAACCGATTTCAGGAGGTAGACTGGAATTGCATGTAAAGCATAGGAAAAGAGGCAGAACGTCCACAATGATGCACTTGGCCAAAAAGGGCGTATGCATTTTTTCCTGAATATATTCAGGAAAAAACGCATACGCCCTTTTTGGCCAACCAAGCAAGCTTGCAAAGGAAATCTGCACTACAATGAAGTCTCACTGCCCCCCTGTCAAAAGGGCCATCTGAAAAAAGTGTAAAATCCAGAAAGGCAGGACAGGCCATGGAGAACTGGGAGCCTTGTTATGCTGATGGGCGGGATGTAAATTACCAACAGCCACTCTGGAGAAGTGTATGGTGTTTCCTGAAATATCTAAAAAACAAAGCAACAGAGCCTAGGGCACTTCCACTTATGGTCCTATAGCTTAGGGAAATTAAAATCAAAAAGACACAGCCACCCCAAAGTTTGGGATGGCTCTGTTTACAAGAACCTCATTTACGGTACAAGTTCAATATCACAGAAAGCGAAAAATAGATAAAGAAGTTGTGGTACTTACGTACAATGCAATATCACTCAGCAATGAAATCTATGTCATCAGGCCCGTAGCAGCAAAATGAGTGGATTCAGGTACGATGATTCTAAGTGAAATAAGTCACACAGAAAAAGAAACATCATAAGATATCACTAATACACGGAATGTAAACTTGGCTACACAGGAACTGAATTACAAAACAGAACAGGGACTCAAATGTAGAAAACCAACTTATGCTTGCTTAAGGGGAAAGGTGAGTTGGGGTGCTGCATAAAACCAGAGATTGAAATTAGCACAGATACCTTTCCATAAGCCAAATATGTAATAGACAAGAGCTACTCCTTGCTCAACGAAGTGGACTCAACACCCCATATTGAACGCCGAAGAATATACCTGACTAGTAATAATCGTAAAACCTATGGATTTATATGTCTCCGAAAGAGAATCAAGCGTGTGCACAGTGGCATAAATGCAGCAGTGATGGGATTGGTGAGGTTCGATGAGCAAATGCAGACTCTTTGAAGTCATATTGCATGGTACCCATTCCATGGGTCTCAACTCTCAAGGGTTAAGGGATTCTTCCTTCATCTAAAACATGCATGTGGAACCCACAGTATGATCCACCATGTGTTCGGGAAATATGTTCAAATGTGTCTCAGTTTTCGTCCCCTGGTACACGGGCGCAACATTCCAGATGCTTTACTAACACTCTCCCCACTTGGAGAGTCAGTGCCTTTAACCTCCTGTTTGGCCCAGTTTGCAATTTCTGTGGAAAATGAACAGGAATAGGGAGAACCAATGAGAGACTAGCTGGAGGTGTCTGGACGGGCAAATTTAACTCTCATTTCCCACCAGGAAGAGGAATTAACCAAAGACTCAGCGTGCCGTGCCGGAACCACACTAGGGCCTGAAGCAATTCTGCGGTGTTGCGGCCAGCTCACAAGAAAGCGAGTTGAAGAAAGGAGCTCAGGGACACTGTCATTCACAAACCTGCAGAGTTATAAAGGACAGCTATCGTCCAAAAATATATTGAAGTAAGGCTGCCAAGAGGACTTGAAAGCGGGGAAGAATTGCAGGAAACCGATTTCAGGAGGTAGACTGGAATTGCATGTAAAGCATAGGAAAAGAGGCAGAACGTCCACAATGATGCACTTGGCCAAAAAGGGCGTATGCGTTTTTTCCTGAATATATTCAGGAAAAAACGCATACGCCCTTTTTGGCCAACCAAGCAAGCTTGCAAAGGAAATCTGCACTACAATGAAGTCTCACTGCCCCCCTGTCAAAAGGGCCATCTGAAAAAAGTGTAAAATCCAGAAAGGCAGGACAGGCCATGGAGAACTGGGAGCCTTGTTATGCTGATGGGCGGGATGTAAATTACCAACAGCCACTCTGGAGAAGTGTATGGTGTTTCCTGAAATATCTAAAAAACAAAGCAACAGAGCCTAGGGCACTTCCACTTATGGTCCTATAGCTTAGGGAAATTAAAATCAAAAAGACACAGCCACCCCAAAGTTTGGGATGGCTCTGTTTACAAGAACCTCATTTACGGTACAAGTTCAATATCACAGAAAGCGAAAAATAGATAAAGAAGTTGTGGTACTTACGTACAATGCAATATCACTCAGCAATGAAATCTATGTCATCAGGCCCGTAGCAGCAAAATGAGTGGATTCAGGTACGATGATTCTAAGTGAAATAAGTCACACAGAAAAAGAAACATCATAAGATATCACTAATACACGGAATGTAAACTTGGCTACACAGGAACTGAATTACAAAACAGAACAGGGACTCAAATGTAGAAAACCAACTTATGCTTGCTTAAGGGGAAAGGTGAGTTGGGGTGCTGCATAAAACCAGAGATTGAAATTAGCACAGATACCTTTCCATAAGCCAAATATGTAATAGACAAGAGCTACTCCTTGCTCAACGAAGTGGACTCAACACCCCATATTGAACGCCGAAGAATATACCTGACTAGTAATAATCGTAAAACCTATGGATTTATATGTCTCCGAAAGAGAATCAAGCGTGTGCACAGTGGCATAAATGCAGCAGTGATGGGATTGGTGAGGTTCGATGAGCAAATGCAGACTCTTTGAAGTCATATTGCATGGTACCCATTCCATGGGTCACAAGTCTCAAGGGTTAAGGGATTCTTCCTTCATCTAAAACATGCATGTGGAACCCACAGTATGATCCACCATGTGTTCGGGAAATATGTTCAAATGTGTCTCAGTTTTCGTCCCCTGGTACACGGGCGCAACATTCCAGATGCTTTACTAACACTCTCCCCACTTGGAGAGTCAGTGCCTTTAACCTCCTGTTTGGCCCAGTTTGCAATTTCTGTGGAAAATGAACAGGAATAGGGAGAACCAATGAGAGACTAGCTGGAGGTGTCTGGACGGGCAAATTTAACTCTCATTTCCCACCAGGAAGAGGAATTAACCAAAGACTCAGCGTGCCGTGCCGGAACCACACTAGGGCCTGAAGCAATCCTGCGGTGTTGCGGCCAGCTCACAAGAAAGCGAGTTGAAGAAAGGAGCTCAGGGGCACTGTCATTCACAAACCTGCAGAGTTATAAATGACAGCTATCGTCCAAAAATATATCGAAGTAAGGCTGCCAAGAGGACTTGAAAGCGGGGCAGAATTGCAGGAAACTGATTTCAGGAGGTAGACTGGAATTGCATGTAAAGCATAGGAAAAGAGGCAGAACGTCCACAATGATGCACTTGGCCAAAAAGGGCGTATGCGTTTTTTCCTGAATATATTCAGGAAAAAAAGCATACGCCCTTTTGGCCAACCAAGCAAGCTTGCAAAGGAAATCTACACTACAATGAAGTGTCACAGCCCCCCAGTCAAAAGGGCCATCTGAAAAAAGTGTAAAATCCAGAAAGGCAGGACAGGCCATGGAGAACTGGGAGCCTTGTTATGCTGATGGGCGGGATGTAAATTGCCAACAACCACTCTGGAGAAGTGTATGGTGTTTCCTTCAACATCTAAAAAAAAAAGCAACAGAGCCTAGGGCACTTCCACTTATGGTCCTATAGCTTAGGGAAATTAAAATCAAAAAGACACAGCCACCCCAAAGTTTGGGATGGTTCTGATTACAAGAACCTAGTTTACGGTACAAGTCCAATATCACAGAAAGCGACAAATGGATAAAGAAGTTGTGGTATTTACGTACAATGCAATATCACTCAGCAATGAAATCTATCTCATCAGGCACGTAGCAGCATAATGAGTGGATTCAGGTAAGATGATTCTAAGTGAAATAAGTCACACAGAAAAAGAAACATCATAAGTTATCACTACTACACGGAATGTAAACTTGGCTACACAGGAACTGAATTACAAAACAGAACAGGGTCTCAAATGTAGAAAACCAACTTATGCTTGCTTAAGGGGAAAGGTGAGTTGGGGTGCTGCATAAAACCAGAGATTGAAATTAGCACAGATACCGTTTCATAAGCCAAATATGTAATAGACAAGAGCTACTCCTTGCTCAACGAAGTGGACTCAACACCCGATATTAAACGCCTAAGAATATACCTGACTAGTAAGAATTTTAAAACCTATGGATTTATATGTCTCTGAAAGAGAATCAAGCGTGTGTACAGCGGCATAAACGCAGCAGTGATAGGATTGGTGAGGTTTGGTGAGCAAATGCAGACCCTTTGAAGTCATATTGCATGGTACCCATTCCATGGGTCTCAACTCTCCAGGTTTAAGGGATTCTTCCTTCAGCTAAAACATGCATGTGGAACCCACAGTATGATCCACCGTGTGTTCGGGAAATGTGTTCAAATGTGTCTCAGTTTTCGTCCCCTGGTACTCGGGTGCAACATTCCAAATGCTTTACTAACACACTCCCCACTTGTAGAGTCAGTGCCTTTAACCTCCTGTTTGGCCCAGTTTGCAATTTCTTCGGAAGATGAAAAGGAATAAGGAGAAACAATGGGAGACTATCTGTAGGTGTCTGGACGGGCAAATTTAACTCTCATTTCCCACCAGGAAGACAAATGAACCAAAGGCTCCACATGCCGTGCTGGAACTAGATTAGGGCCTGAAGAGATCCTGTGGTTTTGCGGCCAGCTCACAACGAAGCGAGTTGAAGAAAGGAGCTGAGGGGCACTGTAATTCACAAACCTTCAGAGTTATAAATGACAGCTATCATCCAAAATTATACTGAAGTAAGGCTGCGAAGAGGACTTGAATGCGGGGCAGAATTGCTGGAAACCGATTTCAGAAGGTACACGGGAGTCGCTCTTAAAGCATAGGAAAAGAGACAGAACTTGGAAAATAATGCACTTGGCATAAAAGGGCATATGTGTTTTATCCAGAGCTCTCATAACTGAGGGGAGGAGATTCCCAGCAGGCTCCAACTGCCACCTGAGGGCTCACATTGCCAAGGCAACGTGAGCAAGCCAGGCAGGAGTTACCTCACAGCAGAGGTCCCACCTCACAGAAGGGTGAGAAACCCAGCCAACATCACACTCTCACCAGAGGGCCCACATCACCAAGGGGATGGGAACCAGGCAGGAGTGTCTTCACACCAGTGGGGCCACATCATCGAAAGGTGAGGTACTCAGCACATGTGTCCTCAAACCAGAGGACCCACATCACCAAGGGCCTCGGAGTGAGGCAGGCAGGGGTAGCCTCACAACACTGGGCCCATAGAATAAAAAATTGAGGAAACCAGCAGTTGGAACCTCCCAGCAGGCGGCCCAGAGCACCGAGGCTATGGGATCCAGGCCACAGTGAACTCACAGAAGAGGGTCCATGTCATGAAACTGAGCAACCCAGGCATTGGGACCTCAGAGCAGGAGGCCCACATCCCCATGGGGATGGAAATCTGATAGGAGTGTCCTCGCACCACTGAGAACGTATCAGAAAATTTTCGGAGACCAGCAGTTAGGGCCTGACGCCAGAGGACCCTCATCACCAAGGGAAGGAGGCTCCCAGCAGGCTCCAACTGCCACCAGAGGGCTGACGTCGCCAAGGCGATGTGTGCCAACCAGGCACGAATGACCTCACAACAGAGGGCCCACCTCAGAGAAGTGTGACGAACCCAGTCAGGATCAGACTCGCACCAGAGGGCCCACATCACCAGATGGATTGGAACCAGGCAGGAGTGTCCTCACATGAGTAGGGCCACATCATCTAAAGGTGAGGAACCCAGAACATGTGGCTTCAAACCATAGGACATCCATCACCAAGGGGCTGGGAGTGAGGCAGGCAGGAGGAGCCTCACAACAGAGGGCCCAAAAATAAGAAAGGTGAGGAATCCAGCAGTTGGAACCTCCCAGCAGGCGGCCCAGAGCACAGAGGCTAGGGGATCCAGGCCGGAGTGAACTAACACCAGAGAGCCCACATCATGAAACTGTGAGCAACCCAGACATTGGGACCTCAGAGCAGAAGGCCGACATCCCCATGTTGATGGGAACATGACAGGAGTGTCCTGGCATCACTGGGCTCACATCAGAAAACGTGGGGTGCTCAGAAGTTAGGCCCTGATGCTAGAGGGCACTCATCACCGAGGGGAGGAGGCTCCCAGCAGGCTCCAGCTGTCACCAGAGGGCCAACGTCGCCAAGGCGATGTGTGCCAGCCCGGCAGGAGTGACCTCACAGCAGAGGGCCCACCTCACAGAAGGGTGAGGAACACAGTCAAGATCAGACTCTCACCAGAGGGCCCACATCACCAAGGGGATGGGAACCAGGCAGGAGTGTCCCCACACCAGTGGGACAACATCATTGAAAGGTGAGGATCCCAGCACATGTAGCCTCAAACCAGAGGAACCACATCACCAAGGGGTTCGGAATGAGGCTGGCAGGACCAGCCTCACAACACAGGGTCCATAGAATATAAAAGTTGAGGAATCCAGCAGTTGGAAGCTCCCAGCAAGCAGCCTAGAGCACCGAGGCTATGGGATCCAGGCCGCAGTGAACTCACAGCAGAGGGCCCACATCATGAACCTGTGAGCAGCCCAGCCGTTGGGACCTCAAAACAGAAGGCCCATATCCCCATTGGGATATGAACCTGGCAGGGGTGGCCTCACACCACTTAGCACATATCAGAAAATGTTAGGAGCCCAGCAGTTAGGGCCTGACGCCAGGGGGCCCTCATAACTGAGGGGAGGAGACTCCCAGCAGGTTCCAACTGCCAACAGAGGGCCCACGTCTACAAGGTGGCATGCGCCAGCCAGGCAGTAGTGACCTCACAGCAGAGGGCCTACCTCACAGAAGAGTGAGGAACCCAGCCAGGATAAGACTGTCACCAGAAGGCCCACATCACCAAGGGGATGGGAACCAGGCAGGAGTGTCCTCACACCAGTGGGGCCACATCATTGAAAGTTGCGGAACCCAGCACATGTGGCCTCAAACAAGAGGACCCACAGCACGAAGTGGTTGCGAGTGAGGCAGGCAGGAGGAGCATCACAACACAGGACCCATAGAATACAAAAGTTGAGGAATCGAGCAGTTGGAACCTCCCAGCAGGCGGCCCAGAGCACAGAGGCTATGGCATCCAGGCCAGAGTGAACTAACAGAAGAGAGCCCACATCATGAAACTGTGAACAACTCAGCCGTTGGGACCTCAGAGCAGAAGGCCCACATCCCAATGGGGATGTGAACCTGGATGGAGTGTCCTCGCACCACTGGACGCACATCACAAAATGTGGGGAGCCCAGCCGTTAGGACCTGACGCCAGAGGGCCCTCATCACTGAGGTGAGGAGGCTCCCAGCAGGCTCCAAGTGCCACCAGAGGGCTCATGTCCACAAGGCGAGGTGAGCAAGCCAGGCAGGAGTGACCTCACAGCAGTCGGCCCACCTCACAGAAGGTTGAGAAACCCAGCCAGGTTCAAACTCTCAACAGAGGGCCCACATCACCAAGGGGATGTGAACCAGGCAGGAGTCTCCTAAGACCATTGGTCCCACATCATGGAAAGGTGAGGAACCCAGCACATGTGGCCTCAAACCAGAGGACACACATCACAAAGGGGCTGGGAGTGAGGCAGGCAGGAGGAGCATCACAACAGAGGGCCTAAAAAATTAAAAAAGTGAGCAATCCAGCAGTTGGAACCTCCCAGCAGGCGGCCAAGAGCACAGAGGCTATGGGATCCAGGCCACAGTGAACTAACACCAGAGAGCCCACATCATGAAATTGTGATAAACCCAGCCGTTGGAACCTCAGAGCAGAAGGCCCACATCCCCATGGAGATGGGAACCTAAGAGGAGTGCCCGAGCATCACTGGGCTCACTAAGAAAAGTTGGGGAGCCCAGCAGTTAGGGCCTAACGTCAGAGGGCCCTCATCACAGAGGTGAGGAGGCTCCCAGCAGGGTCCAAGTGCCACCAGAGGGCTCATGTCAACAAGGCGAGGTGAGCAAGCCAGGCAAGAGTTACCTGATAGTAGAGGGCCCACCTCACAGATGGGTTAGGAACCCAGCCAGGATCAGCCTCTCACCAGAGGGCCCACATCACAAAGGGGATGGGAACCAGTCAGGATTATCCTCACACCAGTGGGGCCACATCATCGAAAGGTGAGGAACCCAGCACATGCGGGCTCATATCAGAGGACATACATCACAAAGGGGATGGGAGTGAGGCAGGTAGGAGTAGCCTAAAAACAGAGGGCCCAAAGAATAAAAAAGGTGAGGAATCCAGCATTTGGAACCTCCCAGCAGGCGGCCGAGAGCACAGAAGTTATAGGATGCAGGCAGGAGTGAACTAACAGCAGAGAGCCCACATCATGAAACTGTGAGCAACCCAGGCGTTGGGACCTCAGAGCAGAAAGCTCACATCCCCATGGGGATGGGAACCTGACAGGAGTGTCCTGGCATCACTGGGCTCACTTCAGAAAACGTGGGGAGCCCAGCAGTTAGGGCCTGATGCTAGAGGGCCGTCATCACCGAGGGCAGGAGGCTCCCAGCAGGTTCCATGTGCCAACAGAGGGCCCACGTCGCCAAGGTGATGTGTGCAAGTCAGGCAGGATTGACCTCATAGCAGAGGGTCTACCTCACAGAAGAGTGAGGAACCCAGCCAGGATAAGACTGTCACCAGAAGGCCCACAACACCAAGGGGATGGGAACCAGGCAGGAGTGTCCTCACACCAGTGGGGCCACATCATTGAAAGTTGCGGAACCCAGCACATGTGTCCTCAAACCAGAGGACACACATCACCAAGGGCCTTGGAGTGAGGCAGGCAGGAGTAGCCTCACAACACAGGGCACATAATATAAAAAACGTGAGGATTCCAGCATTTAGACCTTCCAGCAGGCGGCCCAGAACACCGAGGCTACGGGATCCAGGCCACAGTGAACTCACAGCAGAGGGTCCACATCATAAAACTGTGAGCAACCCAGGCGTTGGGACCTCAGCGCAGAAGGCCCATATCCCCATGGGATTGGGAACCTGGCTGTAGTGTCCTCGCACCACTGGGCGCACATCAGAAAATGTGGGGAGCCCACCATTTAGAGCCTGACGCCAGGGGGCAATCATCACCGAGAGGAGGAGGCACCCTGCACGCTCCAACTGCCACCAGAGGGCTCACGTCTCCAAGGTGACGTGTGCCAGCCAGGCAGGAGTGACCTCACAGCAGAGGGCCTACCTCACAGAACGTTGAGGAACCCAGCCAGGATTAGATTCTCGCCAGAGGGCCCACCTCACCAAGGGGATGGGAACCAGGCAGGAGTGTCCTCACACGAGTGGGGCCACATCATCGAAAGGTGCGGAACCCAGCACATGTGGCCTCAAATCAGAGGACACATATCACAAAGGGAATGGGAGTGAGGCAGGCAGGAGTAGCCTAAAAACAGAGAGCCCAAAGAATAAGAAAGGTGAGGAACCTAGGAGTTGGAACCTCCCAGCAGGCGGCCGAGAGCACAGAAGCTATGGGATGCAGGCAGGAGTGAACTAACAGCAGAGAGCCCACATCATGAAACTGTGAGCAACCCAGGCGTTGGGACCTCAGAGCAGAAGGCCCACATCCCAATGGAGATGTGAACCTGGCTGGAGTGTCCTCGCACCACTGGGCGCACATCACAAAATGTGGGGAGCCCAGCAGTTAGGGCCTGACGTCAGAGGGCCCTCATCACCGAGGGGAGGAGGATCCCAGCACACTCCAAGTGCCACCAGAGGGCTCATGTCCACAAGGCGACGTGAGCAAGCCAGGCAGGAGTGACCTCAGAGCAGACGGCCCACCTCACAGATGGGTGAGGAACCCAGCCAGGATCAGACTCTCACCAGAGGGCCCACATCACCAAGGGGATGTGAACCAGGCAGGAGTCTCCTAAGACCATTGGTCCCACATCATGGAAAGGTGAGGAACCCAGCACATGTGGTCTCAAACCAGACGACACACATCACGAAGGGGCTGGGAGTGAGGCAGGCAGGAGGATCCTCACAACAGAGGGCCCAAAAAATTAAAAAAGTGAGGAATCCAGCAGTTGGAACCTCCCAGCAGGCGGCCAAGAGCACAGAGGCTATGGGATCCAGGCCTCTGTGAACTAACACCAGAGAGCCCACATCATGAAAATGTGAACAACCCAGCCGTTGGGACCTCAGAGCAGAAGGCTCACATCCCCATGGAGATGGGATCCTAAGAGGAGTGCCCGAGCATCACTGGGCTCACTAAGAAAAGTTGGTGAGCCCAGCAGTTAGGGCCTGACGCAAGAGGGCCCTCATCACCGGGGGGAGGAGATTCCCAGCACGCTCCAACTGCCACCACATGGCTGACTTCACCAAGGCAATGTGTGCCAGCCATGCAGGAGTGACCTATAAGCAGAGGGTCTCCCTCACAGAAGGGTGAGGAACACAGCCAAGAACAGACTCTCACCAGGGGGTCCACATAACCACGTGGATGAGAACCAGGCAGGAGTGTCCTCACACTAGTGGGGCCACATCATCGAAAGGTGAGGAACCCAGCAAAGGTGGCCACAAACCAGAGGACCCACATCACCAAGGGGTTGAGAGTGAGGTAGGTGTCTGGACGGGCATATTTAACACTCATTTCCCACCAGGAAGAGGAATTAACCAAAGGCTCAGCGTGTCCTGCCAGAAGCAGATTAGGGCCTGAAGCAGTCTTGTGGGTTTGCGGCCAGCTCACAAGAAAGCGAGTTGAAGAAAGGAGCTCAGGGGCCCTGTAATTCACAAACCTGCAGAGTTATAAATGACAGATAATGTCCAAAAATATATTGAAGTAAGGCTGCGAAGAGGACTTGAAAGTGGGGCAGAATTTCAGAAAACCGATTTCAGGAGGTAGACTGGATTTGCATTTAAAGCATAGGAAAAGAGGCAGAACATCGACAATGATGCACTTGGCAAAAGAGGGCGTATGAGTTTGTTCCTGAATATATTCAGGAAAAAACACATAAGCCCTTTTTGGCAAACCAAGCAAGCTTGCAATGGAAATCCGAACTACTATGAAGTGTCACTTCCCCCCAGTCTAAAGGGCCATCTGAGAAAAGTGTAAAATCCAGAAAGGCAAGACAGGCCATGGGGAAAAAGGAGCCTTGTTATGCTGATGGGGGGATGTACATTGCCAACAGCCACTCTGGAGAAGTGTATGGTGTTTCCTAATACATCTGAAAAACAAAGCAACAGAGTCTAGGGCATTTCCACTTATGGTCCTATAGCTTAGGGAAATTAAAATCAAAAAGACACAGCCACCCCAAAATTTGGGACGACTCTGTTTACAGGAACCTCTTCTATGGTACAAGTTAAATATCCTAGAGAACAAATAATTGATAAAGAAGTTGCGGTACTTACGTACAACAGAATACCACTCAGCAATGAAATCTGTGTCACCAGGCCTGTACCAGCATAATGAGTGGATTGAGGCACGATGATTCTAAGTGAAATAAGTCACACAGAAAAAGAAACATCATAAGGTATCACTAATGCACGGAATGTAAACTTGGCTACACATGAACTGAATTACAAAACAGAACAGGGTCTCAAGTTTAGAAAACCAACTTATGCTTGCTTAAGGGGAAAGGTGAGTTGGGGTGCTGCATAAAACCAGAGTTTGAAATTAGCACAGATACCGTTCCATAAGCCAAATATGTAATAGACTAGACCTACCCCTTGCTCAACGAAATGGACTCAACAATGAGGTATCACCTCACACCTGTTAGAATGGGCATCATCTGAAAATCTACAAACAACAAATGCTGGAAAGGGTGTGGAGAAAAGGAAGCCTCTTCCACTATTGTTGGGAATATAAATTGATACAGTCACTATGGAGAACAATATGGAGTTTCTTAAGAAACTAATAATAGAATTACCATATGATACAGCAATCCCAGTCCTGGACATATACCCAGACAAAACCATAAATCAAAAAGAGACATTCACCGCAATGTTCATTGCATCACTATTTACAATATCGAGGTAATGGAAGCAACCTAAATGTCCACAGACAGACGAATGCATAAAGCTGTGGTACATATATAAAATGGAATATTACTAAGCCATGAAAGGAATGAAATTGGGTCATTTGTAGAGACGTCGATGGATCTAGAGACTGTCATACAGAGTGAAGTAAGTCAGAAAGAGAAAAACAAATCTTGTATATTCATGCATATATGTGGAACCTAGAAAAACTGTACAGATTAACCGTTTTGCAAGGCATAAATAGAGCAACAGATGTAGACAACAAACGTATGGACAACAAGGGGGGAAAGCTCTTGGGGGGGGTGGTGGTGGGAGGAGTTGAGAGATTGGGATTGGCATGTAAACATTTATATGTATAAAATAGATAACCAATAAGAACCTGCTGTATAAAAATATAAAATAAAATTCAAAATTAAAAAGAAATAAAGTTTAAAAAATAAAACAGAAAAAACAATTATTCCCTTCACATACATGTATTTATATGAATAAATTATTTCCATGTTTATATCTGTAAATACAAAAAAGAGGAATAAAATCTACCTTGAAACAAAAACGAAAAAGAGAAAAAAAAAACAGAACCCACCAGTTACTCAGAGGAAAACCGTATCAGGGCACTTGCTCCAGTTGTAAACAATTCTGAAGTTGGTCAGTGGTGGGGAATCGTCTCCCATTCAGCCAGCAGCCCCCACACAACAAGCGTCCTCATTGCAAAACTGGGGCACCGTGCCGAGGCATCTGTGAGTAAACGTGAGCTGAGCCCCAGGCCAGTTGCTGCTGAACTGTTCCCACCCTTCCCAGGTAAAACACCTGAATAGATACAAGGACTTGAAAGCCTAGAGGAAGGGCCATGGAGCCACACGAGTGACAGCATGCCAGCTGACTTGGTGCCTGCAGGCCAGCCAGGATGGTCCTGGCCCTGGGTGCTCTTCTGGAAGATTTCCATTTCCCTGCCTGAGATACCCGTCCTGTCCCTGCCCCCACTGCTTTTTTCTTTCCTCACCTCTGCCCAGGGAGAAATTCCAGCAGCAGGTATGGGTGACACATCCTCTTCTTTAGCAGGTGGCAGCCTGGCAACTGCTGCAGAAAGTCCAGCAGAGCCCCACTCACACTGGGCCACCCACAAAGCCGTGGCCTCTCACTCCCTCCCACCAGCCCAGCCCCGAGACTGCTGACAGGGCAGAGAAAATGGCGTCAGGCACAGCTGCAGGGGCTCTTGCTGCCTGGAGTGGTATTTATATTGATCTCAACCCAGGCACACCTGGGGAGGGCTGGCCGGCATGGTAAGGCTGCCCAGGTCAGCCAATCATCACCCCTCAGGGGCTCACAGTTGCAGAAAATGGAACTTGCTGAACCGGCCAGGTCCAAGGAACAGGTGTGGGCTCCTGAGAGTCAGGATAGACAAGGGGCTGCAGCTTTGGCTTGTTTTCTAATCATTTTATCTGGCCCATGAGTGGGAGACAACTTCAGGAAAACCCTCTCCTAATGAGAGGAACCCAGGAGTCAGGGAGAGGAGGGGTGTGTGGTGGTTGGAGACAGAGGCCTGGTGCCCTGGGTGCAGTGGAAGTCTCTGGAAGACCAGGTGGAGGGAGGCCACACAGAGTGATGCCCAGGGTCACAGACCTGTCGCAGCTGCTGTTTGTTAGTTCAAGTCCTGCTCTGAGGTGCTCTGTGTCAGCTCTGAGCGACAGGTGAGCTGGGGGTGCTCTTCAATGAGGGCTATGTGCACGGTTCCTGTGTGCCCAGCCCTGCCACGGTACCTGCAAGGGTAGCTCTGTATCCTGGGAGGGGCCTGACCATGAGAGCCCTGTGGGCTGGGTTGGGGGTGGGGTACCTGCCCAGGAGAGCTCCATATCCTGGGATTGGCCTGACCACGAGAGCCCCATGGGCTGCTGGGGACCTGGTAAAGGATGTCAGGACAGTCAGTGAAGCCACCGAGGATATACTTCCAGTTGCTCCTGATTCCTACACCCTGCTGGTCATTCTACCAACCACCAGGACATGGTATTCTGTATTAGTCTTCAATGATGCCTTCTTTTGTATTCCACTAGTCCCAGAGTCACAAGAAATTTTGGCTTGTGAGTGGCAGGACTCAACATACAACTAAAACAATACTTCCGGGTCGTCTTGCCCCAAGGGTTCAAAAATTCCCACACCATCTTTGGGGAAAGCTTAGCTAAAGACCGAAAAGTTCTACCTCTGGAAAAGGTAACCCTCCTTCAATATGCAGATGACATTCTGATCGCCAGCCCTACTAAGGAGGCCTCTGAACTACCAAGCCAATAAAGGATAGAAGTTGTCCAAGATAAAGCTCAAATATCACAGACTGCAGTGACCTGCCTGGGCTTCATTCTCACACAAGGTCGGAGAAGCTCATCCCAGGAAAGGGAAGAAACCATTTGCAGCCTTACCCCTTTCTAAAACTAGAAGACAGCTTAAGGGTTCCTGGGGAGGCCAGGGTTTGCTGCTTCTGGATCCCTAACTACAGTCTACTAGCTGGGCCTCTATATGAAACACTGAAAGGAAAAGATGATGATCCTTTTGAACAGAATCCAGAAGTGGCCTTTCAAGAATGGAAAGAGCAGTCAATTCAGACCCTTGCCCTGGAACTCCCTAATTGAGCTAAACCCTTTGACCTTTACGTTCCCGGTGAAAGGTGAATCGCCATTGGAGAATTAGTGCAAAAACTGGGACCACTTGAAATGGAACAATGCAAGAATGCCATCCAGGTAGGATAAACTACAGTCACCAAGGGGCTTGGCCCACTACCATATCTGGCCAAGATACTGGCGGTATCTAAAAACCTGGAAATCAGCAGCCCAAAAGGCCACCTCCCTCCTAACGGAAAAGGACCCCACGTGGTGATCCTAATCACCAAACATGCACTGAAGTTGCAGGGTTCGCTCCGTGGGCACACCGACCTCGAGTGAGGAGGCCCTCCAACTCCAACATCCAGAGAGATAACCGGGGGCAACAGGGCACCATGACGACTCGTGTGAACATCACTTGACCTGGAGTTTCTCTCATAAAACAACAATAGTGTGTCCCGAAGGAGTAGACTACTGCTTGCAGGACTTACTGCACCCAGAGGGAAGCTAATATTCTTGGCGGGGGAACCGTATATCACACTGTCACCATAGAAAAGCCTACAGACACCGTGATGATGGTGGCCAATAAGACCGGCTGGCCTCCTGTTTACTTCAAAAGGCTGTTGACTCAGTGGCCATCATGGTCCTTGATCACCACTGACCCTGGACTGTCTGGGAGTTGAGCGGGCAGGGCTCTGACACCTGGTGCTGTTTGTACGTTAATTCAGGGGCCTAATTGAAGAAAGAGCAGACTACTGGTCAGAGCATCTAGGCTGGCAGAAACGGTCAGCCTAAGGTGGCCGAACAAATGTGGGGCGGGGTGAAACCGGCCCCCACAGCGTCTCTGCACATCTCTTTCCTGAACCCTTAAAGGTCATTAGAATCTATAACACTTCCAATGCTGGTGCTCAGGCGGACGAGCAGGGAGGCAGGGGTCCTGGGGCCAATCAACGTCACCTGGAGGCTGCTGGGGAGAAGTTCTGACCCTCGTCCCCTGGTATGAGGGCTCCCAACTCAGCACTCAGCAGTTACAGAAGAAGGGTCTGCACCCTCAGCACTCCAAGAATGAGGAACGGGACAAAAGGCAGAGGAGGGGTTTGTCCCCAGCAAAGCCCATTAAAAATCCCTGGGAGATAAAAATAGAATCTGGGCAATAAAGTCAAGTCTGACCTTTTTTATCCTTTGTGATTTGTCTAATTTCACGTGCTCCTAGGGTCCCGCATGCAGAGGTTCCACACCCGGCACTTCAGACCAGATTTCCTAGTGCAGAATGGCTGGGTCGACACCTCAGCTCCTGGGGCCCAGTGCAGACTCCGAGATATAGAGCCTGAGCTGCAGCCAACCTGGCCCTCCAGAGCTCCGCCCCCTCCCTCCTACTGACTCTGACAGGATCTCTACACAGCAGCCCAGCCCACAGCCCACAGGGTAGTGCATGCTCTCACCTCTCCATTCTCTGATCAAAATATAAAGTTTCCTTTGCTTGGGAACCAAACTCAGTCTCGATCTGTTGGCCCCAATGACACTGGGCAGGGGGACACTTGTTGGGGTCCACTCTGGAGGATCAGTAACAGAAATCGAGACTATTTTAACTTCAATGAACAGATGTGTGAGCCAAACTGTAGTTAACATAGAACAGTTTATAAGGCTCGGGTAAAATAAGATGTTTCTAACACTTCCATTTGATATTTCCATCACTTTATTATAAGCAAGTTCAGTGAAAAGGTTTGTCTTATTTGTCAGGTCAATATTAGAGAAATGAAGTGATTTCTTTCCAAGGATGTACATCTAATAATCTTGGTTAAAGCTTCAATCTTGTTTTAAATGCTTTTCCATTGAAAATGATACCTCTCTTTCAGCTCCCCCATTTCTGAGAAGTAGAAAATCTTATAATTTCTTATTACCAAAGGGGCAAGGTGGGAGGAGAGATAAATTAACAGTTTGGAATTAACACATACACACTGCTATGTATAAAATAGATCATCAACAAGGAACTACTGTATAGCACAGGGAACTACACTCAACATTTTGCAATAACCTATAAGGGGAAATAATCGGAAAAAGAATAGATATTTTTATTGACATCGTCTATCAATGACAGTTAAAGTGTAACCTAAGGGAAGCCGGTGGTGAGTGCTTCTGACCCTGAAGACTTCAATCATCTAAAGTTTGGACTCTGCCTACTTCCCAAGGCCCTTAATGAACATATGTGTAGCCGTAGCTTAAAAAATTCCCCAGTTGGGGTTTCGGGGAGACACTGATTTTGAAAAAGCCCTGGTGTTCTCCTTACATGAATGGGACTCTTCCTACTGCTAAAACATGTCTGTCACACCCAGAGGATGGTATACCGTCTGATCGGGAAGAGTTTAGAAAAGGCATCTCATCTCCTCATCTCCTGGTGCTCGGGTTCACCCCTCCAGCGTCTTTACTAACAGTCTCCCCACTTGGAGATGTCAGCACTGTCAACATCCTGTTGCGTACAGTTTGGAATTTGTCCAGAGGATGAAGCGGAAGGATGAGGAACAATGAGAGACAAGTCCTAGGTGTTCAGACAGGCACATGTCACTCTAATTTCCAATCAGGAAGACGAATTGACCAAAGGCTAGGGTTGCCCATGGAAACAGTATAGGGCTTGAGGAAATCCCACTGCTTTGTGGCCAGTTCCCATAAACACAAGTTGAACAATGGAACTCAGGGGCAGTAAGATTCACGAAACTGCAGAGTTGAAAATATCCATCACTGAAAAATGTCTTGAGGAAAGTCAGAGAAAAAGATTGGTAAGCAAGGGAGAATGGCAGGAAAGGGATTTGAGGAGGTAGAAAGGACTCGCCATTAAGCACAAGAAAAGGGGCTGAACATTGACAACATTGCAGTTGGCCAAAAAGGCTGTATGCGTTTTTTTCTGTATATATTCAAGAAAAGGGCATACACTTTTTTAGCCAACCAAACAGGTGGGCACTGGAAATCAATACTACAAAAGATATCACTTCGCATCAGTCAGAAGAGCCATCCTCATAAAGTGTAAACACCAGAAATGCAGGACAGGGCAAGGAGAAGAGGGAGCCCTGTGAGGCTTATAGTGGAAATGTATATTGCCAACGGCCATTCTGGAGAAGTGTATTGTGTTTACTAAAGCATCTAAAAAATGAGCTACAGAGCATAGGGCACTTGCACTCATGGGCGTATATCTTGGGAAAAACAAAAATCGAGAGGACACAGGCACCCCAATGTTTACTGCCTCTCTGTTTAAAAGATCCTCGACTAGGATATAACTTAAATGTCTCTGGAGGGAAAAAATGGATAGAGATGTGGTACTTATGTAGAGTGGAATATTACTCAGCCTGGAAATCAATGAAATATGGCCAGTTGTAACAACTCCGGAGGAGTTACGTATGATCATTCTAAGTGACATAATTCAAAAAGAAAAAGACACATATCATAAGATATCACTTAAAGGTGGAATCCAAAATGGCTACACATGAAATAAATTACAAAACAAAAACATAGTCAAATATGTAGAAAACACGCGTAAGGCTGCTAAACGGGAAAAGTGGGGAGGGGTGAGGCATCATCCAGGAGGTTGAAATTAGCAAAGATACCATTCCAAATACCAAACTGATAATCAACAAGGCCTACACGGTAGCTAAAAGAACTGCACTCAGCACACTCAAGTCACCAGAAAAGAATATCTATGACTGTTAAGAATCTGAAAAAGAATTTATTGATGTCTCTCTGTACGTGAATCAAGTGGATGTACAGCAGCAAGAAACAGAGCTTTGAAAATCAGCTGTAACCAATATAGTAATAAATTGAAAAAAATAAACGACAGAGAGACAGAGAAAACCTCTTACAACTTTTCCTCAGGGACGGTGATGCAACATGGATTGAACACATCTAGACCCACAGCAGGATGAGACATAAGGCTGGAAACTGTTCGCACTAAGAAAAATGTGAGGTTGGGTGAGGAAATGCACACCCTTTAAAGTAATACTACCTGGTACCCATTCAGTGGGTCCCAAATCTGCAGGTTCAAGGGATCTTCCTACAGCTAAAACATGCATGGAAAACCCAGAGGACTGTACACCATGTGATCAGGAGATGTGTCTACAATGCACCTCATTTATCCTCTCCTGGTGCTCCTGTTCACCATTCCAGCCACGTTACTTAGAATCTCCCCACTTAGAGAATCAGCACATTTAAACTTCTGTTTCACACATTTTGCAAATTGTGAGGAGGATGAACGGGAAGAGGGGGAACCAATGAGAGAATAGTTGTAGGGGTTTGGACGGGCACATGTCACTCTAATTTCCCATTAAGAATAAGAATTAAAAAAAGGCTCAGCCCGCCTCGCCGGAGCCAAAATAGGGCCTGAAGCAATCCTGCGGCTTTGAGGCCAGCTCACAAAAGAGCAACTTAGAAAATGGAGCTCAGGGTCACTGCAATTCACAAACCTGCAGAGTTATAAATGAAAACTAATGTCCAAAAATATGTTGAGGTAAGGCAAAGAAGAGGATCTGAATGCAAAACAGAATTGCAAGAAACAGATTTCAAGAGATGGATTGGACTCGTCTTTAAAGCACATGAAAAGCGGCAGAATTTCGACAATGATGCAGTTGGCCCAAAAGGGAGTATGCGTTTTTTCCTGAATATATCCAGGAAAAAACGCATACGCACTTTATGGGCAACGAAGCAAGCAAGCAATGCAAATGTGCACAACAAAGAAGTCTCATTTCCCACCGGTCAAAAGGGCCATCCTAAAAAATTGTAAAAACCAGAAATGCAGGACAGGCCATGGAGAACAGGGAGCCTTTATACGCTGATGGACAGTGTGTGAACTGCCGAGAGCCACTCTGGAGAAGTGTATGGTGGTTCCTAAATCATCTAAAAAACAGAGCTACAGAGCATAGGGCACTTCCAATCACGGGAGTATATCTAAGGAAGTCTAAAAATCAACAAGACACAAGCACACCACAGTTTAGGGCTACTCTGTTTACAAGAACCTCAACTTCAGTACACCTTAAATATCCCAGGAAAGAGAACAATGGATAAAGAAAATTTGGTACTTATGTACAATGGAATATCTCTTCACCATGAAATCAATGTAATAAGGCTAGTAGAAGGATAAAGAGTGGATTTAGGTCCGATAATACTACTTGAAATAAGTCAAACAGAAAAAGAAACATATCATAAGATATCACTTATAGAGGGAGGATAAATATGGCTACACAAAAAATGAATTACAAAACAGAACAGTGTCTCACATTTAGAAAACACACTTATGTCAGCTTAAGGGGAAAGGAGAGGTGGGGTGATGCATAAAACCAGAGTTTGAAATTAGCACAGATACCGTTCAATAAACCAAATAGGTATTACACAAGATCTACACCTTGCTCAATGAACTGGCCTCAACACACCCTATACACTGCAGAGAAATATATCTGAGTAATAAGAATCTTAAAACCCATGTATTGATATATCTCCATAAGGGAATCAAGTGTGTGCAGAGTGGCACAAACACAGCAGTGAAAATGAGCTAAACCCCATTATAGAAATAAATTTTAAAACCAAAACGCAAAAACAATGAAAGAGAGAAAAATTCTTACAAAATTCGCTCAGGGGCTGTGATGCAACCTGGAATGACAACATATAAACCCACAGCTGGATAAGACATAAGGCTGGACACTTGGGGCTGAGAGGATTAGTGAGCTTTGGTGAGCAACTGCTGAAAGTTTAATGCAATACTTCATGCTACTCATTCCAAGGGTCCCAACACTCCAGGTTGAAGGGAATCTTCCTACAGCTAAACCATGCATGGAAAATCCAGCAGATGGTATACCATATGATCGGGAAAGGTTTCTAAAACGCACCTCATTTTCCGCTCCTGGGGCTCCGGATCAACATTCCAGCCACTTTACTAACAACATGCCCACATGGAGAGTCAATGCCTTTAAGTTCCGGTATCGCACAGTCTGCAGTTAGTGCGGACGATGAATGGGAATAGGGGGAACCAGTGAGAAAATAGCTTTAGCGGTTTCAATGGGCACATGTCACTCTAATTTCACATCAGGAAGAAGAATTAACCAAAGGCACAGCAAGGCGCCCCAGAAGAAGAATAGGGCCTGAAGGAATCCTGTGGATATGAGGCAAGATCACAAAAATAAGAGCTGAAAAATGGAACTAAGGGCCCCTGCAATTCAAAAACCTGTAGAGTTATAAAGGGCAACTATTTTCCAAAAGTATATTGAGGTAAGGCTATGAAGAGGCACTGACAGCAAGGCAGAATTGCAGGAAACCGATTTCAGGAGGTAGACTGGAATTGCAATTAAAGCATAGGAAAAGAGGCAGAATGTCCACAATGATGCACTTGGCCAAAAAGGGCATATGCGTTTTTACCTGAATATATTCGGAAAAAACGCATACGCACTTTTTGGAAAGCCAAGCAAGCTTGCAAAGGAAATCTGCACTACAATGAAGTCTCAATTCTCCCCGGTCAAAAGAGCCATCTGAAAAAAGTGTAAAATCCAGAAAGGCAGGACAGGCCATGGAGAACTGGGAGCGTTGTTATACTGATGGGCGGGATGTAAATTGCCAACAGCCGCTATGTTGAAGTGTATGGTGTTTCCTGAAACATCCAAAAAACAAAGCAACAGAGGCTAGGGCACTTCCAATTATGGTCCTATAGCTTAGGGAAATTAAAATCAAAAAGACACAGCCACCCCAAATTTTGGGACGGCTCTCTTTACAAGAACCTCGTTTACGGTACAAGTTCAATATCAAAGAAAGCGAAAAATGGATAAAGAAGTTGTGGTACTTAAGTACAATGCAATATCACTCAGCAATGAAATCTCTGTCATCAGGCCCGTAGCAGCATAATGAGTGGATTCAGGTACGATGATTCATAGTGAAATAAGTCACAAAGAAAAAGAAACATCATAAGATATCACTAATACACGGAATGTAAACTTGGCTACACAGGAACTGAATTACAAAACAGAACAGGGTCTCAAATGTAGAAAACCAACTTATGCTTGCTTAAGGGGAATGGTGAGTTGGGGTGCTGCATAAAACCAGAGATTGAAATTAGCACAGATACCGTTCCATAAGCCAAATATGTAATAGACAAGAGCTACTCCTTGCTCAACGAAGTGGACTCAACACCCCATATACACGCCTAAGAATATACCTGACTAGTAAGAATTTTAAAACCTATGGATTGATATGTCTCCGAAAGAGAATCAAGCGTGTGTACAGCAGCATAAATGCAGCAGTGATAGGACTGGTGAGGTTCGATGAGCAAATGCAGACCCTTTGAAGTCATATTGCATGGTACCCATTCCATGGGTCTCAACTCTCCAGGTTTAAGGGATTCTTCCTTCAGCTAAAATATGCATGTGGAACCCAGAGTATGATCCACCGTGTGATAGGGAAACGTGTTCAAATGTGTCTCAGTTTTCGTCCCCTGGTACTCGGGTGCAACATTCCAGACGCTTTACTAACACTCTCCCTACTTGGAGAGTCAGTGCCTTTACCTTACTGATTGGCCCAGTTTGCAATTTCTGCGGAAAATGAACAGGAATAGGGAGAACCAATGAGAGACTAGCTGGAGGTGTCTGCACAGGCAAATTTATCTCTCATATCCCACCAGGAAGAGGAATTAACCAAAGGCTCAACGTGCCATGCCGAAACCACACTAGGGCCTGAAGCAATCCTGCGGTGTTGCGTCCAGCTCACAAGAAAGCGAGCTGAAGAAAGGAGCTCAGGGGCACTGTCATTCACAAACCTGCAGAGTTAAAAATGACAGCTATCGTCCAAAAATATATTGAAGTAAGGCTGCCAAGAGGACTTGAAAGCGGGGCAGAATTGCAGGAAACCGATTTCAGGAGGTAGACTAGAATTGCATGTAAAGCATAGGAAAAGAGGCAGAAAGTCCACAATGACGCACTTAGCCAAAAAGGGCGTATGCGTTTTTTCCTGAATATATTCAGGATAACACGCATACGCACTTTTTGGCCAACCAAGCAAGCTTGCAAAGAAATCTGCACTACAATGAAGTCTCACTGCCCCCCAGTCAAAAGGGCCATCTGAAAAGAGTGTAAAATCCAGAAAGGCAGGACAGGCAATGGAGAACTGGGAGCCTTGTTATGCTGATGGGCGGGATGTAAATTGCCAACAGCCACTCTGGAGAAGTGTATGGTGTTTCCTGAAACATCTAAAAAACAAAGCAACAGAGCCTAGGGCACTTCCACTTATGGTCCTATAGCTTAGGGAAATTAAAATCAAAAAGACACAGCCACCCCAAAGTTTGGGATGGCTCTGTTTACAGGAACCTCATTTACGGTACAAGTTCAATATCACAGAAAGCGAAAAATGGATAAAGATGTTGTGGTACTTACGTACAATGCAATATCACTCAGCAATGAAATCTCTGTCATCAGACCCGTAGCAGCATAATGAGTGGATTCAGGTACGATGATTCTAAGTGAAATAAGTCACACAGAAAAAGAAACATCATAATATATCACTACTACACGGAATGTAAACTTGGCTACACAGGAACTGATTTACAAAACAGAAGAGTGTCTCAAATGTAGAAAACCAACTTATGCTTGCTTAAGGGGAAAGGTGAGTCGGGGTGCTGCATAAAACCAGAGATTGAAATTAGCACAGATACCGTTCCATAAGCCAAATATGTAATAGACAAGAGCTTCTCCTTGCTCAACGAAGTGGACTCAACACCCAAAAATAAACACCTAAGAATATACCTGAATAGTAAGAATCTTAAAACTTATGGATTTATATGTCTCCGAAAGAGAATCAAGCGTGTGTACAGCGGCATAGATGCAGCAGTGATAGGATTGGTGAGGTTCGGTGAGCAAATGCAGACCCTTTGAAGTCATATTGCATGGTACCCATTCCATGGGTCTCAAACCTCCAGGTTTAAGGGATTCTTCCTTCAGCTAAAACATGCATGTGGAACACAGAGTATGATGCACCGTGTGATCGGGAAACGTGTTCAAATGTGTGTCAGTTTTCGTCCCCTGGTACTCGGGTTCAACATTCCAGACGCTTTACTAACACTCTCCCTACTAGGAGAGTCAGTGCCTTTACCTTCCTGATTGGCCCAGTTTGCAATTTCTGCGGAAAATGAACAGGAATAGGGAGAACCAATGAGAGACTAGCTGGAGGTGTCTGCACAGGCAAATTTAACTCTCATTTCCCACCAGGAAGAGGAATTAAACAAAGGCTCAACGTGCCATGCCGGAACCACACTAGGGCCTGAAGCAATCCTGCGGTGTTGCGGCCAGCTCACAAGAAAGCGAGTTGAAGAAAGGAGCTCAGGGACACTGTCATTCACAAACCTGCAGAGTTATAAAGGACAGCTATCGTCCAAAAATATATTGAAGTAAGGCTGCCAAGAGGACTTGAAAGCGGGGCAGAATTGCAGGAAACCGATTTCAGGAGGTAGACTGGAATTGCATGTAAAGCATAGGAAAAGAGGCAGAACGTCCACAATGATGCACTTGGCCAAAAAGGGCGTATGCATTTTTTCCTGAAAATATTCAGGAAAAAACGCATACGCCCTTTTTGGCCAACCAAGCAACCTTGCAAAGGAAATCTGCACTACAATGAAGTCTCACTGCCCCCCTGTCAAAAGGGCCATCTGAAAAAAGTGTAAAATCCAGAAAGGCAGGACAGGCCATGGAGAACTGGGAGCCTTGTTATGCTGATGGGCGGGATGTAAATTACCAACAGCCACTCTGGAGAAGTGTATGGTGTTTCCTGAAATATCTAAAAAACAAAGCAACAGAGCCTAGGGCACTTCCACTTATGGTCCTATAGCTTAGGGAAATTAAAATCAAAAAGACACAGCCACCCCAAAGTTTGGGATGGCTCTGTTTACAAGAACCTCATTTACGGTACAAGTTCAATATCACAGAAAGCGAAAAATAGATAAAGAAGTTGTGGTACTTACGTACAATGCAATATCACTCAGCAATGAAATCTATGTCATCAGGCCCGTAGCAGCAAAATGAGTGGATTCAGGTACGATGATTCTAAGTGAAATAAGTCACACAGAAAAAGAAACATCATAAGATATCACTAATACACGGAATGTAAACTTGGCTACACAGGAACTGAATTACAAAACAGAACAGGGACTCAAATGTAGAAAACCAACTTATGCTTGCTTAAGGGGAAAGGTGAGTTGGGGTGCTGCATAAAACAAGAGATTGAAATTAGCACAGATACCTTTCCATAAGCCAAATATGTAATAGACAAGAGCTACTCCTTGCTCAACGAAGTGGACTCAACACCCCATATTGAACGCCGAAGAATATACCTGACTAGTAATAATCGTAAAACCTATGGATTTATATGTCTCCGAAAGAGAATCAAGCGTGTGCACAGTGGCATAAATGCAGCAGTGATGGGATTGGTGAGGTTCGATGAGCAAATGCAGACTCTTTGAAGTCATATTGCATGGTACCCATTCCATGGGTCTCAACTCTCAAGGGTTAAGGGATTCTTCCTTCATCTAAAACATGCATGTGGAACCCACAGTATGATCCACCATGTGTTCGGGAAATATGTTCAAATGTGTCTCAGTTTTCGTCCCCTGGTACACGGGCGCAACATTCCAGATGCTTTACTAACACTCTCCCCACTTGGAGAGTCAGTGCCTTTAACCTCCTGTTTGGCCCAGTTTGCAATTTCTGTGGAAAATGAACAGGAATAGGGAGAACCAATGAGAGACTAGCTGGAGGTGTCTGGACGGGCAAATTTAACTCTCATTTCCCACCAGGAAGAGGAATTAATCAAAGACTCAGCGTGCCGTGCCGGAAACACACTAGGGCCTGAAGCAATCCTGCGGTGTTGCGGCCAGCTCACAAGAAAGCGAGTTGAAGAAAGGAGCTCAGGGGCACTGTCATTCACAAACCTGCAGAGTTATAAATGACAGCTATCGTCCAAAAATATATCGAAGTAAGGCTGCCAAGAGGACTTGAAAGCGGGGCAGAATTGCAGGAAACTGATTTCAGGAGGTAGACTGGAATTGCATGTAAAGCATAGGAAAAGAGGCAGAACGTCCACAATGATGCACTTGGCCAAAAAGGGCGTATGCGTTTTTTCCTTAATATATTCAGGAAAAAACACATATGCCCTTTTGGCCAACCAAGCAAGCTTGCAAAGGAAATCTGCACTACAATGAAGTCTCACTGCCCCCCGGTCAAAAGGGCCATCTGAAAAAAGTGTAAAATCCAGAAAGGCAGGACAGGCCATGGAGAACTGGGAGCCTTGTTATGCTGATGGGCGGGATGTAAATTGCCAACAGCCACTCGGGAGAAGTGTATGGTGTTTATTGAAACATCTAAAAAACTAAGCAACAGAGCCTAGGGCACTTCCACTTATGGTCCTATAGCTTAGGGAAATTAAAATAAAAAAGACACAGCCACCCCAAAGTTTGTGATGGTTCTGATTACAAGAACCTAGTTTACGGTACAAGTCCAATATCACAGAAAGCGACAAATGGATAAAGAAGTTGTGGTATTTACGTACAATGCAATATCACTCAGCAATGAAATCTATCTCATCAGGCACGTAGCAGCATAATGAGTGGATTCAGGTATGATGATTCTAAGTGAAATAAGTCACACAGAAAAAGAAACATCATAAGTTATCACTACTACACGGAATGTAAACTTGGCTACACAGGAACTGAATTACAAAACAGAACAGGGTCTCAAATGTAGAAAACCAACTTATGCTTGCTTAAGGGGAAAGGTGAGTTGGGGTGCTGCATAAAACCAGAGATTGAAATTAGCACAGATACCGTTTCATAAGCCAAATATGTAATAGACAAGAGCTACTCCTTGCTCAACGAAGTGGACTCAACACCCGATATTAAACGCCTAAGAATATACCTGACTAGTAAGAATCTTAAAACCTATGGATTTATATGTCTCTGAAAGAGAATCAAGCGTGTGTACAGCGGCATAAACGCAGCAGTGATAGGATTGGTGAGGTTTGGTGAGCAAATGCAGACCCTTTGAAGTCATATTGCATGGTACCCATTCCATGGGTCTCAACTCTCCAGGTTTAAGGGATTCTTCCTTCAGCTAAAACATGCATGGGGAACCCACAGTATGATCCACCGTGTGTTCGGGAAATGTGTTCAAATGTGTCTCAGTTTTCGTCCCCTGGTACATGGGCGCAACATTCCAGACGCTTTACTAACACTCTCCCCACTTGGAGAGTCAGTGCCTTTAACCTCCTGTTTGGCCCAGTTTGCAATTTCTTCGGAAGATGAAAAGGAATAAGGAGAAACAATGGGAGACTATCTGTAGGTGTCTGGACGGGCAAATTTAACTCTCATTTCCCACCAGGAAGACAAATGAACCAAAGGCTCCACGTGCCGTGCTGGAACTAGATTAGGGCCTGAAGAGATCCTGTGGTTTTGCGGCCAGCTCACAACAAAGCGAGTTGAAGAAAGGAGCTGAGGGGCACTGTAATTCACAAACCTTCAGAGTTATAAATGACAGCTATCATCCAAAATTATACTGAAGTAAGGCTGCGAAGAGGACTTGAATGCGGGGCAGAATTGCTGGAAACCGATTTCAGAAGGTACACGGGAGTCGCTCTTAAAGCATAGGAAAAGAGACAGAACTTGGAAAATAATGCACTTGGCAAAAAAGGGCATATGTGTTTTATCCAGAGCTCTCATAACTGAGGGGAGGAGATTCCCAGCAGGCTCCAACTGCCACCTGAGGGCTCACATTGCCAAGGCAACGTGAGCAAGCCAGGCAGGAGTTACCTCACAGCAGAGGTCCCACCTCACAGAAGGGTGAGAAACCCAGCCAACATCAGACTCTCACCAGAGGGCCCACATCACCAAGGGGATGGGAACCAGGCAGGAGTGTCTTCACACCAGTGGGGCCACATCATCGAAAGGTGAGGTACTCAGCACATGTGTCCTCAAACCAGAGGACCCACATCACCAAGGGCCTCGGAGTGAGGCAGGCTGGAGTAGCCTCACAACACTGGGCCCATAGAATAAAAAAGTGAGGAATCCAGCAGTTGGAACCTCCCAGCAGGCGGCCCAGAGCACTGAGGCTATGGGTACAGGCCACAGTGAACTCACAGAAGAGGGCCCATGTCATGAAACTGAGCAACCCAGCCATTGGGACCTCAGAGCAGGAGGCCCACATCCCCATGGGGATGGAAATCTTGTAGGAGTGTCCTCGCACCACTGAGAACGTATCAGAAAATTTTGGGAGACCAGCAGTTAGGGCCTGACGCCAGAGGACCCTCATCACCAAGGGAAGGAGGCTCCCAGCAGGCTCCAATTGCCACCAGAGGGCTGACGTCGCCAAGGCGATGTGTGCCAACCAGGCACGAATGACCTCACAGCAGAGGGCCCACCTCAGAGAAGTGTGACGAACCCAGTCAGGATCAGACTCGCACCAGAGGGCCCACATCACCAGATGGATTGGAACCAGGCAGGAGTGTCCTCACATGAGTAGGGCCACATCATCTAAAGGTGAGGAACCCAGAACATGTGGCTTCAAACCATAGGACACCCATCACCAAGGGGCTGGGAGTGAGGCAGGCAGGAGGGGCCTCACAACAGAGGGCCCAAAAATAAGAAAGGTGAGGAATCCAGCAGTTGGAACCTCCCAGCAAGCGGCCCAGAGCACTGAGGCTATGGGATCCAGGCCGCAGTGAACTCACAGCAGAGGGCCCACATCATGCACCTGTGAGCAGCCCAGCCGTTGGGACCTCAGAACAGAAGGCCCAAATCCCCATTGGGATGGGAACCTGGCAGGAGTGGCCTCACACCACTTAGCACATATCAGAAAATGTTAGGAGCACAGCAGTTAGGGCCTGACGCCAGGGGCCCTCATAACTGAGGGGAGGAGACTCCCAGCAGGTTCCAACTGCCAACAGAGGGCCCACGTCTACAAGGTGGCATGCACCAGCCAGGCAGTAGTGACCTCACAGCAGAGGGCCTATCTCACAGAAGGGTGAGGAACCGAGGCAGGATGAGAGTCTCGCCAGAGGGCCCACAACACCAAGGGGATGGGACCCAGTCAGGACGGTCCTCCCACCAGTGGGGCCACATCATCGAAAGGTGAGGAACCCAGCACATGCGGCCTCATATCAGAGGACATACATCACAAAGGGGATGGGAGTGAGGCAGGTAGGAGTAGCCTAAAAACGGAGGGCCCAAAGAATAAAAAAGGTGAGGAATCCAGCATTTGGAACCTCCCAGCAGGCGGCCGAGAGCACAGAAGCTATGGGATGCAGGCAGGAGTGAACTAACACCAGAGAGCCCACATCATGAAACTGTGAGCAACCCAGGCGTTGGGACCTCAGAGCAGAAATCCCACATCCCCATGGGGATGGGAACCTAAGAGGAGTGTCCTGGCATCACTGGGCTCACATCAGAAAACGTGGGGAGCCCAGCAGTTAGGGCCTGATGCTAGAGGGCCGTCATCACCGAGGGCAGGAGGCTCCCAGCAGGTTCCATGTGCCCACAGAGGGCCCACGTCGCCAAGGTGATGTGTGCAAGTCAGGCAGGATTGACCTCACAGCAGAGGGCCTACCTCACAGAAGAGTGAGGAACCCAGCCAGGATAAGACTGTCACCAGAAGGCCCACATCACCAAGGGGATGGGAACCAGGCAGGAGTGTCCTCACACCAGTGGGGCCACATCATTGAAAGTTGCGGAACCCAGAACACGTGGCCTCAAACCAGAGGACCCACATCACGAAGGAGTTGCGAGTGAGGCAAGCAGGAGGAGCATCACAACACAGGACCCATAGAATACAAAAGTTGAGGAATCGCGCAGTTGGAACCTCCCAGCAGGCGGCCAAGAGCACAGAGGCTATGGGATCCAGGCCGCAGTGAACTCACAGCAGAGGGCCCACATCATAAAACTGTGAGCAACCCAGGCGTTGGGACCTCAGCGCAGAAGGCCCACATCCCTATGGGAATGGGAACCTGGCTGGAGTGTCCTCGCACCACTGGGCGCACATCAGAAAATGTGGGGAGCCCACCATTTAGGGCCTGACGCCAGAGGGCCATCATCACCGAGAGGAGGAGGCACCCTGCATGCTCCAACTGCCACCAGAGGGCTCACGTCTCCAAGGTGACATGTGCCAGCCAGGCAGGAGTGACCTCACAGCAGAGGGCCTACCTCACAGAACGTTGAGGAACCCAGCCAGGATTAGATTCTCGCCAGAGGGCCCACCTCACCAAGGGGATGGGAACCAGGCAGGAGTGTCCTCACACGAGTGGGGCCACATCATCGAAAGGTGAGGAACGCAGCACATGTGGCCTCAAACCAGAGGACACACATCATGAAGGGGCTGGGAGTGAGGCAGGCAGGAGTAGCCTCACAACAGTGGGCCCAAAGAATAAAAAAGTTGAGGAATCCAGCAGTTGGAACCTCCCAGCAGGCAACTCAGTGCACCGATGATAAGGGATCCTTGCCGGAGTGAACTCACAGCAGAGGGCCCACATCATGGTACTGTGAGCAAGCCAGCCGTTTTGACCTCAGAGCAGAAGGCCCATATCCCCATGGGGATGGGAACCTGGCAAGAGTGTCCTCACTCACTTGGCGCACATCAGAAAATGTGGGGAGCCCAGCAGTTATGGCCTAAGGCAGGAGGGCCCTCATCACCGAGGGGAGGAGGATCCCAGCACACTCCAAATGTCACCAGAGGGCCCACGTCGCCAAGGTGACGTGTGCCAGACAGGCATGATTGACCTCACAGCAGAGGGCCCACCTCACAGAAGGGTGAGGAACCCAGCCAGGATCAGACTCTCACCTGAGGGCCCACATCAGCAAGGGATTGGGAACCAGTCAGGACTGTCTTCCCTCCAGTGGGGCCACATCATTGAAAGGTGTGGAACCCAGCACATGTGGCCTCAAATCAGAGGACACATATCACAAAGGGAATGGGAGTGAGGCAGGCAGGAGTAGCCTAAAAACAGAGGGCCCAAAGAATAAGAAAGGTGAGGAATCCAGCAGTTGGAACCTCCCAGCAGGCGGCCGAGAGCACAGAGGCTATGGGATCCAGGCCTCTGTGAACTAACAGCAGAGAGCCCACATCATGAAAATGTGAACAACCCAGCCGTTGGGACCTCAGAGCAGAAGGCCCACATCCCCATGGAGATGGGATCCTTAGAGGAGTGCCCAAGCATCATTGGGCTCACTAAGTAAAGTTGGTGAGCCCAGCAGTTAGGGCCTGACACAAGAGGGCCCTCATCACCGGGGGGAGGAGATTCCCAGCACGCTCCAACTGCCACCACATGGCTGACTTCACCAAGGCAATGTGTGCCAGCCATGCAGGAGTGACCTATCAGCAGAGGGTCTCCCTCACAGAAGGGTGAGGAACACAGCCAGGAACAGACTCTCACCAGGGGGTCCACATAACCACGTGGATGAGAACCAGGCAGGAGTGTCCTCACACTAGTGGGGCCACATAATCGAAAGGTGAGGAACCCAGCAAAGGTGGCCACAAACCAGAGGACCCACATCACCAAGGGGTTGAGAGTGAAGTAGGTGTCTGGACGGGCATATTTAACACTCATTTCCCACCAGGAAGAGGAATTAACCAAAGGCTCAGCGTGCCCTGCCCGAAGCAGATTAGGGCCTGAAGCAGTCTTGCGGGTTTGCGGCCAGCTCACAAGAAAGCGAGTTGGAGAAAGGAGCTCAGGGACCCTGTAATTCACAAACCTGCAGAGTTATAAATGACAGATAACGTCCAAAAATATATTGAAGTAAGGCTGCGAAGAGGACTTGAAAGTGGGGCAGAATTTCAGGAAACCGATTTCAGGAGGTAGACTGGATTTGCATTTAAAGCATAGGAAAAGAGGCAGAACATCGACAATGATGCACTTAGCAAAAAAGGGCGTATGAGTTTGTTCCTGAATATATTCAGGAAAAAACACATAAGCCCTTTTTGGCAAACCAAGCAAGCTTGCAATGGAAATCCGAACTACTATGAAGTGTCACTTCCCCCATGTCTAAAGGGCCATCTGAAAAAAGTGTAAAATCCAGAAAGGCAAGACAGGCCATGGGGAAAAAGGAGCCTTGTTATGCTGATGGGCGGGATGTAAATTGCCAGCAGGCACTCTGGAGAAGTGTATGGTGTTTCCTGATACATCTGAAAAACAAAGCAACAGAGTCTAGGGCATTTCCACTTATGGTCCTATAGCTTAGGGAAATTAAAATCAAAAAGACACAGCCACCCCAAAATTTGGGTCGACTCTGTTTACAGGAACCTCTTCTATGGTACAAGTTAAATATCCCAGAGAACAAATAATTGATAAAGAAGTTGCGGTACTTACTTACAACAGAATACCACTCAGCAATGAAATCTGTGTCACCAGGCCTGTACCAGCATAATGAGTGGATTGAGGCACGATGATTCTAAGTGAAATAAGTCACACAGAAAAAAAAAATCATAAGGTATGACTAATGCACGGAATGTAAACTTGGCTACACATGAACTGAATTACAAAACAGAACAGGGTCTCAAGTTTAGAAAACCAACTTATGCTTGCTTAAGGGGAAAGGTGAGTTGGGGTGCTGCATAAAACCAGAGTTTGAAATTAGCACAGATACCGTTCCATAAGCCAAATATGTAATAGACAAGACCTACCCCTTGCTCAACGAAATGGACTCAACAATGAGGTATCACCTCACACCTGTTAGAATGGGCATCATCTGAAAATCTACAAACAACAAATGCTGGAAAGGGTGTGGAGAAAAGGAAGCCTCTTCCACTATTGTTGGGAATATAAATTGATACAGTCACTATGGAGAACAATATGGAGTTTCTTAAGAAACTAATAATAGAATTACCATATGATACAGCAATCCCAGTCCTGGACATATACCCAGACAAAACCATAAATCAAAAAGAGACATTCACCGCAATGTTCATTGCATCACTATTTACAATATCGAGGTAATGGAAGCAACCTAAATGCCCACAGACAGACGAATGCATAAAGATGTGGTACATATATAAAATGGAATATTACTAAGCCATGAAAGGAATGAAATTGGGTCATTTGTAGAGACGTCGATGGATCTAGAGACTGTCATACAGAGTGAAGTAAGTCAGAAAGAGAAAAACAAATCTTGTATATTCATGCATATATGTGGAACCTAGAAAAACTGTACAGATTAACCATTTTGCAAGGCATAAATAGAGCAACAGATGTAGACAACAATCGTATGGACAACAAGGGGGGAAAGCTCTTGGGGGGTGGTGGTGGTGGGAGGAGTTGAGAGATTGGGATTGGCATGTAAACATTTATATGTATAAAATAGATAACCAATAAGAACCTGCTGTATAAAAATATAAAATAAAATTCAAAATTAAAAAGAAATAAAGTTTAAAAAATAAAACAGAAAAAACAATTATTCCCTTCACATACATGTATTTATATGAATAAATTATTTCCATGCTTATATCTGTAAATACAAAAAACAGGAATAAAATCTACCTTGAACCAAAAACGAAAAAGAGAAAAAAAAAACAGAACCCACCAGTTACTCAGAGGAAAACCGTATCAGGGCACTTGCTCCAGTTGTAAACAATTCTGAAGTTGGTCAGTGGTGGGGAATCGTCTCCCATTCAGCCAGCAGCCCCCACACAACAAGCGTCCTCATTGCAAAACTGGGGCACCGTGCCGAGGCATCTGTGAGTAAACGTGAGCTGAGCCCCAGGCCAGTTGCTGCTGAACTGTTCCCACCCTTCCCAGGTAAAACACCTGAATAGATACAAGGACTTGAAAGCCTAGAGGAAGGGCCATGGAGCCACACGAGTGACAGCATGCCAGCTGACTTGGTGCCTGCAGGCCAGCCAGGATGGTCCTGGCCCTGGGTGCTCTTCTGGAAGATTTCCATTTCCCTGCCTGAGATACCCGTCCTGTCCCTGCCCCCACTGCTTTTTTCCTTCCTCACCTCTGCCCAGGGAGAAATTCCAGCAGAGGTATGGGTGACACATCCTCTTCTTTAGCAGGTGGCAGCCTGGCAACTGCTGCAGAAAGTCCAGCAGAGCCCCACTCACACTGGGCCACCCACAAAGCCGTGGCCTCTCACTCCCTCCCACCAGCCCAGCCCCGAGACTGCTGACAGGGCAGAGAAAATGGCGTCAGGCACGGCTGCATGGGCTCTTGCTGCCTGGAGTGGTATTTGTATTGATCTCACCCCAGGCACACCTGGGGAGGGCTGGCCGGCACGGTAAGGCTGCCCAGCTCAGCCAATCATCACCCCTCAGGGGCTCACAGTTGCAGAAAATGGAACTTGCTGAACCGGCCAGATCAAAGGAACAGGTGTGGGCTCCTGAGAGTCAGGATAGACAAGGGGCTGCAGCTTTGGCTTGTTTTCTAATCATTTTATCTGGCCCATGAGTGGGAGACAACTTCAGGAAAACCCTCTCCTAATGAGAGGAACCCAGGAGTCAGGGAGAGGAGGGGTGTGTGGTGGTTGGAGACAGAGGCCTGGTGCCCTGGGTGCAGTGGAAGTCTCTGGAAGACCAGGTGGAGGGAGGCCACACAGAGTGATGCCCAGGGTCACAGACCTGTCGGAGCTGCTGTTTGTTAGTTCAAGTCCTGCTCTGAGGTGCTCTGTGTCAGCTCTGAGCGACAGGTGAGCTGGGGGTGCTCTTCAATGAGGGCTATGTGCACGGTTCCTGTGTGCCCAGCCCTGCCACGGTACCTGCAAGGGTAGCTCTGTATCCTGGGAGGGGCCTGACCACGAGAGCCCCGTGGGCTGGGTTGGGGGTGGGGTACCTGCCCAGGACAGCTCCATATCCTGGGATTGGCCTGACCACGAGAGCCCCAGGGGCTGCTGGGGACCTGGTAAAGGATGTCAGGACAGTCAGTGAAGCCACCGAGGATATACCTTCAGTTGCTCCTGATTCCTACACCCTGCTGGTCATTCTACCAACCACCAGGACATGGTATTCTGTATTAGTCTTCAATGATGCCTTCTTTTGTATTCCATTAGTCCCAGAGTCACAAGAAATTTTGGCTTGTGAGTGGCAGGACTCAACATACAACTAAAACAATACTTGCGGGCCGTCTTGCCCCAAGGGTGCAAAAATTCCCACACCATCTTTGGGGAAAGCTTAGCTAAAGACCTAAAAGTTCTACCTCTGGAAAAGGAAACCCTCCTTCAATATGCAGATGACATTCTGATCGCCAGCCCTACTAAGGAGGCCTCTGAACTACCAAGCCAATAAAGGATAGAAGTTGTCCAAGATAAAGCTCAAATATCACAGACTGCGGTGACCTGCCTGGGCTTCATTCTCACACAAAGTCAGAGAAGCCCATCCCAGGAAAGGGAAGAAACCATTTGCAGCCTTACCCCTTTCTAAAACTAGAAGACAGCTTAGGGGTTCCTGGGGAGGCCAGGGTTTGCTGCTTCTGGATCCCTAACTACAGTCTACTAGCTGGGCCTCTATATGAAACACTGAAAGGAAAAGATGATGATCCTTTTGAACAGAATCCAGAAGTGGCCTTTCAAGAATGGAAAGAGCAGTCAATTCAGACCCTTGCCCTGGAACTCCCTAATTGAGCTAAACCCTTTGACCTTTCCATTCCCGGTGAAAGGTGAATCGCCATTGGAGAATTCGTGCAAAAACTGGGACCACTTGAAATGGAACAACGCAAGAATGCCATCCAGGTAGGATAAACTACAGTCACCAAGGGGCTTGGCCCACTGCCACATCTGGCCAAGATACTGGCGGTATCTAAAAACCTGGAAATCAGCAGCCCAAAAGGCCACCTCCCTCCTAAGGGAAAAGGACCCCACGTGGTGATCCTAATCACCAACCATGCCCTGAAGTTGCAGGGTTCGCTCTGTGGGCACACCGACCTCGAGTGAGGAGGCGCTCCAACTCCAACATCCAGAGAGATAACCGGGGGCAACAGGGCACCATGACGACTCGTGTGAACATCACTTGACCTGGAGTTTCTCTCATAAAACAACAATAGTGTGTCCCGAAGGAGTAGACTACTGCTTGCAGGACTTACTGCACCCAGAGGGGAGCTAATAATCTTGGCGGGGGAACCGTATATCACACTGTCACCATAGAAAAGCCTACAGACACCGTGATGATGGTGGCCAATAAGACCGGCTGGCCTCCTGTTTACTTCAAAAGGCTGTTGACTCAGTGGCCATCATGGTCCTTGATCACCACTGACCCTGGACTGTCTGGGAGTTGAGCGGGCAGGGCTCTGACACCTGGTGCTGTTTGTACGTTAATTCAGGGGCCTAATTGAAGAAAGAGCAGACTACTGGTCAGAGCATCTAGGCTGGCAGAAACGGTCAGCCTAAGGTGGCCGAACAAATGTGGGGCGGGGTGAAATCGGCCCCCACAACGTCTCTGCACATCTCTTTCCTGGACCTTTAAAGGTCATTAGAATCTATAACACTTCCAATGCTGGTGCTCAGGCGGACGAGCAGAGAGGCAGGGGTCCTGGGGCCAATCAACGTCACCTGGAGGCTGCTGGGGAGAAGTTCTGACCCTCGTCCCCTGGTATGAGGGCTCCCAACTCAGCACTCAGCAGTTACAGAAGAAGGATCTGCACCCTCAGCACTCCAAGAATGAGGAACGGGACAAAAGGCAGAGGAGGGGTTTGTCCCCAGCAAAGCCCATTAAAAATCCCTGGGAGATAAAAATAGAATCTGGGCAATAAAGTCAAGTCTGACCTTTTTTATCCTTTGTGCTTTGTCTAATTTCACGTGCTCCTAGGGTCCCACATGCAGAGGTTCCACACCCGGCAGTTCAGACCAGATTTCCTAGTGCAGAATGGCTGGGTCGACACCTCAGCTCCTGGGGCCCAGTGCAGACTCCGAGATATAGAGCCTGAGCTGCAGCCAACCCGGCCCTCCAGAGCTCCGTCCCCTCCCTCCCACTGACTCTGACAGGATCTCTACACAGCAGCCCAGCCCACAGCCCACAGGGTAGTGCATGCTCTCACCTCTCCATTCTCTGATCAAAATATAAAGTTTCCTTTGCTTGGGAACCAAACTCAGTCTCGATCTGTTGGCCCCAATGACACTGGGCAGGGGGACACTTGTTGGGGTCCACTCTGGAGGATCAGTAACAGAAATCAAGACTATTGTAACTTCAATGAACAGATGTGTGTGCCAAACTGTAGTTAACATAAAACAGTGTATAAGGCTCGGGTAAAATAAGATGTTTCTAACACTTCCATTTGATATTTCCATCACTTTATTATAAGCAAGTTCAGTGAAAAGGTTTGTCTTATTTGTCAGGTCAATATTAGAGAAATGAAGTGATTTCTTTCCAAGGATGTACATCTAATAATCTTGGTTAAAGCTTCAATCTTGTTTTAAATGCATTTCCATTGAAAATGATACCTCTCTTTCAGCTCCCCCATTTCTGAGAAGTATAAAATCTTATAATTTATTATTATCAAAGGGGAAAGGTGGGAGGAGGGATAAATTAACAGTTTGGAATTAACACATACACACTGCTATGTATAAAATAGATCATCAACAAGGAACTACTGTATAGCACAGGGAACTACACTCAATATTTTGCAATAACCTATAAGGGGAAATAATCGGAAAAAGAATAGATATTTTTATTGACATCATCTATCAATGACAGTTAAAGTGTAACCTAAGGGAAGCCGGTGGTGAGTGCTTCTGACCCTGAAGACTTCAATCATCTAAAGTTTGGACTCTGCCTACTTCCCAAGGCCCTTAATGAACATATGTGTAGCCGTAGCTTAAAAAACTCCCCAGTTTGGGTTTCGGGGAGACACTGATTTTGAAAAAGCCCTGGTGTTCTCCTTACATGAATGGGACTCTTCCTACTGCTAAAACATGTCTGTCACATCCAGAGGATGGTATACCGTCTGATCGGGAAGAGTTTGGAAAAGGCATCTCATCTCCTCACCTCCTGGTGCTCGGGTTCACCCCTCCAGCGTCTTTACTAACAGTCTCCCCACTTGGAGATGTCAGCACTGTCAACATCCTGTTGCGTACAGTTTGGAATTTGTCCAGAGGATGAAGCGGAAGGATGAGGAACAATGAGAGACAAGTCCTAGGTGTTCAGACAGGCACATGTCACTCTAATTTCCAATCAGGAAGATGAATTGACCAAAGGCTAGGGTTGCCCATGGAAACAGTATAGGGCTTGAGGAAATCCCACTGCTTTGTGGCCAGTTCCCATAAACACAAGTTGAACAATGGAACTCAGGGGCAGTAAGATTCACGAAACTGCAGAGTTGAAAATATCTATCACTGAAAAATGTCTTGAAGAAATTCAGAGAAAAGGATTGGTAAGCAAGGGAGAATGGCAGGAAAGGGATTTGAGGAGGTAGAAAGGACTCGCCATTAAGCACAAGAAAAGGGGCTGAACATTGCCAACATTGCAGTTGGCCAAAAAGGCTGTATGCGTTTTTTTCTGTATATATTCAAGAAAAGGGCATACACTTTTTTAGCCAACCAAACAGGTAGGCACTGGAAATCAATACTACAAAAGATATCACTTCGCATCAGTCAGAAGAGCCATCCTCATAAAGTGTAAACACCAGAAATGCAGGACAGGGCAAGGAGAAGAGGGAGCCCTGTGAGGCTTATAGTGGAAATGTATATTGCCAACGGCCATTCTGGAGAAGTGTATTGTGTTTGCTAAAGCATCTAAAAAATGAGCTACAGAGCATAGGGCACTTGCACTCGTGGGCGTATATCTTGGGAAAAACAAAAATTGAGAGGACACAGGCACCCCAATGTTTACTGCCTCTCTGTTTAAAAGATCCTCGACTAGGATATAACTTAAATGTCTCTGGAGGGAAAAAATGGATAGAGATGTGGTACTTATGTAGAGTGG